>NW_006921783.1:6004560-6013799 GCF_000298275.1 Orycteropus afer afer | reverse complement strand
TCTTCTTCATATAGTCCAGCTTCTTGGATTATTTGCTCAGCGTACAGATTGAATAAGTATGATGAAAGGACATAACCATGACACACACCTTTCCTGATTTTAAACCACGCAGTAACCCCTTGTTCTATTCAAATGACAGCCTCCTAGTTCATAATTTGTTATGATCCACACAGTTGAATGCGTTTGCATAGTCAATAAAACACAGGGAAACATCTTTCTGGTATTCTTTGCTTTCAGCCAAGATCCATCTGACATCATCAATGATATCCCTCTTTCCACATTCTCTTCTGAATCTGCTTGAATTTCTGGGATTTCTCTGTTGATGTGTTATTGCAATTGTTTTTGAGTTATCTTCAGCAAAATTTTACTTGCATATGATATTAATGATATGATTCAAATCTCCTTCTACTTTACCATGCAAGAATTTGATCAGAAGAAAAAATCTGAGTATAGAATTTACAAGTTTAGTTCTTGCATCCACCAGTAAGGTCCTTTGAGAAAAGTGTAGAGTATGTTAAAATGGGCTCATCTGAAACTGGCAGGGGCACAAATTTAGTTTTGCTAAGAAAGGCCTACAAAGCTGCTGATTGAGGGCTGAGTAACCTGCAGTGTCAAAGGGCTGGGTGTCTGTTTCCCAAGGCTGCCATAACAAACTGAGTTGCTTAAAACAACAGAATCTATCATCTCACAGATCTGCAGGTGAGAAGCCCCAAATCAAGGTGTCAGCAGGGCCATGCGATCTCTAAGGCTCTTGCCTCTTCCTAACATCTGGTGGTTCTTGGCAATCCAGGTCACTCCTTGGCTTGCAGAGGCGTCACTCTGCCTCCATCTTCACATGGTTGTCTTCCCTCTGTCTCTTCTCCTATTTTTATAAGGGTACCATTCATACCGGAAATCAAGCCACTCTACTGCACTATGATCTCATGTTAACAAATAATATTTTCAAAGACCTAGATCCAGATAAGGTCACATTCACAGTTACCAGGGTTTAGGACTTCAATATTATCTTTTTGGGGAGCACTCATAATCCATTCCACCCATGTTGTTATGTTGTTACATGCCCTCGAGTTGGACCCAACTCATAGTGACCCCTCCTCGGGTTTCCGAGGCGGTATCACTATGGAAGTAGATTGTTGTTGTTGTTGTGTGCCATTGAGTCAGACCTGACCCATAGCAACCCCTCCTTGGGTTTCCAAGGCAGTATCACTACGGAAGTAGATTGCCCCATCTTCCTTCCGGGGAGTGGCTGGTGGGTTTGAACCGCCAGCCTTTTGGTTAGCAGTCAAGTGCCTTAGCCACTATGCTACCAGAGCTCCAATGGAAGTAGATTACCCAACCCATAATAGGCTGTAAATGCACATCTTTCTATTCCAAGCCAGAGTTAGTGCCAGCAGAGACAGGGAAGTAAAACATTTACAGGAGACAAACCTTGCATCCAGTTTCAGCTGTAACTCCCCCTTCCATCCCCTCCTTTGAAATATTTCTTTTTCTTCCTTAATGTGGACAATCAAGGTCTTTGTGAAGGGTCAGGGGAATGTGGCCTTGGATCAGGGATCTAATTATCAGCACCTCTTCCCCCAAGACTATTCTTATACCAACAGGGGACAAGATGGAGGTAGGGTTTTCTCAGCAGAAGGCTGAGAGATAGAGGCAGCTACAGGCGTACTTGGGAGATATTGTGGGTTTGGCTCCAGATGACCACAATAAAGTGAGTATCACAATGAAGTGAGTCACATGAATTTTTTGGTTTCCCAGTGCTATGAGTCGGGCCAGCTTGACAGCACATAACAACAACAGTGCGTATAAAAGTTATGTTTACACTATACTATAGTCTACTAAGTGTGAATAGCATTATAAAAAAGTTTGAAATAAGAAAATGACCAAAATGTGACACAGAGACATGAAGTGAGCACAATGCTGTTGGAAAAATGATGCTGATAGACTAGCTTGAAGGCAGTATCTGCAAAGTGCATTATAGTGAAGTGCAATAAAACGAAGTTTGCTTGTACAGTATTGAGGCTTGTGCTGTGAAGTACATGCTCCTGAACCAGTTGCCATCAAGTTGATTCTGACTTATGATGACCCTGGGTATATCAGAGTACAACTCTGCTCCACAGGGTCTTCAGAGTGGCTGATGATTCAGAAGTAGATCACAGGTCTCTCTTCCAAGGCACCCTAAGGTGGACTGGAACCAACCTTTTGGTTAGGGCTGAGTGTGGTAACCATTTGCCCCATCCAGGGATTCCTACAGATTCCCAACCTAGTTAATATGCAAAATGTATGACTTGACAAGCTCTGCTTCTGGTGATCTGCCCTGTGCAATCGATCAGAAGCCAATCAACCAGATGCCTACAATAGTTACAAGGGTCTTATATTGCCAAAGAAACCACAAGACAGGCCCCAAACAGCCGTTGATTATCAACACCTATAGCAAACCCCTGTATCCTGTCTCACACCGACAGAAAGAAGGCAGCCCCAAGTAAGGGACGCTCTGCAGTGCACACTTGCCAGGGCCAGATTATCCAATAAGCAAGGTATGCCCAAATCCCATTGTGCCTTCCCACTAATCTGCAGTGCACAATTTCACCTGTCCTTCACCATCTCAAAGATGTGGGGCAACCTATGTGAAACTGTTCACCACGGATTAGCAAGTCAGCACAATTAAGCCTGCGTGAACCTTGCTCAGCGCAAGCAGGTGCATACCATGCTTGCTGGTTAATCAGCCCTACCCTCACATGTGTCCAGGGAGAACATTCCCTAAGGAGGAGAGTTAGGGACGACCAGATGCCAAGAGAGGATCTCGGTCAAGTCTTGGACTCTGAAGTGCCTTTTGTCCTGCACATTTACTAGACATCCTGAGGGTTAGGCTGTGGTTAAGAGTGAAGTCTGTAGTTTGTAGCTTTGGAACTCAATTGTATCATTTACTTGGCTGTGTGATCTTGGCCAAATTGCTTAAACTCTCTGAGCTCTGGTTAAACTCTTCTGTCGAATAGGAATATTAATAGTACCTCTAGTACCTGTAAGGAGCTCTGGTGGTGTAGTGCTTAAGGCACTTGGCTGCTAACCAAAAAGTTGGTGGTTCAAACCCATGAGCTGCTCCATGGAAGAATGATGAGGCAGTCTCCTTCTGTAAAGATTTACAGCCTTGGAAACCCAATGGAGGTCACTATGAGTTGGAATCAACTCGAAGGCAGTGAGTTTGGTTTGGTTTTGTATAGTACCCATAAGGAGCCCTAGTGGGACAATGGTTAAGGGCTGGGCTCCTAAACAAAAGTCAGTGGTTCAAACCCACCAGTGACTCTGGCTATATGCTTCTGTCGGAAAGAAGGTTGAGCAATCTATTTCTATAGTGATACCACCTTGGAAACCCAAGGAGGGGTTGCTAAGAGTCGGATCCAACTTGATGGCAGGTTTTTTTTTTTTTTTTTTTTTTTAATACATATGCTCCTGTAAAAATTTCAGCCTAGAGAACCCTCTGGGGCAGTTCTACTCTGACTTATTGGGCTGCTAGGAGTTGGAATTGATCAATGGCAGTGGGTTTAGTATTTTTTATATTGTACTATTGCATTATGAGGATTAAATGGACAATGAATATAAAGAACTCAGACTAGAGTAAGCCTAAAAAATGTTTGCAATTATTATTCAGAAAGCTTGATTTATCATAAATATGCAATATGGAATGCTCTTCTTGATGATATCCATTCAAATAGTGAATTTTCGTAGAGCATGCAGATTATGATTTGATATATAAAATAGTTTCCTCTTTCAATGTTCTGGAACGTGTCTCCAGTGTAACATGGATGTAACTGGAAGACCCCTCCTTGGATCTCTCCTAACGTGTCCCTCCATTCCACATTGGCCTGTGTTTTGCCTATTATTCCCATTAACCCACGACCCTGATTTGCCAGAAGAAACAAACCAAACTCAATGCTGGTTTACTTTTTTTAAAAGAGCATCTTTATTATTCAGTGGACCCAATGCTTATTTCTCAGTCTAGTGGCTTTGGCACAACGCCTGCCTAGAACAAGCTGATGACAGTCACTCAATTCTCACCAAGCATGGATGCATGAAAAGGGAGAGGATTCTCTCAGAGCACAAAGTCACACACACAGTCCCATAGTGAAAATAAATTACAAAAATTAAATAGTATAAATAAATTAAAAGTTAAGAGTGTGGGTGTTTGGCAACCAGCCATAGAGAGGTAGCTGTGGAGGTTACAGGGCTGTTCTGAAGTTCAAGACTCTGCTTGCTAGTCTGCCACAGAGGTCACTGGGTTCCTTGCAGCTTCCCTGTCACTCAGGCATTCAGTTCCAGGTCAGCGATGTATTTCTGGACCCAGGCCTCACTGGGGTTGGCACAGACCTCCCGGTTTCTTTTGGTTAGGAAGCTGTGGAGAGAGGTAGAAGGATTAACACTGAGGAATCCAGCAGGGGAATCTTGGGTCCACTGTGGCCCCTTCATCCTTATCTTTCTGGGAAGCTAAGGGCCGGCCCACTTTCTCAGGGATCATCCATCTATTTCAGTCTAGAAGCTTCTCTCACTGACTCATGGGGGCTCCTCGGAGGCTGCTGCTGCTGCCACCTCCTTCTTGCCCTCTCTTCCCTCTGGGCTGCGGTAGTGCTCCCTGACTCTAAGCCCCTGGCCAGGTTAGGCTTCACCTCAGAGACTGGTTGTGTCCTGCACATTCACTAGACTCCCAGAGGCGGGCCTTCCCAGAGGTGAGCTCCTCTGGTCTGCGTATGCCCTTGGGGATGCTCCCCACCCCAGACTCTCCCTTGTCTCCCCAGAAGTGGACAGGAGGAAGACTGGCACTTACATGATTGCAGGCTTGGAGCATTGACTGTTGGTTTCATAATAGTTGGCTACAAATTTGTACGGAAGCTGCCGATTGACATAGGAGAAGCAGCACGCCGTCGGGGTGTCAGCACCAACTGTGGAGGAAGAGACAGAATGAGCCTGAGTCACAGTTTGAAAGAATTGCAAGGCAGTGTCTCCTGACCACCCTTCACCCCCAGAGGGTGAGGAAGACAACCTCGTTAAGGGGTGGGGGTTGGGGGATGAGGTCACTGGAGGCATTGGGGCCGTTTTGCCCTGAAGTGTCCCTGCCTCTTTCTTCGTTTCTGCCCATATTCTTCTTTTCCTTTGAATCTTCGTATTGACTTTTTAATTTTTGACTTTATTTTGACTCTTTATGTGATATAGATATCCAAGTAGAACATTCTCTTGTCTCTTCTCCCTTCAGGGAATTTTATCAGGGTCAAGAGGTAACGCCGCAGCCAAAGAGAAACCTTGGGCAGCTCTCATAAGACGGTCAATGGGCCAGAGCACTTGGGGAAACCTAGGGTGAGTTAGAGGATGAATAGTACCACTAGCAAGTAGCCAAACCTAGATTCTTCTCCTTGAGGAACTCTTTAATCTAGTCTGCTATTTTGCTGCCTGTAAAACAAGACTGTTACAGCCCTACCCCACCCTGACCTTCAGATTTGGAGACCAGGATAGCTAAGATCCCTTTATAATGATGAAAATAAAAGTCTTGAACAGGCAGACTGAGATGTTTCATAGCCCTTTAAGAAGTTCTCTATTTTTTCTTGGTGGTCTCAGACCACAGGTAAAGATTGATGTGGTCTGACTGTGGCCAGGAAGTGGGGACAACCACAATAGCCAGACTCACCTGGTGTAGAGAAGACCTGGGCACAGAGGGCCATGATGCAGAGGAGGATGGCAAGGGCAGCCACGGGGACCTTCATGATGCTGAGTGTGGGTCCGAGTGTCAGCAAAGCAGAGTTGGAACTGGTTACTCACTGCTGCCTGCTCCTTCTAGAGTCCAAAGCCATCTTCACTTCTCTTTATAGGCAGCCCTGGCTAATGGGGAAATGGAAATCGGGGGTGTAGGGGGAAAATTTTAAGCATAGTGGTATTGTCACACTGACTGTTGCACAATGCAGGGCCCCCAGTGACCACAGGGACTCAGGATATCCAAGAATAGCATCTCTGAGGTAGAAGTCTCAGCCTTCCACTTGTGAGTTGTTCTGGTTTCTTGTGAGGAAACGGTTTTCCTTGTGAATGAGAGGAGATAGAGGTGTATCAACCCAGAGTTATTCTTAGCAGGGTTCTTCTCATAAGCACAGATCTATATATGAATTCTCTGTGCAGCTCTTTTCTTCCCACAGAGCTGAAACTTCTCTGCTTTCATGTGGGTTGGGAAGCAGATGTGATGATGGTGGGGTTCATGGCACAAGCCTTCTTTAGATGGAAGGCACTGCATTAGGAATCCCCAGTTAGAGGAAAAGGAAGCATGAAGTCACGATTCAGTCATTCATTCACTCACCAAACAGTCACTGAGTAACTTGGGGCACTGAGTTAATTTAAGCATTAGCTGAGGATCATAAAGATAGATTAGATGTGGGTGTTTGTACATATCAGGAGCCTAAAAATACTGATACTCACTAACCTAGAAGAGATATTTCTAGGAAAGAGTTCTAAGGACACAAACCCATATATGGAGGCATCATCAAACAAAGACATCTGACCCAGCCTCATTTATAACTCTAAAACATGGAAACCTAAATTTTCCTCTATCAAGGAATGATAAAGTCAATTATTCTATATCCACCAGATAGTTCATACTTAAGCCCTTCAAATCAATGAAGTGACTGCAATAAATATAGTTATAAATTATTTTTAAAAAGCAAGATGGAAAATTGTACAAATCACACGAGAGGAAGAATTCTACAAGTATATATGTGTATATATACATAGATATATTCCATATGTGTGTATATACATAGATATATTCCACTGAGTTGGCTCTGACTCATGGCAACAGCCTGAGCCAAAGTGTTCCATAGGGTTTTCAAGGGCTGATTTTTCTTATCAGTAGATTACCAGGTTTTTCTTCTGAGGCACCTCTGGGTAGACTCCAACTCACAACCTTTTGGTTACCAGCTAAGCACCTCCCAGGTGCTCTCATGGATACATACACATATACACACACACACATAAACTTTGTTACCATATATCTTTTTTTAAACTCTGTTGTTGTTGTTACGTGCTGTCGAGTTGGCCCGACTCATAGCGACCCCTCCTTGGGTTTCCGAGGCAGTATCACTACGGAAGTAGGATTGCCCAACCTTCCTTCCAAGGAGTGGCTGGTGGGTTTGAACCGCCAGCCTTCTGGTTAGCAGTCAAGTGCCTTAATAGAAAAAATTAAAAGTATTGGAAATAAATGACCTCTCAAATTAATTGTGATTATGTTTGTGTAATAGAGACATGGGTGATTAGTTTCCTTGTTTTCTATTTTTCTGGATTTTTCTCATTTAATTTAATGACAATGTGGTCTTCCTGATCAGCCCACATATTTATGAACATATTTCAAAACATTTACAGCATCACCATTTGAAAAGTAGGTTTTTATCAGTTGTTTAATTTGAAAGAAATTTATGGTAAATACACTAAATTTTCTGTGCAGTGGCCTTTGCTAAAATGAAATCTTGATTTCCCATTCCTCTGAACAATTTTAGGAGCTCTGGTGGTGTAATGCCTAAGGCACTTGACTGCTAACCAGAAGGCTGACAGTTCAAACCCTCCAGCCACTCCTTGGAAGGAAGACTGGGCAATCTACTTCTGTAGAGATACTGCCTCGGAAATCCAAGGAGGGGTCGTTATGAGTCAGATCTGACTTGACAGTGGTGAGGTTTCTTTTTCCTGAACACTTTTAAGTATCTTATATAATCTGTATATAAATAATGCCAAGCTTGAATTTGTTTTATTTTTTTATTCTTTAAATTCCTCAATACCTGACTGTGAAAGGGTCTACTTCCTAAGCAAGTCAGTTTGATGTTTTCTTTTCCATTTGTTATTATTATTTTATTTTACATAATTAGTATGCATACTATACATTTATAATGATTTACTTTTATTCATTTATTTTTATTGACTTTTGTCTTCTAGGTGTCTCCAGTCTAGTTGGGACAGGTGGTATTGTGGTTAGTTGTTGTGAAATCAGCTCTGACTCATAATGACTTTATGTATAACAGAATAAAATTTGCCTAGTCCTGTCTGCAAAAAGGACATGGGGGTGGCATTTTCTGACCTCCTCTAACTTCACAAGGGGGAGACAGAATCACCATCAGCAGCCTAAGGCTTATTCCTATGAGGCCAGATATGCCACCACCCTCCAGCCTTTTTACCATTTCTGACACAAACTGTTCCTCCCGCAGCACTCACTACTTCATTGTGGTCACACAGAACTCAAACAATATGATTATGGGGTTTATTAGGGAAGCAGCTAGCTACAATTCAGGTTCAGGACCGTATTCAGAATACAATCCTTCCATCAGGACAGTCTCCCCTCTGCTATACCCTCAGGCACACCTCCCTGGTCCTTGGCCTCTGCCCTGCTCCGGCAAGTGTTACAAAGCTCTTTTAGCTCTGCTAAGTGCTAAGCACACTTAGTTAGGTACACGCCTCTCTGCCAGCAAGGCTTCTTCCCAAAGGCACTCAGCTTGCTCGCTCTGTGGGCTGGAAAGCCTACCACTCTGCCTTGCGCCTCTTGGTTCAGCTGCTGCCGTCTCTCTGCCGGTCACCTCTGCCGTCTCTCTGCCAAGAAGGTCCAGTGCAGGGGTCTCAGGTCCAAGGATGTGCTCCACTCTGCCTCCAGCTCTTCTCTCTTCATGGCAGTGAGATCCATGCTTCTGCTTCTAAAAACTCAAAACTCACTGCTGTCGAGTCGATTTGACTCACTGCAACCCCTTCTTGGGTTCCCGAGGCAGTATCTTTACAGAAGTAGATTGCTCAATCTTCCTTCCAAGGAGTGGCTGGTGGGTTTGAACTGTCAGCCTTCTGGTTAGGAGTCAAATGCCCTAGGCACTACGCCACCAGAGCTTCTTCTTCTGCTTCTGAGAAGCTCATTGTAAGCCTAGCAGAATGACAAAAGTGACCAATCTCCACCTTAGAGTTCCACACACCTTATTTGCATGGTCCCACCCGATCATCTGGTGGGAGTCACAATGACCATGGCTAGGAGAGCCATATTAAGTAATTCACTGTACCACATGCACCATCTTCTTCATCATTGGTATGTTTGATTCCATTATAGTAGCTATTGTGTCAAGCTATCTCATTGAGGGCTTCCCTTGTTTTCACAAACCCTCTACTTTACCAGCCCAGATGTACTTTTATAGAGATAGGTCTTTCCTGATGACATGCCCAAAGTATACAAGCTGAAGTCTCACCATCCT
>NW_006921783.1:6000760-6004245 GCF_000298275.1 Orycteropus afer afer | reverse complement strand
GATTGTGACTGTTGCTTCCGTGGATGTTGATTGTTGAGCCAAGAAGAATGAAATCATTGACAATTTCAGTTTCTTCTAGTTATTTCGTACTTCTTGTTACTGTGTAAACAAGAAACCACAGCACAAAGCAGAAAGCGCTAAGACTCCTAAGACAACAATAAATGAAATATCAGAAAACCAGAAGGAGAGAGAGATGACCTTCTATAGGAGGACCAGGGGGGGCTTCATGGAGGTGAAGAGAGTTTGGTTGGGTCTTGAAAGATACACAGGATTGGAACATATATAGATGGGGTATGAGGTAGCAGTCCAGCTGACACAGAGTCACAGAGGTGTGGAATGGTGGCTCAGAGGGGAGAGTGAGTAGCTTAGGGGAGCTGCGAAGTGGTCAGGGAAAATGTGGATAAGGAAGCTAAATTGGGGCTAAACCAAAGAGGTCTTAAATTCCCACAAAGGGGATTAGAATTGGCACGTTAGGTAGTGGAGAACAATGGAGGAAATTAGACATAAGCAAAGAAAGGTCACACCTTAAGAATTCTTGTACTTCCTCTATCTGTAGAGTTGCTTGAAGCACATGGACTCTGCTTCCCTCCCATCTCTATGATTGCTAAGACTGGTTGTGAGGGAGGCGAAGCAAAGGGGAAATCAGGGACAACGGTGAGTTTCATCCAGGTGTTGGCATCCAAGTATCCTCTCTCTTGTCAACTGCAAATAAAGAAGTCTCTATCACTTGTTTCATTGGAAACTCTCAGTCACCCTGTCCCTTCTGCCTCCAGCTCTCAACCGATGCCAAGTTGACATTCCTTCATTGGTCTCTTGGGGAACCCCCTTCACACTTGTGATTCAGTTTCTGAGAGCTGGCTTGCATGAGTCGGGGAGGGTGAAAAGAAGGAAATGGAAACTGCTGAGTCAATCACTTTCTAAAATATGGATCTTATCATGTGGCTCTAGGATTACGTTTGCCACGTTGTGTTATACCTTCTTGTGCATTTTTTTCCTCAAAAGTTCAGACCATGTCCTTTTGATTTTAAACCCCCCACATCCTAGCACATCATAACTTGATGAATTTCCTGACATAATCCTTATTTCTTATCATTTTGTTCTTTTTAATAAAAGTTATTTATTGACTATAAAATTCTATATTTTTATTGTTTTGTGCTATCAAGTTGATTTCAACTAACAGTGACCCTACACGACAGAGTAGAACTGCCATAGGGTTTTCTGGGCAGTAACAGAACAGATCACTGGGCCTTTTTCCTGTAGAGCCATTGGTGGACTCCAACAGCAGACTTTTTGGTTAGTAGCCGAGCCCTTAACCATTGTGCCACCAGCACTCCTTGTAATTCTATCTTACTGTTTATATATTTTAAGATTTCCCATATCAATCCTCAAACCAAGAAGCAGTCCTTTGTCATGTATGTTTTTACTTGGGTTGGAAGATAACACAATTACATGTATAGTATATATTTAGTATACATATGTTGAGTGATTAAGATAAGGGTGCCTTAAACAGGTTGAAATGGAAGGAGCTTAGAGATTTCCTGCATGGCAACCTGATGTTCCCACGTGAAATGACTTGCTTGAAGTAATACAAATGGAATTTGAATCCTAAGACAGTAGAACTGGTCAATTTTATACTTCCACTGATGAGGGACACCGTGTCTCTGTATCACCAACAGTAACCACAGTGCTGACACACTGTTGTTGTTAGGTGCCGTCAAGTCAGTTCAGACATATAGGGACCCTATGCAGAGCAAAACGAACCACTGCCACGTCCTGCACCATTCTCACAGTTGTTGCTATGTTTGAGCCCATTGTTGCAACCACTGTGCCACTCTGTCTTCTTGAGGGTCTTCCTCTTTGCCCCTGACCCTCTACTTTACCAAGCATCAGGTCCTTCTCCAGGGATGGTCCCTCCTGATAATATGTCCAAAGTACATGAGACAAAGTCTCACCATCCTTGCTTCTAAGAAGGATTCTGGCTGTACTTCTTCCAAGATAGATTTGTTCATTCTCTGGCAATCCATGATATATTCAATATTCTTTGCCAGTACCATAAGTAAAGGCATCAGTTCGTCTTTGGTCTTCCTTATGGATTGCCTAGCTTTCTTATGCATAAGAGACAATTAAAAGTACCAGCACTTGGGTCAGGCACATTTTAGCCCTCAAAGTGATGTCTTTGCTTTTGAACACTTTAAAAAGGTCTTTTTACAGCAGATTTGCTCAGTGTAATACATCATTTAATTTCTTGACTGCTGCTTCCATGGGTGTTGACTGTGGATCCAAGTAAAATGAAATCCTTAACAACTTCAATAATTTTTCTATTTATTATGATATTTTTTAATGGTCTGGTTGTGAGGATTTTTGTTTTCTTTATGTTGAGGTGTAATCCATACTGCAGACTATAGTCTTCAGTCTTCATCAGTAAATGCTGCAAGTCCTCTTTACTTTCAGCAAGCAAGGCTGTGTCATCTGCATATTGCAGATTGTTAATGAGTCTTCCTCCAAACCTGATGCTGTATTCTTCTTCATATAGTCCAGGTTTTCGGATTATTTGCTCAGAATACAGGTTCAATAAGTATGGTGAAAAGATACAACTGTGACACACACCTTTCTTGATTTTAAATTACGTAGTACCCCATTGTTCTATTTGAATGACTTCCTCTTGGTCTATATACAGGTTCCTCAGGAGTACAATTACGTATTCTGGAATTGCCATTCTTTAAAATGTTATCCATAATTTGTTATGAGCCACACATCATAGCCTTTGCATAGTCAATAAAACACAAATAAATGTCTTTCTGGTATTCTGTGCTTTCAGCCAAGATACATCTGACATCAACAGTGATATCCCTTGTTCCACGTCCTCTTCTGAATCTGGCTTGAATTTCTGGTAGTTGCCTGTCAATGTATTGCTGCAACCATTTACTGAATTACTGTCAGCAAAATTTTACTTGTGTGTGATATTAATGATACTCTTTGCTAATTTCTGCATTCTGTTGGTTCATCTCTCTTTGGAATGGGCACTAATATGCCTCTCCCAGTTGGTTGCCCAGGTAGCTGTCTTCCAAATTTCTTGGTATAGATCAGTGAGTACTTTCAGCATTGCATCAGTTTGTTGGAACATGTTATTGGTATTCTGTCAATTCCCAGAGCCTTGTTTTTTGCCAATACCTTCAGTGCAGCTTGTACTTCTTCCTTCAATACCATTGGTTCTTGATCATGTGGTACCTCCTGAAATGGTTCAATGTAGACCAATTTTTCTTGATACAGTGACTCTGTGTACTCTTTCCATCTTCTTTTGATGTTTCCTGTGTCATTCAGTGGATTCCTGACACATAGTGGTGCCTAATAAGTATTTGGTGAATGAAGGAATGAATTATTTCACTAACAGTGTATATTATGACCAAAGTATTACTATGGGTATTCCATCTGCTGAGGTCCATGTGCAAAGTCACCATTTATGTTGTTGAAAAAAGGTATCTGCA
>NW_006921783.1:5985029-5999625 GCF_000298275.1 Orycteropus afer afer | reverse complement strand
TTGGAAGACTTTGAGTCTTGACACACATCTTGTGTGATCTTGGACATGTCTTTTAATCTCTCCAGGTTTTGCTTTCCTTATCTGTACAATAGCAAAATGGATTGGGATTAGATAAAACCATGGGTGTGGCTATGCTAAGGGAAACAAAAAGTAACAAAGCCTCTGCAGTGCAAGCCCATTTTAGTGCTGTAGTTGTGGGCCCTGCTTGCAGCCTAGGAAGGCTGGGAGAACAAAATGACAAGACAGATGTGAACGTACCCAGAATAGAGTAACTAGCACAATACCACTCAAAAGTATGAGAAGGGAAAACTTCTGTATTATAGGAATGAGAAGTGAAGGGCTTTCCTTGCTTAGGAATGAGGAGGTGTATTCTTCAGAATGCACGTGAAACTGCCTGGAAACATAGTTGACTCTTGCTGTCACCTCTCACCCCTGAGCTGCAAAAGGTTGAGTCTTAGAATAGTATCTCATAAAACCAGTGAGTTGTGGATTGAGGTCAGGGGGAAGAGAGAAATTACAATCCTCTCTGGGCTGGATAGAATCACATTTTGGATGGAGTGTCAGAATACCCAGTTCATTCTAACTTCATTTGACCAACTGGTGTTCACATCCTATATCCATGTTGCATATACACCCTCTGGACTTTTATTAAACAAGGATTTATTGAACACCTACTGTCCATAAAGAGATAAGCATAACATAGTTTGTGTGGGAAAGAGGTCACTATCTAGTGGGAGAGAGAATCAAATCGATATATGTGATAGGTGACATAATGAAGGTAGCTTTGGAGCTATAGGAGCATAGAGGATAGATAATTCCATTGGAAAAAGGTCAGAGAAGTCTCTCTAGAGAAGATGAGCACTTTTTTGGCTGTGTACTCAAGTTGTTGTTGTTGTTTGCCGTGGTGTCGTACCTGACTTATAGCGACCTCTCCTTGGGTTTCTGAGGCAGTATCACTATGGAACTAGATTGCCCAACCTTCCTTCCAAGGAGTGGCTGGTGGGTTTGAACCACCAGCCTTCTTGTTAACAGTCAAGTGCCTTAGGCACTATGACATCAAGAGGCATCTGTTATCATTTGCTATTGAACTTAAAGGAGCCCTCCTGGTTTAGTGGATAAGGCATTTGGATGCTAACCAGAAGGTCAGTGGTTCAAACTACCAGCTGCTCCACAGGAGGAAGATGAGGCAATCTACTTCCATAAAGATGGAAACCCAGTGGGAGTCACTATGAGTCAGAATCAACTCAATAGCAGTGGGTTTGGGTTTTTTTTATTAACAATTAGAAATGTTCTCAATCTTGAAGGTAACTGATTTGGCTAAACATATCAACATAATTCCTTTTCTTTCTAGGTTTATAATTTCACTGGTGTGAACACACCACTGTTGTTAGGACCTTCATGAACAAAACATTTTAACTCCATAAATCAGTGAGAGGCTGGGAAACAAAAGCTAACAATCAAGTTCATAGTGTAGCTTCACGATGCTTGTCTACAGGCCCCTCTAGATGGTGTGAACACTTCATCCTTCCTCTGGGGCTAGCAATTCTCTCCACAGTCTCAGTCATTGCCTTTGGTGTACCACTTCCCTCTGGTGGGCAACCCACTTTTCCTCCCTTCCACCTCCCTCCTCTTTCCTCTGTGATGACAGCAGCCTGGGGAAGAGAAGTTGTTTGAAACTCCTCACTGTCAGCTAGCTTCAGTTTCTTTCCCTGCACCATGACATCATCTCTACCCTGGAAATTCCACTTACCCTCCTGTGCCCCCACTTCCATCCAAGGCCCCAAAGGCCCTATAAAAAGGGATTCCCAACTCAGTATCAACACAGACACAGTCTGGGTTCTGAAGCTTCTGAGCTCTGTAGTCTCAGCTTCTGGAAAGCCTCTCCTCAGCCAAGACCATGAAGCTCTGCGTGGCCGTTCTCTCTCTCCTTGTGTTCGTGGCTGCCTTTTGCTCTCCGGCCCTCTCAGCACCAAGTAAGTCCACAGTTTCAGCTGCTATTTCTAGAGTCAGAGTGCACGCAGAGCCCACTTATCTAGTTGGGGCTGGTCCATGAGTGGGACCTACAGCAGGGACAGAAAGGGAGCTGGAAGATTCCAAATAGTTTGTTGTTCAATGTAGATTCTAGTAGACATTCAATAATATTTGAGTTCCTGTGTTTTTAAAGAAACAATTAGCAACCAATAGAGGAGAAAAAGGATCAGGCTAGAAGTCAGACTGAAGAACTGACTCAGCTTCTAACTACTTATTCAAGCAAGTCCTTATTCTCTGTGTCTTGGTTTCCCCATCTGTAAAATGAAGGAAGTTCATTGAGTCTCTGAGACTCAATCCAGCTGCAATCTTTCAGAATTCTTCCATAATCTTGAAGATCCTCTATTCAAAACAAGATTCCCACTCACGGTGGGTGGGATTGTTTGCAAGGGACCATATTTGAGGTTCTGGTAGTTCCACAGAAATGCACATAAATGAGAAGCTCCCATGTGGCACTTTGATCTCACTCCATCTTTTCCTTTTAGTGGGGTCAGACCCTCCTACTGCCTGCTGCTTCTCTTATACCATGCGGAAGCTTCCTCGCAACTT
The DNA here is from genome assembly GCF_000298275.1 of Orycteropus afer afer. NCBI lineage: Eukaryota > Metazoa > Chordata > Mammalia > Tubulidentata > Orycteropodidae > Orycteropus > Orycteropus afer. The sequence continues at coordinate 5,997,048 of NW_006921783.1, read as the reverse complement.
TGTGGTTGATTACTATGAGACCAGCAGCCTCTGCTCCAAGCCAGCTGTGGTGTAAGTATCAACCCCTGGGCTCCTCTAGGAGGCAAAGGAGAGGGTAGGAGAAGTGAAAAGGGAACCCTGCACCAGAGAGGCGAGTCTCAGGACTTAAGCTTTGGTGTCTAGGGAGCAATGAGGAAACAGGCCATGAGGTTGTTTGTGAGCACTGTGGGAGCTGAGCGGAGCCAAAAGAGAAGAGGGGGTTCCTGGAAAGAAGTTAACCAGAGGTTAGGAAACCAGAAACTGTAAAATAAGGTCACATAAGATGTGAATTGATTTTTTATATCATGCCAGAAAATACATAGAAAAGTCATTGTTAGGGGCAGTAGGGAATAGGGAGCTATATCCATCTTAATTGCAAGACACTGATTCCTAACCTGGGAAACACCTGATCTACAATTAAGTCCAAAGGGTAGAAGCTACAGGGAGTCTGGTTTCATTCCCACCCCAGGAGCACCATCCACTAGAGCTGGCCACTGTGAACCATCAGTGGTGGTGTTCAAGTAGAGGGAGATACCTGCTGCCTATAGCAGAAGAATAGTACCAGAAGTCCTCGAAGGTTCCATGGGATTCTAATCTGTCCACTTCTCCTTCCCCAGATTCCAGACCAGAAAGGGCAGGCAAGTCTGTGCTGACCCAACTGAACCCTGGGTCCAGGAGTACGTGGATGACCTGGAACTAAACTGAGCTACTCCAGGCCTAAGAGCAGCAAGTCTCCAGGGAAGGCCACCAGAACCCCAACACTTCTCATCGAAACACATCTTCTCTACACTCAAGACTATCTCAATATTCCCATGTTACTTCTTTTAATTTAATCTTCACCACGTGTCATATTATTGTATTTGGTGATGTTTCTATTATTTATGTTTGTTTCGTGGAGGTACATTTGTCCCCCATGGGGATGATCCCCTGCTACTGTTTCTCTGCTATTGCAGATACTTGAGTGGTGTGGTTTCAGTCCATGTGTTTTTGTAATAAAATTCTTAAAAAACATAGACAATTTCTTTGTGGTTTTAATTTTATTTGGGGTAAAGGGAATTTCCTGATACTGGGTGGCACGATGGTTAAGCACTCAGTTGCTAACCAAAAAGTCTGTGGTTTGAACTTACCAGCCACTCCATGAAAGAAAAGATCTGATGCTTTGTTCCTGTAAAGATTACAGCCTAGGAAACTCTATGGGACTCTCCTATTCAGTCATATAGGGTCATTAGGAGTGAGAATAGACTCAGTGGCATACATCGACAACATTAGTATGGATAGATCTCTAGGTAGCACAAACAGATTGCCTTTGGCTACAAACCAAAAGGTTGGCAGTTCCAAGCTACCCAGAGGTGCCAGAGAAGAAAGGTCTGGCAATCTACTTCCATAAGATTACAGCCACTGAAAACCGTATGGAGTGCAGTTTTACTCTGACACATCTAGGGGTGCCATGAGTCAGAACTGACTCAACAGCAAGGTGTTTTTTTTTCTTTTTTGCCAGGTTGCTCGAGAATAGTGCTAAGCATGGATGCAATGTGGCCTTTGAAATCTCCCAGTCAGTTAAGTGCTTGGTTATGTGCCAAAGAGGGATGAAAATGGCAAAGGTCTTATAGAGCCATAAAATTGGCCATGGGCAAACAGACAACTAGACAGAAATAGTTGGAAGCCAAATTGGTGGACCTGAGTCTGTGTGTACAAGCTTTATCTTTTTCACTGGCATATGTTTTTATCCACAGATGACTTGCTTGGGTGCAGATTGTGGAAAGCTTTGAGAGGTGTGAAGAGTTACTGCAGTGGAACAAGTTTTAAGTAAAGGGTTGGGAATTCTCATTTGGACAAATGCAGGCTTTGTAGTGACAACAACCGGCCATGCAGCTTCCTCTTGAAAGACAGCTGGATGAATGCTGATGGAATATAAGATTAAACAACCTTGAATAATAAATTCCTGTAAAACAAACAACAACAAAATTATTGTTAGTACAGGTAGCAAGTTCCAAAAATAGTAAGAATTAGTAGTTATTGAGTTACTTCTATGTGTTCTGGACTAAATGCTCTAAATATACAATCTTACTTAATATTTCAACAAGGATTTTAACATCTTTATAAAGTAGAGACCATTACCCTCAATTTTATAGGTGAGGAAAAAGAGGTTCAGCAAGTTGACATGACTTGCCAAGTCTGCTTGGAGAGCACCACAAAAGGATAATCTGAAAAGAAAAGAGCTGTGGTGCAAAGGGTTCTCATTGCAGCATCTTACAGGGAAGTGTCACTAGAGGCAGCAGACAGTTTAGAGGGAGAGCAAGTAGTTCAGTTGGAAAAGTATACCTCCATCACTTATCACCAGGGTACGTTAGGGAAGCCATCTTACCTTACTGGGTCTCCATTTCCACACCTGTAAAGTGGTGCAATGGTTAAGCACTAGGCTGCTAACTGAAAGGTTGGTGGCTCAATCTCACTCAGTAGTTCTGTGGGAGAAAGATCCCATAAAGATTACAGGCCAGAAAACCCTACGGGACAGTTCTACACTGTCACATGGGGTCACTGTGAGTCGAAATTGACTCAATGGCACATAACAACGACAAAGTGGGGATAACATTATTCACTTCAAAGAGTTATTATGAGGTGATGTTAAAGCACCCATCATGGGTCCTGGCACCTTGAAGAAACTCTCCTCCCCTCCCTGAGCCTCAGCCTTTTCACTTACAATGGAAAGAGTGTCTTGTCCTCCCAGGGTTCATGAGATTCAAATTAGTCAATGGATCGGATTCTAAAGTCCAAAGCAAATATGAAGTATTGTCATGGGGACAGAAGAATGAGCATTTGGTTTGGTTCTGGATTATTGCTAGAGTAACCTAGAGCCGTATCTACATAATAATCCCTCAACTGGGAATCAGATGACATGGGTCAGAGGGAACATGGTTCTGAGATATAATTACATGCACAGCAGAGACTTAATCCATGGACATAGGATCATAGTCTATTAAAGCACAGAAGAACCTCTCAGACCATCTGGTCCAACCTTCTCATGGTATAGTAATTAAAAGCCAGAGATGGAAAAGTGACTCACCAAAGATCACTCCAAGTTTGTGACAGAGTAGGATTCCAGCCAGTGACAACTCCAGGTTAGTGCCCTTTCCTGTGTACCTTCCCTAGTGACACACCTCTGTGGTCCCCAAAAGGGTGATGCTTTGCAGGAGGAGGGTGAGGAGGGGACCACCTTGAAATAAGTTGAGTGCTCTTGATTCAATGCAAAAGCAGAACTGGGTGCCCTGTATTTTCCTGGGCCAATAGACACAATACCCTCCCTGTCCTGCCCTCAGCTACTTATATCATCTCAGAGCCCCGGTGGAAATCTCCTTCAGATTCAACAGGGACTGAGAAAAGGAGGGAGGGGGCAGAGCTGATCCAAACAGATGTGAGGAGGAGCTAGAAGAAAAGAAACTGCCTGATCTTAGTTTCTGCTTCATTTACCTAGTCCAGAGCTGGTCAGTATGTTAGCCCCTAGTCACATGTGGCTATTTAAATCTCAATTAGATTTAATTAAAATTATATATATATAAAGTAAAAGGTTAAGTTCCTCTTTCACACTAGTCAAATGCTCAATAGCCGCATGTAGCTAGTGGCTGTCATGTTGGACAATGCAGATATAAAACATTCCATCATCACAGAACGTGATGTACTATCTGACTGCTAACCAAAAGGTTGGTAGTTCAAACCCACCAGCTACTCCATGGAAGCAAGACTGAGCGATCTACTTCTATATAGATTTACTGCCTCGAAAACCCAATGGGGGTCGCTGTGAGTCAGAATTGACTCAATGGCAGTGGGTTTGGTTTTTGGTTTGTTTGTTTGTTAAAGGAACTGAGGAGTTCCTGGGTGTCACATACAATTAAGCACTTGACCACTAACCAAAAGAATAGTTTGAATCCACCAAGAGGTGCCTCAGAAGACAGGCCTTTTTCTGTTTCCAAAAAGTCACAGTCTTTAAAGCCCTGTGGAGCACAGTTCTGCTCTGCAACGCTTGGGTTACCATGAGTCGGAACTGACTCGATGGCAACTGATTTGGTTTTGGTTTTAAAGGGAGTGAAAGGAGGAGTAACTAGAGCGGCCTGGAAGGTTAGGGTGTGATCTTTGGAGAAAGATACACAACCCTATTTTGAGGGAGGGGTTGGGCAAGAGATTGGATGACCCTGAGGCCTGAGACAAGTATATACATCACTGTGGTAGGCTGAATAATGGGCCCAAGGTGTCCACACCCCAAAGCCTGTGAATGCTACTCTACAGGGCAAAAGGAACTTTGCAGGTGTGATCAAGTTAAGGATTTTGAGATGGGAAGATTATCTGGGATTGTCCAGGGAAATCCTGAATATAATCACAAACGTCCTTCTATGAGAGAGGCAACAGGAAGTTTCACAACAGAAGAGAAGAAGAGGCAATGTGAGAAGTGAAGCAAGATTCCACGGTGCCGACTTTGAAGATGGAGAAAGGGGCCATGAGCTAAGCAACGCAAGAATGCAATTTTAGAAGCTAGAAATGGCAAAGGAATAAAAGGATTTTCTCCTAGAGCCTCCAGAGAGTGTGGCCTTACAGACCTCTTGATTTTTGGCCCATTAAAAATGATTTTGGACTTCTAGCTTCCAGAATGATAGGAGAATAAATATGTGTTATTTTAAGTCACCAAGTCTAATTTTTACAGCAGCGCACAATCACCCAACTGAAGAGTCACTGCCATTGACTTTCTCGGCCCACCCTTTGTCGCTTACAAAGAAGTGTTCTAGAAAAGTGAGCTGAACTTCCCTGCAGGGAAAACCTAGGATGAGGTGGACACATTCAGAGGTGATGCACTCTATTGGGAGGAGGCACTCTCAAAAGGAAGGTCTGCTTTGGCAGCTGAGTACGAAGGCTAAGGCTTTACTTAGGGTACAGAAACCAGCAGCCAGGTTAAGAGGGAACGTGCCTCTTGACAATCCTCTGGCTTTCTCTTGGGCACTTGAATTCCTACCTGGAAAGGTCTTAGAGACCCATCCTTGCATTTGACAAACAAAACCCAGCGCTGAACCATGACTTGCCTCTGGTTTTACTGTTAGATTTTGGGCCAGAATCTGGTTCTCCTCTAACACAATTGAGTCCTTTCCTGCCCCTCTCTGCCCCTGAGCACACTGGAGGAAAGGAGTAACTCAGTCAGCACAGGCTAAAATATCAGGTGCCTCCCTCCAAGGAAAACTGCAGAAGCCTGATCATTTTCATGAAGAAATCCTTCATCCAGGAATTTCAACGTGAAACCATGGAATCCTCATGGTGGGGCAATGTGGGACTTCACCTATTGCCCAATATGAGACTGTTCTTTTTGTTCTCTCCTCCCCCATCTCTTTTCTTACAACTCCCTTTTCTTACCCTGGGGCCAAGGAGCTGGTATGTGCTTACCTTACTTTCTAGTTGCGTTTTCTCCAGGTTTCTGGGTGGGAGCCAGAGCCAAACAGATGAAGAAGAACAAGAGACGGCAGCTACCATTTGTGGGACAACTTCTGGATGTTAGGCCTGTGTTTTTCTACTCTGTTGCAAGGCCTCTCTCCCCAGTTCCTGCTCCAGATGGGGGGCGGGGGCAGGGAGAGTCTGCTTCCTCATGTACTGGGTCACTCAAACTCTCTGCCCTCTCCATACTCCATCCTACTTCATCCCAGAACCTTCCTCTAATGTCCCCATTGAGATAGGCACTTTCCTCCCAGGACATCAGGAGCAGAGGAAGCTGAGGCAGGGGTATAGGAGGAGAGCTGAGCTGGGGATGGTGAAAGAACCCAGGTTCTTCCGGATGGCTGAGTCCTACGGGCACTATCCTCTGGGGTTTCCCCTGAGTCTAAGAAGCTGAAAAAGCGAAAAAATTGTCGGCATTGGGAGGGAAAGCTGTGAGTATATTCTTCTATTTTTAAAATAGTTTTATTTTCAGATGTATGATATGGTTGGAAAATGTACAAATCAGAAGAAAAGAGGAATTTTTTTTTTTTTTTTCAATTTAGGGAAAGATAGGTCTGATTTTAACAAGATGGTCTGAAAGATTGTGTAAGTCAGAATCGACTCAATGGCAATGGATATGTAGACACCAAGGAATCCCTGGGTATTGCAAATGCTTAAATGCTGGAGCCCTAATCAAAAAGTTGGAGATCTGGCGATCTACTTCTAAGGCTTTGAAAACCCAGTGGGGCTCAAGTCTACAACACATTGGGTCACTTTGAGTTGGGATCAACTCCAAAGCTACTGTTTTTTTCTGGTTTTATGGAGACACCAGATGTTGGAATGCCTGACAGATGAGGACCCACCAAGTAGTTTGATATCATGAACTCAATGGTCTTAAAATTAATCATTTGAGAATAAATAATAAGATATGTTAATAAGATACGTATTAAATTCAAGGCATAAACGGATATCCACTAAAAAAATCATTTTCCCTCCTTGCTGTATCATCCAAGTATCTACCAGTTAGTTCCCTTCTCTATAGGCAATGAATTTTATCTTTCTCTCATGAACTAGTTCAAAGATTCAACAGCCTTTTAAACGCATCACGAAATGAAAGAACAAGAACAATGTTAAGGAGAGCCTGAAGCCACACTGAATGGAAGCTCAATTCCCTGTGCTTTTTGTAACTATCCTCAATCCTGGTTGGAGACAGATGAGCGGGCATGATAACTCATCTCCTTAGTTGATTTTCAGAAACCTAGCCAACATCAACTTGAAATCTGTTACAAACCAGCTTAGACCTGTTTTGGCCTGCAGACATGCGCAGTGAAACAAACTGAACACTTGCTCGGACCTAACACCTCCCCCTCTGCCTAAGCCCCAATCAGCTAATGACAGGAAGTCTGTGGAACTCGTCCAGTGAACAAGCGCCCTGCATTAAAAATTGTCTCTTTAAACCAAGGTGAATGAAACAGCCAATCTCCAGCCCAAATTCCTGAAATTTATGCGAATATATATAGACCCTTTTCTTGAAATTTACAAAAATGTATCCCAACCCTGATTTGGGGAGTCAGATTTGGGTACTGCCTCTATCACCTTACCATGTGCATAGTAATAAATTACTTTCTCATCTCTCAAGTACTGCAGCATGTATGAACTGATTCGGTTTGACTGGGCACTGGGCAGGGATTCCCTTTAGTCTGACTTCAAGCCTAGGCCATAAAGTCCTTAGGTTTCTAGTTTTTATCATGAAAGAACTTTAAACTGTCTTCCTACAAGCTTAGAGTTTCAAAGTTCTTGGCAGTTGTGCTCTGCGAAAAATTATATTCAGACATAAAATGTCTCCAAGAAATTTGAACACTAAGTCATGATATTTTCAATCACTTCATATGCATGCAAAAACTAGACAATGAATAAGGAAGACCAAAGAAGAATTAATACTTTTGAGTTATGGTGTTGGTGAAGAATCCCAAATATACAATAGGATTGCCAGAAGAACAAACAACTCTAAATCTGTCTTGGAAGAAATCCAGCTAGAATGCTCCTTAGAAAGGAGGATTGTGAGACTTTGTCTCACATCCTTTGGACACGTTATCAGGAGGGACCAGTCCCTGAAGAAGGACATCATGCTTGGTAAGGTAGACAATAAGCAAAAAAGAGGAAGACCCTCAATGAGGTAGACTGACACAGTGGCTGCAACAATGGGCTCAAACATAGCAACAATTGTGAGGATTGCACAGGACCAGGCAGTGTTTTGTTCTGTTCTACACAGGATCACTGTTGTTGTTGTTGTTATGTGCCATCGAGTCGGATCCGACTCATAGTGACCCCTCCTTGGGTTTCTGAGGCGTTATCACTATGGAAGTAGATTGCCCAACCTTCCTTCCGAGGAGTGGCTGGTGGGTTTGAACCGCCAGCCTTCTGGTTAGCAGTCAAGTGCCTTAGGCACTACGCTACATAGGATCGCTAAGAATTAGAAATTACTCAATGGCATCTAACAACAACAACAAACTTTCATTATAAGGAGCCCTGATGGCAAAATGGTTTTGCACTTGGCTGCTAAGCAAAAAGTCAGCAGTTCTAACCCACCAGAGGTTCACAGGAGAAAGACTTGGTGATCTGCTCCCAAAAAGATTAAGTAGAGCCTGGGAAACCTTAGGGGGCAGTTCTACTGTTTCATAGCATTGCTATGAGTTGGAATCCACTCAAAGGTACCTAACAACAACAACATTGTCATTAGTATTCAAATGTGTCCCTACTCCTCAGCAACCTTGCAACTTTCCTGATTGAAATGCACTCTTTAGCAGGACAATTATTACCCTTTCCTTGAGAAGACTGGAGAATGCTGAAATAGCATATACCGGTTTGTATTGTTCTATGTAGTTTCTGCTAATTAAATTTCTGTGTTATTGTGGTGAGAATTCTTTGCCCTATATTCCAGATAGGTCTCAATCCAGGGGGAAAAGGTGTACATGGCAATATGTAGCTAGAAATATTCCATTAAAAGTTTAACTTGGGAAAAGGAAAGTAATAAATGTCATGGGCCAAATGTGTGTGAAATCACTGTCTCCTGCACTGTGGACAGATGTGTAAATTGCTATAGTCTTTCTGGAGGACAATTTGGCAGTATCTCCAATTTTACTATATACACAGCCTTTATATTTTTATGTATAGACATCTATTCTGGGGACATACTGACATATATAACCAAAGAAGTATATACAACTCCCCGGGTGAGTGACTTTGTTACCTAAGCCACTACCTTGAGGTTGAGAGGAGGCCAGCTGGCACTCCACACCTGCCGAAGGATCTCTCTGTCCCGGGTGCTGATCAAGGACTCCAAAGCACATTCACTTCCTTTCCCAGAAACACTTCAAATCCTCCAGGAACTGGTATTCCAGGAGGCCCCCATGGCCTCTGACATACAACACCTGATTCCATAGCTTATATTCACACCCTGAGACTCTGAATTATACCAAGATAATCCTTTTCTTTGGCCACAATTCCTAAAGGCATCAGGAAAAGCAGTGATTTAGCAAGTTGTGATTTAGAAACGAAAAAGGTGCTAAAAAGTGTGTCTGAATCTCATGTTTGGCATTGTATTGCAAGAAACAATACCTTAATCAGAGGAAAACTAGTTGTGAAATAGAAAAAAGGAATCCGGTCACCTGTGAGTACTGCCTAGGTAGTTTGTATTTTTATTAAATTTTTACTGCTCTACTACCTCTCGCCCCACCCTCCCTTCCAGTGGCACTGAAGGTATAAATTGGAGCTGAACTTGGTGTGTACATCACATCAAAGGCCAACATGAAGACAGGCATAGTTTTGGTTCTGGTGGTTTTCATCACCCTGCAGATGGAGATGGCCAGTGCTAAGGGATTTCTTTCCAGAGGTCAGTGTGTGAGGACATCCTACTAAAAGCAGATAAAGCTGAATCTCACCTTGGACCTGGGGATGGTTTGCCACAGAAGCAGGCAATACCTCCATTGCAGAGTGCAGATTTGGTATTGGTCAGACACATTTCCTCTGATAATGTATGACATTATCAACCTGCATGTCCCATTCTCCTTAATAGATTCAGTTAGTCTGGTTAGTTGTTGAGGGTAAAGAGAAGGGTCTCTCCTCTAGTTAGTAGACATGCTTGGATGTAGGACTCTATGAGGGAGTAGCTCCAGAATGAACCTGGAAAGTGTGGGAATGGGGAGATGGGAACCTGGAATCAGAGATAATATAGTATCTGCTTATGAAGAGATGTGAAGGAACGAGTTATGTCAGTGCAGGTGTCTGACTTGTGACACTCTGCAGTCTTTGGAGCAAAGAAAACATTCTCCAAGGGCCACATTGTGGAAATAGGGACTTCAGAGTGAGGGTGTGGCCGCCAAGGCTAAAGGAAGAGTTCAGGAGCATGAAAGAAGAAATAGAAGATGGGCTGGAGTCCTGCCAGATGTGAGGGCTCCAGACTTCCAGCATCAGTTCTCCTTCCGATCTGCCCAAAAATCATTGCATATTTCAGGGCAACAAAGACCTGGAGTCTGTCCAAAGGTGCTGAAAGATGCTACAGGGAATTGTGTTTCACAATGCTCAGGAGATTAATCATGCCTATTAAGAATGAAATGCTGCAGCAATGGGTGTGGCAAAGTCTGCAGAATTCCTCTTTTCCCAGGAAGTATAAGTCAGTCAAGAACTGTCCAAGGGGGTAGACAAGTCCCCACTGGACTTTGCTCCAAGAGAAAGGGGTTAGAAGCAAATGCCAGAAGGGCTTCTACTTGCTTTATCTAAGTCCCTTCCCTAGAAGAGAAGCCGCATAGTCCTGAGGGGCCCAACTGAGATAAGTATCCATGACCCTAGACTCACAGGATCATTATTTACCAAGAATTTCTCATCCTCTTCCTTTCCCCCTAAAGAGCGCTGGTGGCGTAGTGCCTAAGGCATTTGACTGCTAACCTGAAGGCTGGCGGTTCAAACACAACAGCCACTGTGTGGAAGGAAGACTGGGCAATCGACATCCATGAAGATTTACCACTTCAAAAACCCAATGGGGGTCGCTATGAGTCAGAATTGATTCCATAGCAGTGAGTTTGATTTTTTTTTTTTTTTTTTTTTTGGTCCTTTCCGCCTTACCCCCAAAGAGGGAAAGCATTGTGCTTAAGTCTTCCTGAAAAATGGGTGATCCTGGATGGAGGAGAGAAAGGAATGTAAATCTCTAATTTACTACTTTCTATGTCAGGGCAGGCATTGTGCTGAAGTTGAGATGAAAAAATAAATACAACCAGGTCAGAAAGGCAGGCCCATATCAATAATTACAACTTAATGGGATGAGTGCTTTGTGTAGATTTTTAATAAGTTCAAAGGGAGCAATGAGAGGGGTCATTAGTTTTGCCTGGGTGAGTTGGGAAAGGGGTCAGAGGGGAGAACATTTGAGAAGGGGCTTAAAGGATGCAAAGTTCACCAGATAAAGGAAGGGCAGTCTAGATGATGGGGAAATGTGGGCCGCCCTTTTGAGATGATGCAAAGAATGTGGGTCCCCCTTTGGAGATGGGCAAGTGATGATTGTGGTTAGAAGTGGAGTGTCTTGGAGGGACTGTAGTGGGTCATCCGAGCCAGGGTTCAAAGGGTAATGAGCAGCATGCCAAGGAGATGGAAGGGTACCTTTCTGGAGGTGTTTTAAGCAAAGGAAATGTCATGAACCAATTTGTGTTTTAGAAGGATAGCTCTGCTGGCCATGGGAAAAATGGACTGAACCTTTATTAACCCTTCCTGATGACCAGCTATGGAAGATTTCTCATGAATCCATGAATCCCATGCTTGACATAACAACAAGATCTCCTCCACATTCCACTCCTTGGCTATTCTCTATCTTTGGAATTGCAGCCCTAGAAGAGGGAGACCTGTAATGAGCTTGTGTCCAAAATAAATTGTACCTGTGACATTATTCAGGCTGAGTGATTCTTCCCATTTAAGAATTCAAATGGGCCCTCTATGGGCCAGCAGCACCACACATGTTCACTAAAGTGAGTCCCATGAAGGCAAAATACTTAGGATACCAACAAATCAAAGACAAGATTCTCCTAACTAATTTCTTATCTATATCTCCAGGCAAGGCACAGGCATAAGAATATTTTCTCAGGGCTTCTGTGAACATAATTTCTGTCAAGCAAACACAATTAAATGCCCATGTAGCACACATCAGGCCTGTTGGGGCAGCTTTTATTGGGGGTGGGGTTACCCAAAAGGAGCAGGAGCTAGTGTAGGGATAACCCATTCTAAGTCAGCACCAAGCCTAGTAGGAGCCCTTCTCCAGGAGAGTGACCTTGCCCTTGGGCAGTGAGGTTTCACTTGGCATTGGACACATAGAGATGTTTCAACTTTTGCCTCAGGGTGATTAGGAGTCAGGATACAATAGGTTACTTGCAGGAACTTTGGCTCCACCCCTATTCTGTCAGCTCAGCACTGATGACTGTGAAGTACCACCCTTTTCCTGGTCTGAAGAGTGGGGCTGGGGTTTAATCCCTGCCCAGGGTTGACTGTTGAAGCTGTCACCACCACTAGCTTT
>NW_006921783.1:5983356-5984754 GCF_000298275.1 Orycteropus afer afer | reverse complement strand
GAAGGGGAAAAAAAACTCACTGTCATCAAGTCAATTCTGACTCATAGTGACTCCGTTGGGTTTCTAAGGCTGTAAATCTTTATGGCAGTGAACCTGGTTTTTTATTTTGGGCCAAAGAAGATGGCTAGAAAACCATTTCCTCCAACTCTCCTATGTCTGTCTCTGGCTTGGGCACCCCAATCTTCTTCCTAGAAAGCTTCATCCCTACCCAATTCATCCCTACCCAATTCATCCCTACCCAAGTCAGGTGGTTCTACCAGGTGGCTGCTTATATTTGAGAGATTAGGATACACCTGGAGCAGATTCAACCTCATGGCAACCCACTAAAACCCTCTGCCATCTAGTTGATTCCAATTTATAGTGACCTTAAAGGAGCTCTAGTAGCAAGGCATTTGACTGCTAACCAGAAGGCTGGGGGTTCAAACCCACCAGGCTCTCCTTGGAAGGGAAGATTGGAAAGACTGGGCAATCTACTTCTGTAGTGATACCACCTCGGAAACCCAAGGAGGGGTCACTATGAGTCGAATCCGAGTTGACGGCAGTGAGTTTTGTTTGTTCGTTTGTTTTTGTAGGACAGAGTAGAACTGCTCCCCAAGGTTTCCAAGGCTGTAAATCTTTCTCCCATGGAGCAGCTGGTGGGTTTGAACTGCTGATCTTTTGGTTAGCAGACAAATGCCTTAACCATTGTGCCACCAGAGCTCCTTCTGAGAGAAAGGAAAAAGTCAGATAGATGAGCTCAGCCTAGTAACAAGAGCTTGGTTGCCAGAGGGGAGAGTGATGGATCATTCTTAAAGCCTACTTTGGATTTGATCTCAGTCTTCATAGATTTTCTGTGAATCAGTGGTACCAGAGGGAAAAGGGAAGAGCAAAGCAAAAATAAGTTTTCACTAAAAGTTGTGAAAAGGTGCAGTGCTTTGGAGCTGAAACTATGATTTCAAACTGCACCTTTTGTCAGGTACTTGGCAAGAATCTGGTCACACTGCTGCTTCCTGGAGTGCCCCCCAAGATACACAATTTGGGAAAGATGATTGCCTACCTGGCATTTTCACTTATTGGAAAATTAAATATATATACTTACATATATCACATGCATACATGTGTATGTACATGGAATCCCTGGGTGGAGCAAATGGTTAACATTCTCAGCTGCTCACCAAAATTTAGAGGTTCAAGTTCACCCAGAGCCACCTCAGAAGAAAGGCCTGGTAATCTACTTCTTTATCAGTCATTGAAAATCCTATGGAGCACAGTTCTCTGATGCATGAGATCACTGTGAATCAGGGTCCACTCAATGACAACTAGTTGAATATATACTTATACGTATATCCACCACTCATCTGTCAGTTTGTCATACTGTGGTGGCTTGTGTGTTACTGTGAGGCTGGAGGCTATGCCCCC
>NW_006921783.1:5974323-5975551 GCF_000298275.1 Orycteropus afer afer | reverse complement strand
CCACACAACCTTGCTTACTAAAAGTGAAGATGACTTGAAGCACTTAGTGATGAAGATTAAAGACTATAGTCAGCAGTATGGACGACATCTCCACAAAAAGAAAATGAAAATCCTCACAACTGGACCAATAAGCAGCATCACAATAAACGGAGAAAAGACTGAAGTTGTTAAAGATTTCATACTACTTGGTTTCACAATCAACACCAATGGAAGCAGCAGTCAAGAAATCAGACAACATATCGCACTGGGCAAATCTGTTACAAAAGATCTCTTTCAAATGCTGAAGAATAAAGATATCTCTTTGAAGACTAAAGTGCGCCTAACCCAAGCCATGGTAGTGTAGTGACTAAGGCATTTGACTGCTAACCAGAAGGCTGGTGGTTCAAACCCACCAGCCACTCCTTGAAAGGAAGGTTGGGCAATCTACTTCTGTAGTGATACCACCTTGGAAACCCAAGGAAGGATCACTCTGAGTCGGATCTGACTCAACGGCCCTGAGTTCAGTTTTTGGTTTTGGACCCACTCCATGGTCTTTCCGATCACCTATTTTACATATGAAAACTGGACAATGAATAAGGAAGACTAAAGTAGAATTGATGCTTTTGAATTGCAGTGTTGGCAAAGAATAGTGAATATACCATGGACTGCCAGAAAAAACAAACAAATCTGCCTTGGAAGAAGTGCAGCCAGGATGTTCCTCAGAAGAGAGAATGGTGAGACTTTGTATATGTTATCAGGAGGCACCAATCCCTGGAGAAGGACAACATGCTTGGTAAAGGGTTAGCAGAAAAGAGGTAGACCCTCAATGAGGTGGTTGACACAGTGGCTACAACAACAGCCTCAAACATAGCAACAGTTGTGAGGATTATTCAGGATCAAGCAGTGTTTCATCTGTTGTACATAGGGTTGCAATGAGTTAGGACTGACTCCATGGCATTGGAGTACGAGTAGGATAACAACACATAATGGCATAGGTTCCTTTTATAAAAATAAAAAAAATTAAAGAGAATGTTGATACATTGTGAAAAAAAGATCCTGTGCCAGAGTGGGAGACAGTGGTGGTGTCCGGCTGCACTAGAGAGCAGAAGCCTTGTGTGTGTGTGTGTGTGTGTGTGTGAGAGAGAGAGAGAGAGAGAGAGAGAGAGATTTATTTATTTTGCAGTATACTAGATAAAATATAGTTCTTATAGAAAGTGTAATGTAAATATCTATGTTGTTGTTGTTGTTG
>NW_006921783.1:5972263-5974068 GCF_000298275.1 Orycteropus afer afer | reverse complement strand
TTTTTTTATTTTAAGAGTTTGTTTTACATTCAACATTACGTGTACATCTAGTTTCACTCCCCATTTACCATCCCCAACCCTAACCCAGTCTCCTCCCCTCCCTGCCCAGTAACCCTCCCTTGTGCCCCTCATAGTTATGCACTCCTGTGCATATGTTGAAATGTTTGTAGATGAATGTCATGTGATTTCTCAGCTCTCTCACTATCTATTTACACAATCAGATAGTCCCAAAAACTGCTTTCAGATTCAATTCACTAGAACTCACAGAACTAAAAAAAAAAGCCATTATACTCACAGTTATAGTTTATTACAGCAAGAGGATACAGATTATAATAAGCAAAAGGAAGAGGTGCATTTGCTAGGAATGACAAGGCATAGAGCGTCCAGTTGTCCTCTCCCAGTGGAGTCTTGCAGAT
This sequence comes from Orycteropus afer afer, assembly GCF_000298275.1. NCBI lineage: Eukaryota > Metazoa > Chordata > Mammalia > Tubulidentata > Orycteropodidae > Orycteropus > Orycteropus afer. The sequence continues at coordinate 5,973,652 of NW_006921783.1, read as the reverse complement.
AGCATTTAACCTTTCCCAGCAATGATGTGTGACAATGGGCACAGAGTATCACCAACCAGGGAAGCTAATCCAGGCCTTTGTGTGTAGTTTTTATTGGAGGTTGTTAGGGTAGACCACCTGTGTGTGGCTGACCACCTGTGTGGCTGACCTTAGCCTCCAGCCTCTCCAGAGTTTGAGCTGATACTGCATGGCCCAAGACTCCCGCTACACATTGTTAGCATTGACAATCTACCATGACCCAAGGCTCCCAGGTAAAAAAGACACTCCTATCAGGCAGTTCATTTCAATGACTTAGAGTTTACCTCCCCAGAAGCAGGGGCAAAAGGTCAAATATTTCTTTGAGCAAGGTTACTTTTTTTGAAACCTGTAAAGCCATCTGTCCTTCACTGGCAACAAAGAGAAATAAAACATAAACAACAATGCAGGCCCTGGCTTTGTTCTGCTAGCTGTCTTGCTTGCACCAGCACCAGTAGCCATGGCCTTCTCTACCAAGCAAATTGCCTCTGACTAAGAAACTCATCTGACAGTGAGATATGTGGTGAGGCATCATGCTACTTTTCTTTTGGGAGGCATGATAACGTACAGTTTAGAATCTCACTTTTGACACTCACTTAAAAGAGAAATTTCTTGAATTCTCAAAGGCAACAGGAAATGTGTTAGATGACAATAAACTGATGGGGAAATTAGCTGAGAACAACACTGCCACACACTTGTTCTGATTTTAAACCACGCAATATCGCCTTGCTCTGTTTGAATGAGTGCCTCTTGGTCTATGTAAGGTTTCTCAGGGGCACAATTAAGTATTCTGGAATTCCCATTCTTTATAATGTTATCCATAAGTTGTTACAGCCAAATGCCTTTGCACAGTCAAAAAAACACAGGTAAACATCTTTCTGGTATTCTCTGCTTTCAGCCAAGACCCATCTGACATCAGTAGTGATATTCCTTGTTCCACACCCTCTTCTGAATCCAGCTTGAATTTCTGGCAATTCCTCGTTGATGTACTGCTGCAACTGTTTTTGAATTATGTTCAGCAAAATTTTACTTGTATGTGATATTAATGATATTGTTCTATTATGTCCCATTCTGTTGGATCACTTTTCTTTGAAATTGGGCACATATATGGATCTCTTCCAGTCAGTTGGCCAGTAGCTATCTTCCAAATTTCTTGGCATAAAAAAAGTGAGCATCTCCAGCTCTGCATCCGTTTGTTGAAATGGAGTATCATATCAGCTCCTGGAGTCTTGTTTTTAGCTAATTCCTGCAGTGCAGCTTGCACTTCTTCCTTCAGTATTGAAGGTTTTGACCATATGCTACCTCTTGAAATGATTGAACATTAACCAATTCTTTGTGGTATAGTGACTCTGTATATCCCTTCCATCTTCTTTT
>NW_006921783.1:5962396-5970653 GCF_000298275.1 Orycteropus afer afer | reverse complement strand
ATTTCTGCTCACTAATGCCTAGGATATTGATTTTTATGCATTCTATTTCATTTTTGACAACTTCCAATTTCCCTAGATTCATATTCCATAGATTGCATGTTCCAATTATTAGTGGATGTTTGCAGCTGTTTCTTTTCATTTTGAGTCATGCCACATCAGCAAATGCAAGTCCTAAAAGCTTTACTCCATCCATGTTCATGTCATTAAAATTGACTCTTCCTTGAGGAGGCAGCTTTGCCCTAATCATATTTTGAGTGCCTTCCAACCTGAGGGGTTTGTCTTACTGCACTATATCAGACATTTCCTTGATATTCCATAACGTTTTCAGTGGCCAGTTTTTTCCCAAGCGGACCTTGCCATATCTTTCTTTCTGGTCTTCCTTAGTCTGGAAGCTTTGCTGAAACCTGTCCACCATGGGTGACCTGCTGGTATTTGAAATACTGGTGGCATAGCTCCAGCATCAAAGCAATACACAAGCCACCCCATTGCAACTCACTGACAGATGGAGGGTGGTACAAGTCAGTAGGGCACATAATTCCCTGCAGTTCTGTAGGGTCACTGTCTGGAAGGAAGTCAACAGGTCATAACAGAAGTAATAAAAATATTCTAGATAAGAATACAATTTCATTTAGAGGGAAAAGATCTGATATTTACCTAGTCTCTACAAAGAGCCAGGCATCCATGATGTTAACTTTCCATAGTTACACAGCTATTAGCTGCAGTAGCCAAGATCTGGAGCCTGCCTCCAGAGCTTCACATGCAGCACTGTGAGTCAATACTTGAAAGGTATTTTTTTCCTTATCTTGTCATGATTCCTCTTTACCCTTTTCCTGAAGTCACTTGGATCACACTGCACAATTTGCACTGAAGTTTGGGTCTCCCTCCCCTTCCAGGGAGAAGCAGAGGCTTTGTCTGAAGAACAAAACCTGAGATGCATTTCGGCCCCATTGCACCATTTTTTAACTATCACTGGTCAGTATAAGACTCACCCAAACCAGCTTGGAGTAACCATAAATCTCACACTTAAGCATTTCACTATAATATTATCTTTTTCATATTGTTATTTGATAATATTATTATCCTTATTTCACATATATGGAAACTGGCAGCTAACAAATGGCAAAGCTGGGTTTCTTCACCTTGCTGCCTCCTCGAGTGAGGTAATTATGGAGGTCCACTAACTAGGTAGCTCTTATTTTCCTCAAACCCTTTCAGATTATAAGGGGGGGGGGGGGGGGGGGGGGACAGCATCTTTGCACAGTGTGACCAAAATTCTGATGTGGCAGCTGTTGACCATGCTCCCCACTTAGGACAATCTCTCCCTGCTCATACTCATCCTTTCCTGTTCTCTGCAAAGCCCCGGCTGGAGCAGGTAAGTTCTGCCCCAATGGAGTTTTTCCTGTCTCTGGTTGGCTAGGCTTCCTCCACACCTCCTTACCTTTCCCTAAGCAGGACCCACACAGCCCCATCCTGAGGAGCTAAGACATGAGGTCTTGAGGACTTCTGCCCTGGGCAGCTCTTCCTGGGGCTGTCATCTTGACCTAGTTCATTGGAGAAACATGGCTGCTATTTCCACAGAGACTTAGCAGCAATATAGTGTAGCAGGGAAGGCTGAAGTCAGACCCTATGTGAATACTGGCCTCTCCTTCTCCTACCTCGGCGGCTTTGTGCAAGTTACATAACCTCAGTTGCCTCATCTGTATAATAGGAATGACATCTATCTCAGAGGATCGTCATGAGAATTAAATGAGCTAAGGTGTATAATGGATTTGGCTGAACCCAGCACAACATAATTTTTAAAAATCAATGGTCGGGAGAAGAATGAAGTAACAGAAAGCACTTTATTCTCTCATGGGTCACAGGCTGACAGAAGGGGACAACATTCCATGACATTAGAACTTCATTTCAAAATGTTGCTCCGACACTTAGGAAACAGAGTTCATCTTTTCAAGCCCCAGTTTCCTTGTCAATAAAATCGGGAAGATTCTATCTTGATTACTGCATTGTGGTGAGGATTAAATGAAATGTTTGAATGTATAATGCAAGGAAAGTTTGTGGTGAAACATAAATGCCCAGAAAACCAGTGACTGTCATTGTGTCATTACCTGGGCTTCTGTGCCTCTGAATTCCTGGGAGCAAGAAGGTTCATAGGGTCCACTTTCTCCCTCCCCCCTCTTTAGAGGGCTACTTAAATTTGTGCCGTTCCAAAAAAAAAAAAAAGAACAAAAAGGAGCAGGTCAGACTCTCAGCTCTGACACGCTGTACCTTTCCCATGGATCAGACTCTAATCCCAAATTCCTTTGTTGGTGTAAGAAACTCCACATTGCAAACCAAGAAACAAATGCCTCAGGGCTGCTGTGTGTGCACCGGCCCAGCTGGCAGAGCTGTGGATGGAGATCAGCTCTCTCCTGACTCATTTTTCCCTCTCTTGAGTTCATTCGCCCAGCAGTGTCATCAGTCCAGAGACTAAGTGCAAGCAGAGTTCTGAGGGCAGTGAGTCAGGACAGGAAGTCTCTCTTCTCATCAGACCTAGGACCCTCAGAGCAGAACCTCAGCCCAAGGCCAGGCTCACTGATGCTTGAGCTTGCACCTATATTGGCCCTGGTATCCCAAGGCTGTAAGGATATCAGCCTCATGATTAACCAGCAAAATCAAGAGTATTTGCTTCTTATGCAGGCAGCTGGGATTTAGCAGTTTCCTTCTCTTGCAGGAGTCCCTTGGTGGCAAACATTAACATACTCAGCTGCTAATGAGAAAGTTGGAGGTTTGAGTCCCCCCGCCCCCCCACACACACACCTGGAAAAAAAGAGCCGTTGAAAATCCTATGGAGCAAAGTTCTATTCTGACACACACAGTAGCCATGAGTCAGAATCGTTCATTAGTTGGCAACTGGTTGGTTCAGGGCCAGGTCAGCCTGGGCTCATGTCCCAGCACCACCACTTCAGTGTGGGCAAGTCAGCTACCTTCTCTGAGCCCCAGTTTCCTCATTTCTTAAATCGGAACGATATTCCTCTCACGACAACCCTGTGTTTGTGCAGCTGGCACACGCAGTAGTTACTCAGTCACTATGAAAATCCTTCTTCTGTTTCTCTGCTGATCAATGGTTTTAGCCAAAAAGTTGAGGCTGATTTTTCTTTATTTCTCAGTCTTTATTGTGTTTTTAAAATTAAAGTTATATATTTTTTGCAAAATTAACATTATTATAGAAATATAAACAAAAAGGGCTAAATGTGTTTGTAATTCCATCCCTTTGAAATAATTACCCATTAATAGTTGGTAAATATTTTTTCCATTTCCTCCATAAAATTACTAACGTATGTTTATTTTATATCATGTCCTCTTTCGTATGCTGTTATATTATGTAATATAAATCATGTAGATGAGGGTTCATTGCCGATTCACCACCATATCTCCAAGTAACCACACCTGAGACTTATTTGTGTTCACTGAGTCTCTTCTAATGTTAGGAATCTGTATGGACCACTGCCAACAAAACAGGGACTGTGAGGCTGGAGAGCGGCATATGAGGAAGGGGTGTGGTGGCATGGAGTCTCTAGCCCAGGAACCAGGTAAAAGCACCAAGACCTGCCCAGGTTCCCAAATGCCACACAACCCAGTGAGACTGTGTGCTTAGCTCTGCCCCACAGGCCCCAAAGAGCAAGCAAAAAATGAAGCCAGTTACCTTCCACTGAATTCCAACTCCTGGTGACCCCCATGTGCTGTGGAGTAGAATTGTGCTGCAGAGGGTTTCATAGCTGTGAACTTTCTGAAACAGATCACTAAGTCTTTCTTCTGAGGTGCTTCTGGGTCGGTTTGAACCACCAGCGTTTCAGATTAGTAGCCAAATGCTTAGTTATTTGCACAACCCAGTGACGTCTAGCTCTGCCCAGACTTCCCTAATGTAAGCAGTTAATCCCTGTGGTCTCTGCTTTCCCGTTTGTCCTGGAGAGGAAAGCATATCATAGAGTTGTGTATCCTAACCTCTTACTAACAGCATCAATAATAAAAACAGACAAACAAACAAAACTAATACCAGGCTTTTCTGTTTTGGAGAAAAGTAAGTTACATGAAAATCAATGAACAAAGATAGTTTGTGTTTTGTTTTGTTTTGTTTTTTAAAAAAAAAAAAATCTACCCGGCATTAAGAATGTAGTATTCCATAATGGCTACACAACCACCATTATTTAGGAAAAGTTAACAGTGACTTCAAGAAATTAGAAATCCTAAAAAGTAACCACGCTCTTCTGAAGTGGAGAGGGAAAAAATGTATAGAAAGAAAGAGTTAAATTGATTTGTCGAAAGTGATGTAACTAATCAGAATTCAAATTGCATTGATTAGCTGCTGCAACATATAAATCCCAAGGCTGACTGGCTTAACTCAATGGAAGCTTGTTTCTCCCAAAGTTTACTTTATCCAAAATTGGTACTCCCAAATAGCAGCAGGCAGCCTTCCTCCAAGTGACAATTCAGGGACCAGGTTCCCTCTATGTTGTGGTCTTCACCAATCTCAACACATGGCTTCTGGGATCATTTGTGTATGTGTTCCAGGCTGTCAATAAAGGGGAGGAGAATAGAGAATTGTGCAGGGGTGGTAGCAGGTTACTGGGTTAGGGATCTTGCCCCAGAAATGGTGGACATTGTATTCCATTGGCTAGAACTCAGTCACAAGGCCAAGCTAACTACAAGGAAAGCTGTATGCTCAGGAGCATGAAATGGATGTGCTGAACAGCTAGCCAGTTTCTGCCATACACAGAGATGCTCATCTCCCCAGTCATGGCCAAGGTTGAGAAGACCTATCCTTATTGGTCAAACATTAAACAGAGCCATCCTTGTGAAATGAATGTTATGGATAGTTTTTGCCAAAGGAAAATTACAGACTTAACACTGGATCAACATCTCTGTAATAAAAGAAGGCTTGAGCTTTTTGTACAAGTTGAAAGGAGGAAATAAAAGCTCTTGTTTCAGATACGGTGCTTTCCCCACATCTGAATGTGGCAGGAGGCTTATTTACCTAAAAAAAGTCTCTAATTGTTGGCATTTCGGGTGATATGACCAAACGAGGAACTCTAGATAGTTCTCTGGAGACTGGGGGCAGAAAAAGAAAGTTGCCAGTTCCTGTTCTTAGGTCAAGTCCTGATGTAGTAATATTAGAACTAAATTATGGTTTAGGGATGTGTGCAAAGAAAAGGCACAGGCAATGCAAAAAGAGAACTTGAGGTTTAGAGTTAGAAATACTGGGCTAATTGAGTAATTTGGGCAACTTACTGTCTCCTCATCTGAGCTGGAAATAATCCTTGAGAATATTTTTGATCTTTAAAAAGAGTGGCAATATCTATATATCTATACGTACACACACACAAGTCTCCCCACCCATCTGTTATTTTGCATGGGAAAAATCTGCTGCAAAAGACCTTTAAAGTGTTAAAAGTGAAGATGTCTTTTTAAGGACTAAGATGCGCCTGACCCAAGCCATGGTGTTTTCAATTGCCTCGTATGCATGTGACAGATGGACAATAAACAAGGAAAACCGCAGAAGAATTGAGCATTTGAATTGTTGTGTTGGCAAGAAACACTGGATAAGCTGTGGGCTGCCAGAAGGATGAACAGATCTGTCTTGGAAGAAGTACATCCAGAATGCTCCTTAGAAGTGAGGATGGTGAGGCTCCGCCTTGCTTAATTTGCACACATCATCAGGAAAGATCAATCGTTAGAAAGGACATCATGTTTGGTAAAGCAGAGGGTCACTGAGAAGGAAGGAAGCCCTTCCCGAGCTGGACTGACACGGTAGGTGCAATAACGGGCCCAAACACACCCGTGACTGTGAGGATGGCATAGCATTGGGCAATGTTCAGGTTCATTACACGCAAAGTTTCCATGAGTAAAGCTGACTTGATGGCAACTAATGACAACACCAACAAATGTGCACATTTGTGTGTAAAACCTGGCACATAGGAAAACAAAACCCAACCCAAACCCTGCCGTCGAGTCAATTCTGACTCACAGTGACCCCCATCAGGTTTCCAAGGCAGTAAATCTTTACAGAAGTAGATTGCCCAGTCTTCTCTTGCAGAGTGGCTGGTGGGTTTGAACCATCAACCTTCTGGTTAGCAGTCAAATTGTGGTAGTTATGTTTGTGTGTCAACTTGGCTGGGCCTGGTTGAGTGGCTGGGCAGCTGGTGGTAGTTATTCCCCATAATGAGACTGGCAATCAACTCCATGGTGGGATCTACCACAAGCATTCGAGTAGCTGTGCTACTTTAGGATGTGGTCTGCTTCCTGTATATAAGGAGAAGCTTTGAGAATGATCTCTGGCCTATGGCACGCTTGGACCCTGCATGTAGCCGTGTTGTTGCTCAGCAGCCTGCTATGCTCTGTCGACCTTGGGACTTACAATGGACTTAAGTTAATGGCCTGCCATGTGGTTTGGTAACATTGGGACTGTGCCTTTTTACTTGTCAACCTTGGGGCTTCTCAGCCTCAGCAGCCAGCAGCTGTCTGAGTGAAGAAATGCCTCTAGCTCCAGTGGGCCGGGAGCAGGAGGAAGAGCTGGACTCCAAGGTGGAGGGGCTTTCACCCAGCCCCTAGGGCCTGGCACTTTGAACTTGGACTTAAAGCCTCCAAATTTTAAGAATAAACTCCTATTTGTTAAGGCCATCCATTTGTGGTGTATTTCTTGTCAGCACGACACTAGGTAACCAGAACACAAATGCCTTAGGCACTGCACTACCAGAGCTCCTTGGGCACAAAGGAAGTGCCTGATAAATACTGGTTCCCTTTCCCCTCACTCTATCATTCAAAGTGGCTTCCATTCTTTAGTAGTCTTGATTATTAGGCAGAGGAAGTTATTTCCCTTGGCTCAGAGAGCTTGTTTGAAAATATGTCATTTCTCAGTATTAAACACGGATCTGCATTATCCAGAAAGGTCAGCTGCCTATCAGGTCTTAAGCCTCCAAATACCTGTATCTTGACCAAGTTCCACAAGTTGGCCTAGCTCAGCGGGAGGGATGGTATAAAATCTCAGCCCATCTGCATTGTCATCAAAGGAGATGTCACTCAGCAACAGATGTTGGGGGACGGGGAGATGGCCTTCTCCTTACAGCCCTCCACACCCTCAGCACAGAGCCACAGGCTGCTGGACTGCCTTCTCAACTCTCCATGCTGATTGATTAGTCCAGATAACAGCTGCTTGTTAGTGTAAGAAAGAGGAGCTGGGTAGAGAGAAGTCAGAGGTCCAATGTATGCAAAGATGAGAAGGCAAAAGGGTGGGAAAGGAAGGGGGCACAAGACATTCTGTATTAGGAGATACTGCAGGGGACATCTCAGCTGCCACCACCCATCTATCCATCTCCGCATCTCTCACACCTACTCACATGCTCTCCTCTTCTCTTCCAGAGCTCATTCCTCCAACTGCAGTCTCCATCCCTCGTGAGGGCCTCCCCTGCCACTGCACTTCCCAGCCATCCCTCTCTCCCAAGCATCCATGAGCCCGCATCACCAGTGGCTTCTTCCCCTCTAGCCACAGAGAGATGGCCTCATCCACCTTAGGAAAGATTTCTTGAATCTTGTCATGGCCTTTTCTTGCTCTTTGCCTTTACTACCTTTCTCAAGAGTAGTGTACATTTGTTGTCCCCATGACATGACTGCAGTCTTTTTGTCCCTCCTCCCTGATCATGTTTGAAGGAGGCAAAAAGTCCTAATGAGATAGAGGCCCATGGCGCTAAGAAGGACTCATCTTAAATGCTCCCAAGTGAAATACAGCCACCAAAACCAGGACAAAGGGCCCTGTGAGTGCTCTGAAGAGTCTCCAAAGTATTTACAGGAGAAAGAGGTAGCTTTGTCCACCTGCCAGGCCCACCCAGGAGCTTCAATCTTAACTATCTGTTAGATCCAAAGGACCAAAGCACCCAGCCTTAGACTGTCCTCCACTCATCTCTCCTTCCTTCTTCCCCATTTCAACTCTGTCGGAGTCAAATGGCAATAAGAGAAGGAAGACAAGAGAAGAGAGAGATTAGCAAACATAAGAACCTTATCCTCCCTCCCCATCAGGTCTCCAATTGGAAGCAAGGCAGGGGTAATGATTTCATGCTAAATCAAGAGTTTGGATTATTACATCAGTCTGGGCATTCTAATTTCTGAATCAAGAAAGTGTTGAAACTTACACAAATGACTGTAGGACTACCCCAATAAAGTTTAAATGGACCAAAAACCAAACCAAACTCACTGCCATTGAGTCATTTCAGACTCATAGCGACCTCCA
>NW_006921783.1:5957550-5960431 GCF_000298275.1 Orycteropus afer afer | reverse complement strand
CTTCTTGGAAGGAAGATTGGGCAATCTACTTCCATAGTGATACTGCCTCAGAAACCCAAGGAGGGGTCACTATGAGTTGGATCCAACTCAACGGCAGTGAGTTGTTTTTGTTGTTGTTAATTTAAAATGAAAATTATCTTATTGCAGCAATAGTCATTATAAAAATCAAACATTTGCTAAGCTAAAGACCCAGCTCCTTAAGAAGAAATAGCTCTTCTTTGGCATCATGATTGAAGCTCAATTCACCAGGTTGAGATTTAGACACTACCACATAATTTGTCACATTATAATTAGGAATGTGCAAAACAAACAAGCAAACTTTGAGGTGGCCTTAATCTTATACCTATCTGCGTGTTGGTCTAAAGCTTCATGCCAGCTGATGTCTGAACAGGAAGAGCAATTAAAATGTCTAGTTACTGTGGTAGTTTGTCACAATTAATGCACTAATATGTATTATTAACTAAAGTCTATACTTTATTCATTTAGTAATGTGTCTTTAGTCTCCTGTGACTGTGATAGCATATTTAAAAAATATACATATACATAAAAGTCAAAAAGAAAATAGTCGTGACACTATATACCAACTATCCAACCATTTGTTGTTGTTGTTCTCTCTGACTCACAGTGACCCCCAAGTGTGGGAGTAGAGCTGCTCCATAGGGTTTTGAGTCTGTGTGACTTTTTGGAAGCAGATCACCTGGGCTGGCTTCAAAACAACTCTGGGTGGATTCAAACCCCCAACCTTTTGGCCAGTAGTTGAGAACTTAACCATTTGTGCCATCGTAGATGGGTCTTTCTAATGACTTCATATGCATGGGAAAGCTGGACAATGAGAAAGGAAGACCAAAAAAGAATCGATGCACTCAAATCGTGGTGTTGGTGAAGAAAATTGACTATACTGTGGACTGCCAAAAGAATGAATAAATCAGTCTTGGAGGAAGTACAGCCAGAATGTTCCTTAGAAGCATTGGTGAGACTTCATCCTGTTTACTTTGGGTATGTCATCAGGAAAGACCAATTGCTAGAAAAGGGCACCGTGTTTAGTAAAGTGGAGGGTTAGTGAAAACAACAGAAGCCCTTCATCAGATGGGCTCCTTGTCATTAACTGTGACAATGAGCTCAAACATACCAATAATTGGAAAGATTGCACAGAACTGGGCAATGTTTCATTCTGTTACACATAAGTCACCATGAGTTAGATCCAACTCAGTGGCAACTAACATCTTTAGATGATGGAATAAAGGCAATTCTTCCTTTCTAGGATAGCCCTTTCTATATTGTATGACCTTTAAGATATCATATTACATTACTTTTAATAACAAAACCAAAACCACCACCACCACCGCAACAACAACAAAAAACCTAAATAATAAGCTTTCTCTGTTTTGGAGAAAAGCAAGTTATATAAAAATTGATGAACATTTTTTTTTCCACCACACAGCTCTATGTCTTAAAAAGTAAAAAGCTAATTAGAAAGATTTTTTAAAAAGAAAAAGAAAAAAACAACTATTTTACCTCATCCCTTCCAGTTTAAACTAATCTATTTAGACTAGATCTGCCCCTTTTGAGAGAATATCTAGTTGCATTCAAGGCTCACACTTCCTACCTGTTTCCCCCTCTCAGAGTCTTCTCCCTCCAGAATGGCACCTGGAAGAAGGAGGAGGTTTTCCTGTGTGCATGATGACAGAGGTGGGTCGACTGGTCAACATGCTGAATTCTGGGTCTTTTCTTGTCACTACAGAGTGGTTCAGAGATGTTCAGGAGCTTTGGTGGTGTAGTGCCTAAGGCATTTGACTGCTAACCAGAAGGCTGGCGGTTCAAACCCACCAGCCACTCCTTGGAAGGAAAATTGGACAATCTACTTCCGTAGTGATACCGCTTTGGAAACCCAAGGAGGGGTCGCTATGAGTTGGATCTGACTCGATGGCAGTGTGTTTGGTTTTTGTGTACAGAGATGTTCTTCATCTCAACTAATCACTGGGTTTCCTAATGTCATCTCTGTGATAGTCTGTGGTTGGTGACAGACTGCATAATTTGTGGGGCCCAGTGCAAAATAAAAATGCGTGGCCCTTTATTAATAATAATATTTCAAAAATTGTTAAGAATTTCAAGATGATGACAGCAGAGCATTAAACCAAATGTGGGTCCTCCTATGAAGGGGGCCCTGTGCAAATGTATAACTTGTACACACAGGAAGCCAACCCACAATATTTGTTTAAATAGTATACTCTACTAGGAGTGAAAGAAAAGGAATTTTATTGAGGAACAATACACCTTGAACTGGGCAGTGCTAAGTAAATATACAAAGCACTCCATCATTCAAGCAGAGAGAGGTGTCTATATACAAAGAGAACTAAGGAAAGGTAGGGGGTTAATGGCTGATCATAGATAAGATCAGCTTCAGCTTGAAGTCCTTTGAAAAGTAAAGGTCTGCTACTTGGCTAGGAAGGAGTGAGTTACCATCTAGGTGAGTGGTGCCAACTGGTTTGGTTACACATGAATCCAGTTAGTTACACATGTCATGGTCAGTTACACACGACTATAATCATGAACACATTTTTTTTTTTTTCTGGGAACAAATTTTTCACATCTTGACACATTATCCCCAAATGGTTTACACCCTGACCTTTTGTTTCTTGGGAATGAATGTTGGCTTCATCATGCTTGGATCTGACACGAGTGCCTCCAGTTTGAAACTTTTTCATTTATAATATTATGCTGATGTAGATTTTCATTTCCTATTGGCCATCTTCCACTAAAAACAGTGGGGAACCACATGACTGGGGAGAGGGAACATGGCCACCCTACATACCGCAAGTTCAAGATTAGTCCAGAATGCACTGTTGTTGTTGTTGTTGTTATGTGCCGTCGAGTCGGCCCC
>NW_006921783.1:5936790-5956750 GCF_000298275.1 Orycteropus afer afer | reverse complement strand
GGAGGGTCAGTGAAAAAGGAGAAGACTCTCAATAAGATGGATTGACACAGTGGCTGCAATGACGGGCTCAAGTGTAGCAAGGACTGTGAGGATGGCGCAGGACGGGCAGTGCTTTGTTCTGTTGGACACAGGGTCGCTATGAGTTGGAATCGACTCGACAGCACCTAACACAACTATGGGCACAGGTAAATGCACACAGAATTGTACTCCATCTAGCATATCACTAATTATCAAGCTTTAATTAAAGAACAACTGCTTTGAACTAAGCTGCTTGCTATAGAGGATTTTGAGTGCTCATCCAAATCAAAGGAATGAACAATCAACAAATGTAACTTAAGTTTTAAGATAGTTGAGGAACAGCATGTGGTCCTTATTCCTGGTTACTTAGTAACACTGTTCCTGGGTTGTAAAAACGAGACCAATGCTAGCACAGTACAGTAGGTAAGAGTTAGGACTCAAGTGTGACAGATTCTGTTTACATCTAACTCTACTAATTCTCAGCTATGTGTCCTTGGAAAAATGAATTTCTCTTTCTGAGCCTCATTTCTCCCATCTGCAAAGCAGGCTCGTAATTCCCACCTCATAAGATTGTTAAGGAGACTAAAAAGTACATTCCTGGCACTTAGTCCTGAAAACTGGACTGTTATCATTTTTGCTATTGTTATTAATTTCTATGAAAGGGAATGTATACCTTTATATTCTCTATGTTGTTGTTGTTGTTGTTGTTATGTGCCGTTGAGTCGGACCCGACTCATAGTGACCCTTCCTTGGGTTTCCAAGGCAGTATCACTCCGAAAGTAGATTGCCCCATCTTCCTTCCGATATATTCTTTATAGCAGGGCTCTTAGAGAAGCTCGTGCAAAAGTGTATCAGTTCATTAAGGAAATAATTTTTTAAATAAATAAGAAGAGTTGGAACTTGTCCATATTTTATTCTGCTAGAGAGTCTAAACTGAACCATGAAGAGACTCCAGTGCTTAATCTAGCACAACTATAAACTCAGTCACTCCATGTGGGTTCATGGCTCCCATATCAAGGATAAAAAGCTTTAGCACATGACCAAATTCTGCCCAGAGAGTCACAAACCAGGGGAGAGTCAAAAAAGTTACAAACAATCTTACGTTATTTTTTCTTAATGTGTTAAAGAGTGTAGAAATTGTCTGCAGGGGATTGTTCCTGCTCCCAAGGAGGACCTTTGCAATGAGAGGGTGCTTGAACAATTTCTCTTAGAAAGATCAGCACGAGGCTGGTCCCCATGAGGCGGAGGTCAAAGATGTCCCAAATGTCCAAACTACCATGCCACTCCATCATCTCAGACATTAACCCCTCCTCTTCCTCCCAGTAATTTCCCCAGTCTTAGGGTTCTGAATTTCGCTGTAACGCCTCACAGAACTCACAGACACCCAAGGGTTCGTCTCACGTAGTGGTGGTGGAGGCTGGCAGGCTGGCGAGTCCCAGGTCCGTGAGTAGGTCTGGCGGATCCTCCCAACTCTCGGGGTTAGATGAACCTCGATCAGCAGATCAGACGGCGGCTGCTGTCCCAAATCCAGGGGTGAGATGACGATAAGCCAAGGATCAAAGCTGGAGCAAGAGGCAAGCGAATCTTCCCAGGAGATTCGTAGGTAAAACCCTCCGGGAAGCTAAGGGTGGTGATTTTTTTTATACCCTCCAGCAAGGCAGGACTCAAGATACATTCCACTTGTGTTGTCCCAACAGAATTAACCTAAATCCCATCACAGAGTCGATTGCCAGTCATTGTAGGGAATGACTACTACCAGCTGCCCAGCCAAGTTGATACCTGACCTTAACTACCACACCACCCCAAACAGGCATGGATAATGGGATTTATGAAACACCACAGAATGGAGGACAATGGCTAGAAGGGCCACATCAAGCAATTCACTGCAGAGGGTCATTGTCAGCATGAGCTGTGGGAGAAGTTCTGTTGTTCCCAAAGCTCTGAAACTGGAGCATGAGACCAAGGTCTAGGTTTATGGCAGGGACTGCAAGACAGTGCATAAAGCACTTGACTGCTAACCAGAAGGTCAGCAGTTCAAACCCACCAGCTGGAGGTTGATCTACTTCCATAAAGATTTACAGCCTTGGAAACCCAGTGGGGGTCGCTATAAGTCAAAAATGACTTGATGGCTGTGAGTTTGTTTTTTTGTTTGTTTGTTTGATCCTCCACCTAGACTTCTTTGTCCTGGACCAGAGGGAGATAGTGTAGCAAGCAGTAGTCTAAGCTCAGGAGCCAGACCACCTGCGTTCAGATCCCAGCTTAGCACCTGTGTGACCACGGAAAAGTTACTAAACCCTTGCAAGGCTCTGTTTCCACACTTACAAAGTGGGGATAAGAACAGCACCTGCCCCACAGTGCTGGGGTGAGAATTCAATGAGCTAATTGATACAGGGAACTCAGCACAATGTCCAGAACAAAGCACCAAATCAAAACCAAGTCAGCTGTTGTCAAGTTGACTCTGGAGCATGACAACCTGCTGTGTCAGAGTAGAACTGACTTTTCAGAAGCAGATCACCAAGCATTTTTCCAAGGTGACCCTGGGTAAACTTGAACCTTCCAACTCTTCAGTTACCAGCTGAGTGCATTAACTGTTCACACCATCTAGGGACTCCAGTATATAACAAGTACCCCCACTCTGTTGCTGTCTTCAGGCTTAGTGATAGAATTATTTTTAAAAAGGAATTCTTGATTATAACTAACTTCTACCTGTGTTTAAGCCTCATATCACCATTGTGTGACTTTGAATAAGTCATGCACTCTCTATGGGACTCTAGTTTCCTCATCTCTACAAAGGTTTGTTAGGAAGAAAAATCAACAAGTGCCCTTTAGTTTAAAATCCCACTGATGAGAGAACTTTCTTTTACATGGACATGAGAGGAACTTTCCTCCTTTAAACAAAATATAAGAACTGCAGTCAGAAAAAACTAGATTCAAATTTTGCACCTGCCACCTAGCTATGCCTGTGCACCTTGGCCACATTACTTAACATCTCTGTGCATCAATGTGCTCAAATGTAAGATGATGGTGATAATTGTGACAGCCATGAGAATGAGTCTTGCAGACCTCCAGCTGCAGGGAGTGTAACTGACCAAGGACCCTCCCTACTGCACTCTAAAATCCATCACAGAAAATACTCTTAAAACAAAGTTTCCTGCAGGTTACAGCAGCCAATGACTGAGGGTTGTAGAAATACTAAGGCAGACCTCTTCATGGGAGACTGGAGATCCCTCCAACAGTTGACCTTGACTCAAGAACTCTTCACCAATTTTGCTAAACTCTTTTTAGACAACACAGGCAGTGTGGGATGCTTCTACCCAACCATCTCTCCCTCTCTTCTTCACTCCTTCATTTGCATCCCAGTCTGATAACTCTCCCAGCCTTTCTCTGGCTCCCTCCCCAGTTTCTCCCACACAGTTATTTGTCCTAATAAAATCTTTGTACAAATAATTCTATCTTGGCATCTGCCATTTGGAGGACTCAGAGTAACATATTGATGGTAATGTTGTTGTTAGGTGCCATCTAGTCAATTCTGACCCATAGTGGCCCCATGTAACAGAGCACAACTGCCCCATAGGGTTTTCTTGTTATAATCTTTAAGAGAAACAGATAGTCAGGTCTTTCTCCTACAGAACCACCTTCAATCTTTTTTAGTTAGCAGTTAAGCCTAGTGCTTAACTCTTGCAACACCAGGGCTTCTTTAATGATGGTGATTACTACCTCAAAATGTTGTTGGAAGCTTAAATGAGGTGTTGTTGTTAGGGACTGTGTGGGTGGGTTCAGACTTACCCACCTTTTGGTTAGCAGCCTAAATATTGCACAATCAGGACTCCTTAAATGAGGTGTAGAACTTAAAGCTCACAAGCCTCCAAAGCATTCAGCTGCTAACCAAAATCTGCAATTCAAACCCACCAGCCTCTTCATGGGAGATACATGAGGTAGTCTTCTTCCATAAAGATTTATTGCCTTGGAAACCCTGTAGGGCAGTTCTACTCTGTTCTATAGGGTTGCTGTGAGTCAGAATCGACTTTATAGAGGTGGGTTTGTTTTTTTTGTTTGTTTGTTTGTTCAAGTTAGAGTTGAAGTCAGAAGCCACATGTTGTAATTAGCAATTTATAAAGAATCTTGAAAGAATGGGATGGGGTAGACATCAAGAAAGAGGGAGGGAGGAATAAGGGAAGGAAGGAAAGAAGGAAGGGCCTGTTGACACAGGGTTTGAGCATACAAATCCGAGTCACCTATTCCATTTTGTTACATAGTTGGAGTGTAACTTGGAAAATTACCTTGAAAACACTAATAACATAAGGTAGGGTGAAAATTTTTTATATCCACGTTTATATATATTCTCTACCTTATCATCAAATTGAGTAATTCATTTGTTAGGAGCTTTTCAAATCAAATTATTCTTTATCTATAATATTGTTATTTGTAACCCTTGACCTTGAGACTACAATGGTTGTTTACTAGTCTTGTGAGAATTCCATTTACTCATACATTTCTTATAAGAAATTGAATTTTCCCATAAACCTTCAATATTTAGCCCATAGACTATAACGTCATCATATTTTATAATTAATTCAACCATTATAAAGACTGTTCAGATCCTCTTAGAATTAGGGGGAGAAAATTTCTTTTCCTCCTATGTTAATTACGGTACAAATAAAAATAAATGGAGATTATAATCAGAATATTTTTAAGAAACAAAGCAAAAATTTGACTTTTGCCCTAATAGAAAAGTCTATAAAGCACCTAGCTACCTAGGTCCTGGATTATAATCTCTATGAGGACAGGGAGGGTGTCTTTTTTTTTTTTTTTTCCCCTTTTCAATCATTTTAATCCTCATGCCAAGCACATGCCAGGCCCAGAGCAGACATTCAATACTTGTGTTGGAAAGTGAAATGAAGGTACATCCTAAAAATTCATACCCCTCTCTTCATCCCACCCCTTTTCCAGGTCACTCAAAGCTCTTCTGGTTTAGGAGTCTTATTTGTGGGTCAGAGGAGGGTGTTGCCTTGGTTCAGAGACTTGCATAGGTTATACGTAGTTATGTAGGGAACACGTGGTTTGTATTCTCTCCAGAAATGTCAGTTTCTGGGCAGGGTTTACACTTCCCTAGTCCCACCCCCGGCCTTGCATTCCAGCTCAGTGGGCAGGCAGAAGAGTATAAATTTCAGCTGCCCTCAACCTGCTGTGTTTCTACCCACCGCTTCCAACAGCAACATGAAGTTGGGAGGCTTCCTCATCCTTGTGACCCTCCTTGCCCTCAGCCTAGAGGTGCAGGACCTGCAGGCGGCTGTGAGACCCGTGCAAATTCTGGGTGAGTCCAGGCAGTAGGCAACCTCATTCTTCTTTGAACGAAGGAACCAGAAAGTGGGAAATCAGGGCCCAGTGTCTATAGAGGAGGAGGGGAGAAGAAAATAATAACTCCCTTTAAGTAGCCACTGCAGGGCCACACCTTGACTACCCGCAATCTCTCTGCTTCTGCCCCACTTTCTGCCCCTCCCTTCGCCTGGACTCTCCACTCCTCCGCTTCGGCCCCCTCTGCAGCTCTGCTCCACCTGCCGCCCTCCATCTCTTCCTCGTCTCCTTCTCCCTGGTTTCTTCCTTCTCTCTACAAATCAATTGGATTAGCTAGAGAAAATGTTTGCTAAATCACATTAATAATCATCATCCTAATCTATTCTTTCCTTTTACCACCAACATTCTCCAAGGAGTAGTCTTTATTCCCTGCCTTTGATTCCCACTAGCTTATTCCTTAACCCCTTGAAGACTGACTGTTCCCTCCATTCCTGCCCCCATCACTCTCCTGAAACTTCTCTCCTAGGTCCTATTGACAAACCTCTTGCTTCTCTTCAGTTGTCAAAACCTTGAACTTCTGCACCATCTGACACTTTTTGCCACCCCTCCGTGCTCAAGCTTTCTTTTCTCCTAGCTCCTCTCAGTTTATCTTTTGCTTTTCCCTTCCTCTCCCCAAATATTACTGGATTCAACTGTTCCTCTCTCTTCTTTGTTCCTCTTGTTCTTCATTTTACTGGTTGCCAAATACAGCCCATTCTTCCTTGATATTGTCTCTTGCATGTGTTCCTTCCTTCCCATACCCCCTGCCACACTATATTTCCTGCCCTGATTACTCCATGCTTGAGCCATCACAGGTCCCTGGGTGGTGCAAAAGGTTTGTGGTTGACTGCTCCTCCAGAGGTTGGCAGTTTGAACGCACCCAGTGGCACCACGAAGGAAAGGCCTGGGGATCTGTTTCTGCAAAGATTACAGCCAAGAAAAGCCTATGGGGAGGTTTCACTCTGACACACATGGGGGCTCTATAAATCAGAATTGATTGGATGGCAACTAGTTGCATGCTTTATACTTAGTAAGAAATTAACAGCTTCTGTATATACTTAGGAGCCCTGGTGGTGCAGTAGGTTAAGCACTCAGGTTGATGGTTTGAACCCACCAGATGCTCCACGGGAGAAAGATGAGGCAGTCTGCTTCTGTAAACATTTACAGCCTTGGAAACCCTGTGGGGCAAGTCTGTTCTGTCCTATAGGGTAGTTATGAGTCAGAATTGACTCAACAGCAATGGGTTTGTGTTTCGTTTTGTTTTGTTTGTATATATGTAATGAACGATCCAACTGCTGCAAGTAGGGATAAGGGATCTTCAACCTTCACCATAGATCTACAACAGCTAACAGGAACAAGGAGGGATGGTATTCCTCTTCTCTGAGGCTGGTCTCTAAGTACATTTATAGACATCCCACCAGGCCCCCTTCTTACACAACTCAAAAATTGCTAATTGATCACAGCACTATTCTCTTTGAGCTGGGCCAAGACATTTGGAACTCCTCAACATGGCATTCAGATAGTCACCTTCATGGACTGGAGTTGACAATTGGAGAATAAAACCCATTTCCTCTGCTAGATCCAAGGGACTCGTTTAACAGAGAGGAAGGAAAGGCCCAGAGAGGTCCAGAGACAGAATCAGATCAACTCCTGATAACAGCTGAGTATCCAATCAAAGCAGAACACACATTCATCCAGGGCTCTATACACGTTTTGCTTAGAAGCCCCTGTGGCATCCTAACTCATTTATTGCATCTATTTCATTGTCCAACTTCACAGCCAACTCTGAGGGCCTGGACACTTAGAGAGCCTATCCTAGGGTTAGGAAGACTATTTGAAATTTGGAGATACACAATTCTTGTCAGGGTCAGTTTTGTCATGTGACACAGCAGAAGGAAACTGAGCCAGGAGCCAGGCAGGTCTGGGTTGGCTCCCACTTCTCTAGTACTTAGTGGGCAGGTCACATCTTTGAGCCCCATTTACACATGTAAAACGCTGCTAGTAAGTCCCCACGTCACAGGATGGCTGTAAGGAATCCTAGATGGCACTTGGTCAGCAACGTCAGTCTATCCTTCTCTGCTCCTTTTCCTGTAGAGTAGAAAGATGGCTTCCCACTTAAGTCATCTCTGGTCTTACGGTTCGCCTTCACAAACGCACATAAATGCAATGATCTCCATCTTTAACATAGGTCCTATTTGGGGTCAAGTGAGATTATTTATGTGAATCTGTTATTTTTCACTGAGATAAGATGTTAATGGGTATTAGTCTGCCAGTAATCATTTATAAGTTATATTATGAATTGAACAAAAAGAAAAAAAGTGCAACTGGCTGTTTAATCCAGGACTAGCTTCCCTCCCTTCCCTCCCTTCACTTCCTAAAGCACAGTGGTTGTCATCTGCGTCTGTTCTAACATAGGCACCTGCGTAGAACACTGCAGCAGTGACTGGGACTGTGAGGCAGGGGAGCGATGTGTCAGCAATGGATGTGGCCACATCTGCAAATCCAACTAAGGGCAGGTAAGAACTATAGGCTCCTCCCTGCTTTCCCAAACTTAGTGTAGCCCAGGCAGGCTATACACTGGCCCCAGTAGGACTTTCCAGAAATGGGTGAAACAGAAATCTGCCTGCCTCCCTACGGCCTCTCCCTTTTTATCTACCTTTCCCAAGAAAAAGGTGTGTCCATCACAGGATGGAAGTTTCCAAACCTTTAGAATAATTACCTAGTAAATCCAGGAGGATGATCAGACTATTCAGCTAAGCAAAAAAGAGGATAAAAATCACCTGTAGTTTTTCACTGCAAGATGGTGTCTGTGTAACACCTTCATGGCTATCTTAAACACATTCATATTTTTAAGTTAACTAATCAGGAATCCCAAATAGGAACAATGTGATCTCATTTTATGTAAATATTTAACACTCAATATTTACATAAAATATTTAACACTTAATATTTGTATAAAATATTTAATACTTAATATTTACATAAAAAATGAGATCACATTGTGCCTATTTGGGATCCCTGATTAGTTCACTGAAAAATAGCTAGTAAACAGCACTAAATAGCAATAGCACTAAATAGCATCAAAGGAGCTCTGGTCGTGTAGTGGTTAGGCATTTGGCTGCTAACCAAAAGGTTGGTGGTTTAAACCCACCAGCTGCTCTGTGGATAAAAAGATGAGGCAGTCTGCTTTTGTAAAGATTTACAGCCTTAGAAACCCTATAGGGCTTCCTGTGAATTGGAGTTGACTCGATGGCAGAGAGTTTGGTTTGTTTGGTTTATACCATCATTTGTAATAAATAGCCTTATTGAAATCTATCATATATGGACATAACACCTTTTACTCAGCAACTTTCATTAATGTACATTTAAGATATTTCTCATTCTTATATTAAAATGACTGTAATGGAGGCTAAATGAGTGGGACATGTCTTTATCAATTTCCCTGGAATAAATTCTAATTAGTAAAATTACTGACCAAAGGGGAGGCTCATTGCCATGAGACCTATGCACATTGCCATGCTGACCTATGAGAATCCCTTTCCTGTAAAAACATTTCAAAGTACTCACATGACAGTTTCTTTATTTTCAGTAACAATCAGTTTTTTTAAAAAAAAGCATAATAAAAAACTACATTTGGTTTTGTTTACAAATTAAGTTGCATTAAACATGACAGAATTAACATACACTTTCAAAGTAATCCATATGTGCTCGTATGCATGCACACATGCACTGCTGTTGAATTGGACTCGACTCATAGCTACCCCTCCTTGGGTTTCCAAGGCAGTATCACTACAGAAGTAGATTTGCCCAATCTTCCTTCCAAGGTGTTGCTAGTGGGTTTGAACTGCCAGCCTTCTGGTTAGCAGTCAAATTTCTTAGGCACTCTGCCACCAGAGTTCCCCTATATGTGCTCAGAACATATTATTTGTCCAACCTACCCACAATCCAGGGGGTGCTTATGGCCTTGCTGGCTCCTTGGAATTTGCTTATCAATTCCTAGAATTGGGAACTATTGTCTCTCATTTTTTTTCTGTGGAGCCATGTCCCAGAAGCAACAGATCTCATAAGTTTTTGTCCACTTCTCAGATGAAGACTTATCTCAAGGGTCATCCTTCTCTAATAACTGTTTATCCCTTCTAGAGTTCCTGCTTTTGAAGATGTCACTGGAGCTTTTCCAGGAAAACGTGAAAGTCTGGGTTCATGGATGGACATTCAAGGGCGTGGCAGGGAAGGGAAGATAAGTTGTTTACTTTAATAAACCATCATGGTTAGAAGAACCCAGACTACTTGAGTTATTTGGTTAGGGATTGCGGTGATGATGATGAGGAAGAGAAGGAGGAAGGAGACCGATGCTATTTGTTGATCATTGCTATGCAAGAAGGACTGTGTTAAGTTTTTCCACAAGCATCCTCTAATTTACCCTTAAAACAATGCTGTGACTGTGTTTATTATGATCTCCATTTTATAGACAAGGAAATTGAGATTTGGGGAAATTAAGTCATTTTCCCTAAGTCATATAGCAGGGAAATGTCAGGACCAGAACTATATTTGCAGGTCAAACTAGAAGGCCTAGGTGTTAGAGCATAGACTTTAGGAGCTCACACCCTGAATCCAGTTTCCTTGGTTTCAAAACTAGCTCCACCACACAGCTCTGTGGCCTTCAGTGAGTGACCTCATATTTCTGTCCCTCAGCTTCCCCATCTGTATAATGTACCTCATAGAGTTACCAGAATAAAAGCCCTTGGTATAGTGCCTGACATATACAGAGTACTCCATAAATGTTAACTATAGTCAAGAGAAGAATTGATGACACTTAGCTCTAATTTTGCACACCTAATTTTGCACTAGAACTCCAAGGTTTAATCCGGATACCCTCTCTTCCAGTTTTCCCTATCACAAAGTAGGGGAAAGAAAAATAGTCCTACAATTTCTGGTCTATGTTCTTCATATCCACAGACTCAAGATTCAGCAGAACTGGGGTTCCAGTCTGATTCTGACCAACTCACTGCTCATGTGGCTTTTAAGTGCTGGGGTGATGATAAATGTTTTGAAGGAAATAAACAAGAATGTGATTAGAGTAGTGGCCAAGCTTGCTTTAGTCAGGAAGATCCAGGCTGTAATGGGGTAATAAAAATGAAGTCATAACATGAACAGACACTTCACCAAAGAGGATATTCAGGTGGCCAGCAAATACATGAAGAAATGCTCACGATCATTAGCCATCAGAGAGATGCAAATAAAAAAAACAGTGAGATACCATCTCACCCCAGCACTAATGGCAAAGTTCAACAAGACAGAAAATAACAAATGCTGGCGAGGATGTGGAAAGATTAGGACTCTCACACACTGTTGGTGGGACTGTAAAATGATACAACCACTGTGGAAAGCAGTATGGTGATTCCTTAAAAAGCTGGAATTAGAAATACTATTTGACTCAGCAATCCTATTATTACTAGGTATATATCCTAGAGAAGTGAGAGCCAGGACAAGAACCCATGTTCATCACCGCACTATTTACAATAGCAAAAAGATGGAAACAACCTACATCCCCATCCACAGAAGAATGGATAACCAAACTACGGTACATACACACAATGGAATACTACGCAACACTAAAGAATAAAGTAGAACTTGCAAAACACTGCATAATGTGGATGAATTTAGAGGACATTATGCTGAGTGAAATAAGTCAGTCACAGGAGGACAAATATAGTATTAGTTTATTATTGTAAAAAGTCAAGGAAAGGTTTATATATGGAAGGAAACTTTCTTTGTTGGTTACCAGGGGTGGGAGGATAGGGGAGGGAACATTGCAAAAAAAAAAAAAAAAATGCATTGATCCATGTCATTTTAGTTTTCTGTATTTCACGGTACATAAATTATATTTCAATAAAATGTATTTTTTTAAAAAAAGACAAACGAAGTCTTAACTGGGTTCCAAAATACAGAAAAACTGAAATTCTAGAATGAAAATGCCAGTTCATCATATGCAAAATTTAAAAAAGGAAATGGCTGTGAACTGCTTAGCCTCTCTTAAGCCCCTTCACCCACTGTAAGGATATAAAAAAGGTTGACAGTGGGGAGGAGAGAGGAGTGTGTGGTTTTCTCAAGGGAGAGATTTTGCCATGCTGTGAGTCTGCACAGTTTGGGGGACTAGGGAGGGGTTGTGGTAGGCTGAATAATGGCTCCCAAAGATTTCCAGGCTATTATCTTGGAACCTGTAAATGTTACCTTTTTGTGAAAAAAGTGACTTTGCAGATGTGATTAAGTTAAGGATCTTGAGATGGATATCCTAGATTATCCAGGTGGGCCCTAAATGTAATCGCAAGTGTCTTATAAGAGAGAGGCAGAGTGAGATTTGACTACAGATGTGAAGAAGGCAATGTGATTATGGAAGAAGAGGTTAAACCTCCTCAGAAAGTCCCAAGGACTGAGTAATCAGTCATCCCGTGCAACGGCCAATTCAATGGCACATATTGGTACTGGTTCTCCTTCTCTCCTTGCTCACTCCTGAATAAACCACTCACACATCAGCTTCATCTCAGGTTCTGCTTGACTGTAAAAAGAACCCAGGCAAAGACACTTACTCACCAGGTCTCAGTTTCTGATCTTCTCTGAGCAAATGCTTGGATGTTGTTACAAATCCCACATACACACACATATACAATACACATATACACACATCCCAAGAATAAGCAATGATACACAAATGTGTTGTTGCTGTTAGGTGCTGCTGGGTCAGTTCCGACTCATAGCAACCCTATGTACAACAGAATGCTGCAACTGACCAGTCTGCACCGTCCTCATAATTGTCGCCATGTTTGAGCCCACTGCTGCAGGCACTGTGCCAACTCATCTCATTGAGGGTCATCTTCTTTTTGCTGACTCTCTACTTTTCCAAGCACAATGTCCTCCAGGGACTAGTCCTTCCTGATAACATGTCCAAAGTATATGAGAAGAAGTCTCACCATCCTTGCTTCTAAGGAGCATTCTGGCTGTACTTCTTCCAAGACAGATTTGTTCATTCTTCTAGTAGTCAATGGTACATTCAATATTTTCACCAACACCACAATTCAAATGCATCAGTTCTTCAATCTTCCTTATTCATTGTCCAGCTTCCACATGCATATGAATCAATTGAAAATTCAAATTGGGTCAGGTGCACCTAAGTCTTCAAGGTGACATCTTTGTAGTACTTGAAAGAGGTGTTTTGCAGCAAATTTTCCCAGTGCAGTGTATCATTTCATTTCTTAACTGTTGCTTCCCTGGGCACTGATTGTGGATCCAAGTGATATGGAATCCTTGACAACTCCAGTCTTTTCTTCATTTATCATGATATTGATTACTGGTCTGGTTGTGAGGATTTGTGTTCTTCATATTTAGCTGTAATCTATACTGAAGGCTGTAGTCTTGGATATTCATCAATAAGTGTTTCAACACAAGTATAAGTGCACTCCAAAACCAAACTCACTGCTGTCGAGTTGGATCTGACTTCTTCTTGTTGTTGTTGTGTGCCGTCAAGTCCCCCATGACTCATAGTGACCCCTCCTTGGGTTTCTGAGGCGGTATTACTACGGAAGTAGATTGCCCAACCTTCCTTCCAAGGAGTGGCTGGTGGGTTTGAA
Organism: Orycteropus afer afer; assembly: GCF_000298275.1. Classification (NCBI taxonomy): domain Eukaryota; kingdom Metazoa; phylum Chordata; class Mammalia; order Tubulidentata; family Orycteropodidae; genus Orycteropus; species Orycteropus afer. The sequence goes on along the minus strand of NW_006921783.1, from coordinate 5,943,773 downwards.
CCGCTAGCCTTCTGGTTAGCAGTCAAGTGCCTTAGGCACTATGCTACCAGAGCTCCTCGGATCTGACTATACAGGTATAGATCAAAAAACCTAATCCACTGCCAAGTCTATTCTGACTCATAGTGACCCTATAGAACAGAGTAGAACTGCCCCCATAGAGTTTCCAAGGCTATAATCTTTATAGAAGCAAATTACCTCATCTTTCTCCCATAGAAAGTCTAGTTAGTTCAAACTGTCAACCCTTTGGTCAGCAGCCTGCAGTAGTTATGTTTATGTGTCAACTTGGCTGGGCCTGGTTGAGCGGCTGGGCAGCTGGTGGTAGTTATTCCCCATGATGAGACTGGCAATCAACTCCAACGTGGGATCTACCACAAGCAGTTGAGTAGCTAGCTGCCTTTGGGATGTGGTCTACTTCCTGTACATAAGGAGAAGCTTTGAGAATGGTCTCTAGCCTATGGCATGCATGGACCCTGCATGTAGCTGTATTGTTGCTCAGCAGCCTGCTATGCTCTGCCAACCTTGGGACTTACAATGGACTTAAGTTAATGGTCTGCCATGTGCTTTGGTAACATCGGGACTGTGCCTTTTTCCTTGTCAACCTTGGGGCTTCTCAGCTTCAGCAGCCAGCAGCTGTATGAGTGAAGAATGCCTCTAGCTCCAGTGGGCCAGGAGCAGGAGGCAGAGCTGGATCCCAAGGTTGAGGGGCTTTCACCTAGCCCCCAGAACCTGGCACTTTAAACTTAGATTTAAAGCCTCCATGTTGTGAGAGAATAAACTCCTGTTTGTTAAAGCCATCCCATTTGTGGTATATTTCTGTCAGAGCCACACTAGGTAACCAGAACACAGCCAAATGCTTTAACCAGAACTCTTATACAAGTATCAAACCAAAACCAAACTCACTGCTGTAGAGTCGGATGAGACTCATAGCAACCCCTTGTGCAGTCTCAATCAAAAATAAATAAATAAATAAAATTATCCCCCAAAGAAGCCTAAAGCTTTCAGAGCACTAGCTGTACTAAATTTTCATTTCTGATCATGTTTCATTCGTAAGATAAAGTACATACATTCAGGTAACTGCAAGGTTTTTCCAAAGAGTCAAGGGTGAAGTTTTACTTTTATGTTTCTGTAACTCAAAAGCCCTAGGGATGGTTTTCTCAGTCTGCCCTAATGTGAATTCCACACGTTCACCTTGTGGGTGGCTGAAAACTGCCCACAGATTTAAAAATAGCTATTTTACTTTCCAGCTTCTTGACTTTAAGGTTTCAGAAAATATTGGGGTGTCTAACGCCAACCAGGTCATCTTATTGTTGTTAGTCGTGTGGAGTTCACTCTGACTCATGGCAACTCCATGTGTGCAGAGGAGAACTGCTTCACACAGTTTTCAAGACTGTGACCTTTCACAAACACAACATCAGGCCTGTCTTCTGACGTATCTCTGGGTGGGTTCAAACCAGGGCTTCAAACAAATGTGAACTGGTTTAGTCACAGCCTACAAAGCAAAACCAGAAACAGGCCCAGGTTTTTTAAATTTGAGTGCTCCAGAATATTAAGTAAAACAGGAAAAATTACAGGTTGAAGTCCTGGAATGGTAGACTCAGAAGAGGTATAGTGAGCATCAGGAACTTGATGTGTGGTACTGAATTATTGTCATAACTGTCATAACTATGGAGAGCAGCGTGCCTTCAGAGCAGTGCAGTCAGCTGCCGTCTTTGGACTGGGCATTGTTTTTGACTCAGCCAATTAGAGATTTGGTTACTATGCAGCGCACCCTCTACCCTAGTTTCTAAGAGGGAGATTAAGTTTCTAGAAGGGCTTTGACAGCCACTCCTAGGAAGGAAGGTTGGGAAATCTACTTCCGTAGTGATACTGCCTCAGAATCCCAAAGGATCGCTGAGTCAGGTCCGACTCAACAGCACATAACAACAACAAAAGTTAGTGTTTTGGTTCACCCACATTTGATAAGTTTGTGTCCATTCTGATGTAACTTTGTGGGCCATGACTGAACCAGGTTGAATCTGGTTCAAAAGCCAACCATTTAGCTCATAGTCGAGCTCTTAACTGTTTGCACCATCCAGGGACAGGTTTCTCTTAGACAAGTTATATTTTACATGGTTCAGACTGTACTTTCAAGTGACTTTTCTTGGGCAAAGTGCCTCAAGATCCACGGGAGCATTCACACTGGAAAACAGGGAGAAAGGGGAACAAAGACCACTGCCAGTTGATGCTTAAGTTCAGGGGGAAAAACCCACTGTCATTGAGTCAATTTTGACTCACAGCAACCCTACAGGACACAGTAAAACTGCCCCACAGGGTTTTCAAGGCCGTGAATCTTTATGGAAGCAGACTGCCACATATTTCTCCCAAGGAGCAGCTGGTGGGTTCAAACCACCACCATTTTGGGTAGCAGCCAAATGCTTTAACCACCACACCACCAGAGCTCCTAAGTTCAGGAAAGCTGCCCTATATTATATTGGCCAGATAGTAATCTATATTAATGGCCACAGCCCAGCTAAAAGGATACTGGGAAATGTAGCCTTTTATTCAGGATGGCCTTGTATCAGGGTAAAAATCAGGGGTCCTCTGCTATGTAAGAAGAGAAGGAAATTTTAGAACTAGCAGTTTCTGCCACTGCCATCCACAGCAGCCCCTCTCCCCAATGCCAACTCTAGGATTCCCCTACCTCAAGTCAGTACTCAAGAGAGTAACGTCAGCCCTGCCCAGGAACAAAATTTCTGGGAAGGCAGTCTCATTTAGATGTCTCAATCAGGATCAAGAAGACACCAAAACCAAACCAAACTCGGAGTCAGATCTGACTCATAGCAATCCCTCCTTGAGTTTCCGAGGCAGTATCACTAAGGAAGTAGATTGTCCAACCTTCCTTCCCAGGAGTAGCTGGTGGGTTTGAACCGCCAGCCTCTGGTTAGCAGTCAAGTGCCTCAGGCACTATGCCACCAGAGTTCCCTCAAGAAGACACCTCACTCTCACTGCCATAGAGTAAGATCCACCCATAGTGACCCCTCCTTGGGTTTCCCAAGCAGTATCACCACGGAAGCAGATTGCCCAACCTTCCTTCCAAGGAGGGGCAGGTGAGTTTGAACCGCCAGCCTTCTGGTCAGCAGTTAAATGCCTCCCCAAGAAGACACAGGAGGCGAAAAAGTTTTCAAGCCAATCTCTGACTAGCATTTGGGGAGCATCAGGCTCAGGCGTCACGTAGTCTTGGAAACCAATCTGGTCCAAATAAGGCATTTCCTGTACGAAATCAATGGGGAAGGGGGGGCGTAACCCGGAAGTACTTTTATGTCTTCCTAGGGGTAACATGGCGGCGGTGCAACTTGCTGGTTCCCTGCTGTGCGGGCCGCAGCGAGAGGCGCCGGGGGAGCCACCTGTCGAACCTGGGAATGGGTTCCGCCGCCTGTCCGCCAGGCTCCGTGCCCTGCGCCCAGACGACAGCAACTCCGCCCGCACCGAGATCCACCTGCTCTTCGACCAGCTTATCTCCGAGAACTACAGCGAGGGCAGCGGCGTGGCCCCGGAGGTAGGCGATGCGCCTCAGAGGGGAGGACCAGAGCGTCTGCTGCCCCTGGCTCCACCCCTCAGGAACTTAAGCAGGTAGCTCCCTCCCTCCCGCCTCTGCGGGCTTTTTTCCCACCCCCCTCCTTCGGGTTGGGAGCTCTGGTAGCGTAGTGCCTAAGGCACTTGACTGCTAACCAGAAGGCTGGCGGTTCAAGCCTACCACCCACTCCTCAGAAGGAAGGTTGGGCAGTCTACTTCCGTAGAGATAGCGCCTCGGAAACCCAAGGAGGGGTCGCTCTGAGTCGGGTCCGACTCCACGGTACATAACAACAAGAACAACAGCTTCGGATTCCTTAGTTCCAGGCTTGTTTGCGCCTTCCGGTCGAGGCACGTTTGCCATTTGGAAGACCTTGCAGTGCTTGGCAACCTTACATCTTTCAAAACCCAATTTGATGATACCTGTTCCGATAAAACCTCAAGTGTCGCCTCTGGTACACCTTTCCTCCCTTTCCCCCTCCCTTCCTCCAGTCCTTGTGCATCCAAAACAATTGGCAGAACAGATTAATTGGTACCGTTTATTGAGTACATGGTACACGGACCACGTACAGTAAAAATGCACGGTTCTAGGAATCCTAAAAAGTGGGAATTATTAGATCTGTCTTACTGACGAAAATACTCAAAAAGATCCAGTGTCATATTGATGACAAATGGTGGAGCTAGAATTGGAACCAAGTCTGTCACAGAGTTCTTGTGTTTTCTATTCCATGCTAGCTCCTCCGACTATGCCCTCTCATTAGAAGCTGATTTCACACTCTCTGAGTTCCTTATCCCTACACATCAGGCCTTGGATACCACCTGTGTTGTTGTTGTTATGTGCTGAATTCCCTAAACTCTTGACCCAGCCTTCTGGTGCTCACAGGCAGGTCACACTTGCCAGTCCCTAAAATGACTCCATTATCGCCATACATTTTCTTCCTCCTCCCAACCCGTTTCATGCTTCAGCACACACAAAATATGCACAAGCCCACCAAGTCACTCAACACTACAAACACTGGCTCTTCCCCTTTCCTTCGTCCCACATGCTATCCATTATTGGATTCTTCAGAATTGCCTCATAAACATTTTCTGTGTTCATCCACTCTTCTCCATTACCATGTACCTTAGACCTTCAGGCATGGTGACTCTTGCCTAGACTATTCCATTGGTCTCCTGACTGATCTGCCTCCAAACCATTTTTTGCTCTGCTGCCAGGGTGAACTTTTTTATAATGGGGAAAATAAATATCTGAGTCAAGGTCTTATTGGGAAACATTTTAATGCATAAATGGTCAAAGTAAGTTTCAGAACAATCCATACAATATGAGATCAATATGAGGAAGAATTAAAACCAAACCCCTTGCTATTGAGTCGATTTGACTCATAGCAACTCTGTAAGGACTGAATAGAACTGCCCCATAGGGTTTCCAAGGCTGTAAATCTTTACAAAGCAGAATGCTACATCTTTCTCTCACAGAGTGGCTTGTGGGTTCAAATTGTCGACCTTTCAGTTAGCAACTGAGCACTTAACCACTGTGCCACCTTAATAGGAGGAAGGGAAGGAGGAAATTTAAAATATATGTATATATTTCTGTGTTGGACTGGGTTCTCAAGAGAAACAAAACTGGTAAAGCTTATATAGAGATAGAGAAAGAGAAATTTATCTTAGGAAAATGGCTCACACACTTATAGAAGCTGGCAAGTCCAAAGTTCTTGGATCAAACATCAAGCTGGAGGCTTTTCCCGACTCACGCAGCTGCAGGGGCTGAGGAGCTCAAGGTTGGCAGGCAGTACACTGGCTGTTGACTCCAATGAATGATGAATCCAAGATCTCCAGGCCGCCAAATGGTGGGTTGTTAGCTCACGGACAGTTGTAGGCAGCACAATAGAATCCTGATCCACAGAAGAATGTCTCTTTTCCCAGGATGTCCATAAATATGCTGGAAGTGGGCCACACCCCTAGGGAAACTCCCTTTCAACTGATTGGCTGCTCAAAACATATTCATCTGATCCCATGGAAATAACCACATCACAACTGCTTAAACCACACAGAATTGTGGTCCAGCCAAGTTGACACACATCTCCAACTATCACAATTTCCATATGCAAAGAAAAAGGTCTGGAAGAGTTCACAACAAAATAATAGTGTGTATCACTGAGGAGCACAGTACGGTGGAGAGAGTAGTCAAGGGGACTTTTGCTTTATGTTTATAATTGGTTTTTTTTTTTTTTTTTGCAACAAAAATATGTGCCCTTAAGTCTCTTCTCCTGTCAGTCTTCCTTTTGTACCTTGTCATTTAAAACTTACTGTTCTTCAAGCACATGATGGGGTTTCACATCTCTGTGTCTTTGCACAAGTCATCCCTTTTGCTTGCAGTGTCCTTTGGTGCCTTGTCTGTCTGGTAAATTGCTATTCATCCTTCAGTTCATTCTAGATTCTGCTTCAAAATCACCTCCACAAGACCTTTCTAATTACATTGTTACCTCCTTTGACATCCCATTTGTGCTCCATCAAGTTAATGCGTCATTCTTTCAGCACTTAATTCACTTCAATTGTTTGTGGAAATTTCTATCTCCCACACTAGATATTTAGTTCTTTGAGACTCAGGAGTTTTGTTTTGTTTTTTAACCTCTGGAGTCCACGGACCTAGCATACTAACTGGCACAAAGCAGATGCTCAGAGCCTTTTTATTCAGCAAACATCAATGGATGGTGTGATCTTTAGAATTCCCTGATTTTATAGAAGATCTATACAAGTATCATTTCTGATTTTCCCAATGGCATTGAAAGTCTGGCGTGCTACCTTTTTGGTGTTTTTGACATTAGTGTGTGCTTTTATTTTCTGGCTGCTTTGCTTTGGATGTTTAACTATACTGTCATTATACCAGGGAGCTCTGGTAGCATAGTGCCTAAGGCACTTGACTGCTAACCAGAAGGCTGGCGGTTCAAACCTACCAGCCACTCCTTGGAAGGAAGGTTGGGCAATCTACTTCCACAGGGATACCGCCTCAGAAACCCAGGGAGGGGTTGCTATGAGTCGAGTCCGACCCGATGGCACATAACAGCAACAACAACATCATTACATCTGTAGAAATTCTGGAATGTTTAGCCTGACAAAAACCATATATTCCCTTCTTTGTTTTTAGCACATTCTGTTCAGTAATGTCATTTTATTTTTACCTTACTTTCTGCATTAGACTTTTCTTTCCCCATCCTTGGATATGAATGACCACTTTTATCTTCCCATTTGCCTGCTTTGGGGAAATCTTCACTTGATTGACAAGTATATCACCATTTCTTTTCTTTTTTTGTTTTGATAGGATGTCAGTGCTCTTCTTGTCCAAGCTTGCCGACTGGTGCATCTTAATCAGAATCATCTTGTCAGCAAAGTGTCTCAACTTATTCACCATTTACTTAACAGACTACAGGTAATCA
>NW_006921783.1:5934134-5936120 GCF_000298275.1 Orycteropus afer afer | reverse complement strand
GACGTGACAGCCATGAGTTTGGTTTGAGTTGGTTTCTAAAGCTACCATTTTTGTGGTCTACTTTTGTTCTCTATAAAACATAAAAAAATAAGAAATAGCTTGGGGAAAGGGAGCCCTAGGATTTAAAAAAAAAAAAAAAAAGACCCTACGTATTTATATCAAAGTCTGCACTGCAGTTCCTACTTGCTAAATAAATTGAGTATCTTTTTAGGAACAGTTCAGAAGTAAAGATATGAAAGAATGGATATGAATGCACAAACACATTAATTAGCATTATATCAACTAGTATGTTTTTGGCTCCAGGAAACAAAAATATCCAGGCTATAGTAGCTAAACACATTTTTGTAAAGGAAATTATGTTCCAAGTCCTGTGGAAGGCCATTCTGGAGACTCACTGACATCTTTCCAGACTGTAGAAGGAGCTCGGTGCCGTAGCGCCTAAGGCATTTGACTGCCAACCAGCCACTTTGTGGAAGGAAGACTGGGCTATCTACTTCCATAGAGATACCGTCTAGGAGCTCTGGTAGCATAGTGCCTAAGGCACTTGACTGCTAACCAGAAGGCTGGTGATTTAAACTCATCAGCCACTCCTTGGAAGGAAGGTTGGGCAATCTACTTGCATAGTGATACTGCCTCAGAAACCCACGGAGGGGTCGCAATGGCCGGGTCCGACTCAACGGCACATAACAAAAACAGATGACACAGGATACGGCCAGACTTGGCTTATCACAGGGTTTCTCAAACTCAGCACTGATGGCACTTCAGACCAGCAGCTCTTCATTGCCGCAGGCTGTCTTGTGCATTGTAGGATGTTTAGCAGCATCCTCAGCCTCTAACTACTAACTGCCCATCCACTCCTCCAGTTGTGACAACCGAAAATGTCTCAAGACATTGTGAAATGTCCCCTAGGGGAGAAAATTGAGAACCACTATCTTAGCCTAATTAGAACTTATCCCTAGGTCTTATGTGGAAGAGGTAGGTAGCCAAATAAAACCAATACTCTGCCAGCAGGGAAAGAGGAGACGGATGCTGGATAGGTACCAGCAGTGTCTGCTGCTACCTGTCATTTCCTAAGTGAAACCAGGCTGTGTTCACGTTTAGAATTTTTCATGATAGCATTACATCCAGAGCACTAGGGTGGCTTCTGAATGTTTATCATTCTCAGGTATTTCATCTTTGTAACACTGATGACTGGAAAAGCATCTGATCGCCCTTAACCAGCTTTCTAGTACTCGATGACAGTTTGTTTCAGTCGTCCACAAACTGATTCTTGCATTAGTGTAGTCTGTCCCAACAACACTCTAAACTCCTTGATGGCAACGATATGCCATCTCTCCTGTTGTATTTGTTATGCTAGATTCATATTAGCAATTTAGCAGATACATTTATTCGCTATTTATTGAGCATCTACTATTCAAGAGGCAATTTAGTTGAACTAAGAAATTTCAGTAGATTGGTCATACATGTCTGTATTTATAGCTGCCAATGTCTTGTTAGTTGAAGGAAAAGTTACAGGGACTTTGCCAGGTTCTACTTTCAGTGGAGGGACTAAGGGGAAGAAGTGAGCAAAGGCCCTGGGGCAGGGAGAAGGATCCTGTCTTGATCAAACTTTCAAGGCCTTTAGAGTTGATCCTTTTGACTCAAAAGAGGATACACTCTCTTTTTCCATACTCCTTAGTTCAGGTGAGCGTGCATGCCTGTAAAAGGATAAGAATGTGTTTCAGAACTTAGGTCATATATGTTTTTTCCTTTATCGACAGGTGATTGTTGATGAACAGAACCTGGATTTCCTGTTGGCATACACTATCTCTGCTATTCAGCATTGTAGTTCCTGGACACACATGGAAATTCTTCAAGCCCTGGCAGCTCTGGTTTACTGCAATGGCTCAAAATGTCAAAAGGTAATTGAAACTGTGTTCTGTCTTTCCTTTGACAGGTTAGGCATACAGGCTCTGGAGCCAACAGACCTGTGTTCAAGTTTCTGTC
>NW_006921783.1:5926975-5933334 GCF_000298275.1 Orycteropus afer afer | reverse complement strand
CTTGACAGGACCTGTCTGTACCTCTTAGAACTGAAAAGCAGAACTGAGAAAGATTTCTTTTTCACTGTAAAATTCTATAATCTTTCCCTATGGGAACCATTCCTGCTTCTTCATGTTCATTGCAACCTCATGCCTATCCCACAGCAGAGAGTAATTAACCAAAGTGCACCATTTCTTATAGTACAGTTCCATTCAAGGGTGTGTTCCAACTCAACTAGTCTGGACTGCTGCTACTTTTCATTCTTACTCTTTTGCAAGCCCATTTGAAAGGAGACTGGGTTTGAGTTGTTTATTCTGTGTGTGTTTCAGTGTGCCAGGACAACCGTACTTGGATGAGCCCTACCAAAGTATCTGCTTTCAAACTTTCTTGACCACTTTACAGTCTCCAAAATTGTCTGACATGGATGATATCACATTTTGCATGGTAGGTGGAAATATCACTCATCTTGCAAACGTTATAGATACATTTGAAAGCAGCAGTAGAAAGAGGCTGTCACTAAAGGGTTTAATTTGGTGGCTGAACTGTGTTAGTTTTGTCTAAAGATATAGACATAAGTGGAGTGTTTATAACCTGAAAAAACTGAAATCATACATTTTGGGTTTAAATTACAACAAAATTGTTTATTATTTATTTATTTATTTACTGGGGGGGGGTATTTGTTTTTACAAGTCTAAGTTTAAAAAGAATATCTTTATTTTTTCATTCCTGACCACAAAAGCCATAAAATTTTAGGCTAGCAACTACCTTTAAAATGGAAGGAAAGTGAGTGAATTTTAACAATAGCAACAATATTTTTTTCTTTAAAGAAAATCTGGTGCACATATGGCAATTTGTTAACATGCTCTAAGTTCAAAGTGACAGATTTCAGATAGCATAGCTCTAAGATGGTGAAATTTCCTTAGAGTTGGCTGCTTAGAGTCAGCTACTTAGATACAGGCACTGGGAGTAATTTGATCTACTTGCCCCCTAGATGTTTTTCTGTGTATAAATAAGCTTACTTACAATTTTTAAATGGGATCATGTTAAAAATAACCATTTTGCAGTTTGCTCTTTATTTCAAACTATCTTTTGGACATTTTTTCACTACCTATTGATGGACTCATACTTTCTAATTATTACAACTGGGAGACCTTGGACAAGTTATCTAACTTCTCTGGGCCTCCATGCTCCTCATCCCTGTAATGGGACTAAGACTTAGGAGGATTAGATGAAATAAAGCATTTAGAGTGGTTGGCAAAGTGCCTGCTGATAATTATTGTTGAGTTTCACATTTAGCAAAGGAATAACTTCTTATATCATCATCACTCACTGCCATCCAGTCGATTCTGACCCACTGGGTTTCCAAAGCTATAAAACTTTAGAGAAACTGATTTGCTTCATCTTTCTCCCGCAGCTGGTGGGTTTGAACCTTTTGGTTAGCAGTAAATGCTTTAACCACTGTACCACCAGAGCTCCTCCCCAAATGCCTGTGGAGAGCGTTTATTAAGGACAGATTCCTGGAAGTGACATTACCTAATCAAAAGTCAATCTTGATCAGAATTGCTCTCCAGGAAACAAGTTTTTATCATTTGTCATCTGCTCCAACATACATTCACTTGTCTTTAAGAGTTTCTGAGGTTGCAGTATTAGAGTGGCCCTGGCCACTACTCCCACTTTAATCTCTCTTCTACTTGTTGATTCCTTACCACATTCTTCCCACTAAACATCTTTTCTTTTTTCCTTCCTTCCCATTTTTACACGATGATTTATAAGCATATACAATAAAAAAATTGTAGAAAATAATTAGCAGTACAGATAGTCCCTGACCTACGATGTATTTGAGTTATAACAGACCACACTTACATCCATTTTTTTTTTTTTTTTTTGGTACATCTTATCATTAGCAATATGTATTACATTCGGTGTTGCAGTGTTAACTTGCTGATGTTATCTTTCTCATGCTGTCCCACAAAGACAAATAAAGATCAGATTTATCAAGATAAATAAACTCACTGCTGTCAAGTCGATTACAACTCACAGTGACCCTGTTGGACAGAGTAGACTGTCCTGTAGGGTTTCCAAGGCTATAAATCTTTACGGGTGCAGGCTGCCACATTTTTCTTCTGCAGAACTGTTGGTGGGTTCAAACTATCAGCCTTTTGGTTAGTATCTGAGTGCTTTAACCACTCAGCATCTGAGTGCTTTAACCATTGTCAGATAGTGAAAGGCAATAATATTGAAAACTTTTAAAATTAGCTATTCAGGTTACATCAGGATTAACTTAATGACTGGGTGGTCAGAGTGGAACCCTGTAGCTCTTAGGTCTATTCTCTGGATCTTCATCTCTGCTTTTTGTTTTTTCCCTGTCTAAATGTTTTTTTCATCCCTTAAAGACTTCTTCATCCTAAATGAGCAACCCCCTCCTGGGGTTCCGAGGCAGTATCATCACGGAAGTAGATTGCCCAGTCTTCCTTCCGAGGAGTGGCTGGTGGGTTTGAACCACCAGCCTTCTGGTTGGCAGTCAAATGCCTTAGGCACTACACCGCCAGATCTCCTTTAGTTTATTTTTTTAAAAAGACTTCTTCATCCTAAATGGTACTAAAAAGTTGATCCTTGGATGATCAAATTTTATTATGCCTTCTAACTTGGTCTCCTTTTTTTCTCCTAGTTGTTACAAAACGCATTGAAAGGTATTCAGTCACTTCTGAATGGTGGGAAGATGAAACTGACCCAGATGGAGGAACTTGGAGCCCTTCTAGCTGTGCTAAAGGTAAGACATGGCTCATTTAAACCCAAGGCTTCAGTTCTGTTGGTATCTTTCCTGTTTAAACCCCAGGCACAGGTTTACATAATCACTCTCAGACTAGCTTTAAAGTATTATATTTTAAGAGAGAAAAAATAAATGTTTATATTTAATTATATTTAAGAACAGAAAACAATAAAACTCAATTTAACAAATGTGTCAGAATTTTCTCTCTGAATCTTAACTTGGGAAGGGGCTAGGTTTTGAGGTGTGATTTTTAGGTAATTTGATTTTAGGTGATGTTGAACGTGCTTGTACTTGAAAGAGGTCCAAACCAACTTCTTGGCGTCCTCCTCCATATAGTAGGCAGGCCAGTCAGCAGGCTGCCATCCTTTACCTTCTGAGCCTGGCAAACGGTGGAGAAGTCAGTCCACCTTTCTGGGAATGCAGCTGTCTTCAGTTCAGCTGAGAAAAAGGAGGGCACTTCATGCTAACCTCAGGTCTGAGCTACATATACTAATCCAACTTTATCTTGAATAAAAACTGGCATTTTAATTCTTCCCCTAGTGTCAAATAAATAGACAGGAAGATAGCTAGATGTGGAAATATGTAATACAAATTAAAATGATAGATTGGTTAAAAAAAAAACAAGAGATAGGTAAAATAATTGGATAAAAATGATTGGGTGAATTATTAAAATTAACAAATAAAAATAATAAACTAAAATCTAACCTAATTTACTGTGGTCAGACCTTGCTGAAGGCCAGACAAGATTAATCTCTCCTTTAAGCCCTAAACCTTGACAGTATCTATATTCTATTCTGTTTTTATTTCCTCAGTAAGCTTCTAAATGTGAATTGGTTGGTGTATGTGATCTAGAACATAATAAATAATTCTGTTTTGTGATTTATGTTTTGTGCATATGTGTATGTGCATGTGTTTCCTGAATTCTCCTTATTAGAAATCCATGTTTCATGGACTTCCTGGACTAAACATAGAGATACCTACTGTGTTATACCCAACTCCACTTCCTCAGTATGATGGGCGCCCACCCGCCAAACCACAGCAATCAGAAGAATCCTGCGCTTCTCGACCAGCTGTGGTATATTATTTCTATTTCTGTTTAAGTTGTGGATTGGTTGTTTTTAATTGCTTTCTATACATGTTTTCTATGATTTTCATCACTGCTGTCCCAAGGGCCCACCTTGAAACTGATTTCAATTTAGAATTTTTAGAATAATAAATTTAAATTCATCAGACTACTGAAAATATCAGTTAAAGCATCTTTTACTTCTGAAAGGTCTAGGCCACATAACAACTATAAAAATGTGCATTCACCTTTACACCAAAAGTCACACTTCCTCATCCCCAAAATGTTCTAGACCAAGGACCAGGAAACGTTTTCTGTAAAGAGCTAGATAGTAAATATTCTAAGTCTGTGTTACAACAGCCATAGGCAATATGTAAATGAATGGGCATGACAGTATTACAATAAAATTTTATTTACAGAAACTGGAGGGAGGGGGCCTGGAGTGGCCTTGAGGACGTAATTTGCTTCCTCCTCTCTTAAAAACAAAAACCAAATCCACTGCCATGGAGTCAGTTACAGAAGACTCAGTGGTTAAAGCATTTGGCTGCTAACCAAAAAGTCAGCAGTTTGAACCCACCAGTCATTCTGTAGGAAAATGAGACAGTCTCGAGATTTACAAGCCTTGGAAAAATATAAGATTTCCAAGATTTACAGCATTGGAAACCCTACGGGCCAGTTCTGCTCTGCCTGTAGGGTCTCTGTTGGTCAGAACTCCTCTCCATATTCCCTATATTCACTGAATTTCCCAGCTTTCCAGATGGCTTTCATCTACCTCATGTTGGAGGATAGATATGTGGTCAGTATATTACATGCAAAAAATACAATGACCTGATAAAAATGCTTATAGTTAGAAATGCATTCACTTAGCCACCTGTTCACCATTTACCAAGCATCTAGCTTAGCTAGATATTTTGTTAAAAATTAAGGATATAGCTCAAGTGACTCTTAAGAGTTTAGCATAGGGGAGGGCTGATCGCTAAGTAAACAACTATTCCCTACTCCTCACTTACCAACATGGTTGGTTCCAAAGACCAGGTTGTCATATAAAAATGGAGGATGACTACATCATTATATAACCACCTAACTACTGAGAATCATGGCCCAGCCAACTTGACATATAACCTTAGCCATCGCAGCCAGCATTAGTCTCACTCACAACTCAGCATTTGTTACTGTCAGGCACATGTTGTTAGCACACAAAATGGTTGGGTAGTAGATCTTTCAGTCTTGTTGTAAAGGCAAAATGTTGGATAATGAGACAGTTGGTAAGTGAGTAGTCGATGTAATTCAGTGTTAGATTTCTTTCATCAGAATATTCACTGAGTACATTGGAAACACTTTCTGGGTACTCTACCAAATGGAAGAGTAAGAGAAGGCTTTTTAAAATACACGGTGGCTACCCTGAGACTTGAGTGTATAGTAGTCACCAGTACAGATGAGGAAGGAAAAGTGTTTCATTCAGAGAATGTGCACACAGCCCATTTTTTAACCAGCAGGGCTAGAGTGTCAGGTGCATGGAGGTTAGGAGTGGGGTCAATGTGTTACCCAAAGAATCCATTGCTTTTGAGTCCATTCCAACTGCTAGTGACCCTGTTGGATAGAGTAGAACTGCCCCATGGGGTTTCCAAGGCTTTAACCTTTATGGAAGCCAACTGTCATGTCACAGAGTGGCTGGTGGGTTAGAGCCGCCAACCTTTCAATTAGCAGACAAGTGCTTAACCACTGAGCCACCAGGGCTCCTTGAGGTCAGTATATAGTAGAGGCCTTGTGTGATATGCTAAAGAGTTTGGGTTTTCATCTTATAGGTGCTGGGGATTTGTTGAAGAATCTTATGTAGGGGAGTGATGTGATTAGATTTGTATTTTAGAGCTCAGGTAGCAAGTAAAAGGGTATGACTCTGGGGCTGCATTAAGTAATCCAAGTTAGGTGTGATGAGGACCTTCCTTCTCCAAGGCCAAGGACTTTGGTGACCTGGAGGAGGACACAGATTCCAGAGATATTTATATGTCAGAAAGCAGGGTGTAGGAAAAAAAGAAAAAAACTGGCTTATATTAATATCTACAAAGCCCCAGTGCCCTAAAACATGCATTGTATAGTGGATTAACTTCTCTCCTATGTGTCTAGAATGGTACTAGCTATGTAACGTATTTTGGGGAATTGAGAAAACAGGCATTCAAGTCATTTCCAGTAAGCCTTAATTCTGTTGTGGACCAGAACAGAGAAGAGAGAAAGGCTGGATACACAGCTGCTATCACAGCAGCTGTGCTGGGTAGATGGTATTAGCCTGTGCTTACAGAGGAGGGACGTAAAAGTTCAGAGAGGCTGAGTGATCTGCCCAGGGCCACAGAGGTAGAATTGGAACCCACATCATGTGTTTTGCTCTGTCCCATATATTTCATATCTTGTTTCTTGTAGTTCAGTAGAGTGTCTGTAAGCACTTAGCGTAGTGCCTGACACATAGGGTATTAGGTAAGTGCCACTTTCTTTCTTTTCTCCTCTTCTTTCTTCAAATTATCATTGGGAATACTCAGTATTTATCAGCTGAA
>NW_006921783.1:5921344-5926710 GCF_000298275.1 Orycteropus afer afer | reverse complement strand
TGTGTCCTCATCCTTTAGTTCTTCCGTTTGGAAAAGGATCAGCAGTAGTGAATCAGACTATTCTGACGCTGAAGGCGGCATGCAGAGTAAAATGAGGTAGCTTTTTGTAATATTTTTGTATTTTATATTCTAAGTTACTTGTGAGTTTGTAATTTACTTTAAAAGCTGACTGCCACATGTGATTTCCTTGACAATTCAGGTTCACCGCCACAGGGCTTTGCATTACTCTGGGTATGCCTAACTACTTTGGTCTGCCTTTGTACATGTTACTCCTCATAGAATGGTCTTTCCTTAACTTTATGTTTTGCCTTGTTACCCACCGCTGATCTTAATACGAGCTTGGTGATCTTCTCTGAGAAAGACTTTTCCGGCCTCCCCCTCCTCCCTACACACAACTTAGCATTGATGGTGATGTATTTTATCCCTTTAACTGTCTATCTCTGCCCTGCCATTAATCAGTTTGTCAGGGTGGGGGATCTGTTTATGTCTGCCACTTCAGCACAATGCCTGGCACATAGGTAATGACACTCAGTACCTATTTGTTAGATGGGTGAGTGGTTGGGTGGATGGATAGATGGATGGGTGGCTATTCTTCAGTGTTTCATATCTGACACTAGTTTCCTAACCTCAAGATGCTGTCCTTTTACTATCTAATGTGTTTTTTGATTGTTGGTTTTAATGACTTGTTATATAAGAAATTGCTTTAATGTGTTTTGATAAAATATATTTTTTAATATCCCAACATCTTCAGGCTTTATTGAGAACATTTTTTTTCTCAATGTATAATTTGAATTGTCTGAATAAACAGCATTTCATGTTTACATTTTTAAACCTGTTTTGTCAAAGACTTTTTTCCTTTCTTCTCTTGTGTGCTAAAGGTCTTATCAAGCCAAAGTTCGCCAAGGAGCTTTAGCTTGTTTTCTTTCTACTATAAAATCAATAGAAAAAAAAGTTCTTTATGGCTATTGGTCTGCCTTTGTTCCCAATACACCTGAACTTGGAAGCCCACAGTCTGTGTCTCTGATGACTCTTACGTTGAAAGATCCTTCTCCAAAGGTAAGAACTTCTAAGCTTTTATAAACAAATAAAAAATTTTAAAATCTTTTTTTCCCTCTGCCCAAGCTGATCTTATCTGAACACAGCTGTTATTAATATTAACCCAGGTCCTTACTTGAGAACACTGGGTGGACATGAGGATAGGAAATGGGCTTATATAAACAACGAGTAGAGAGACAGGTACCAGAAATCACGTGAAGGTAGCCTCCTGCCCTAGGGCTGGCTTAAAGCCTGAACATGCTGAGTTATAACTGAAGCAGCTGTCTCTTCCTTTTATGAAAATGTTGATTGAAGTGTTGTTTATAACAACAAAAAGAAATGGCTTAAACAACTTAATGGAATATCATGGCACTTAATGGTATGAAGGATGTGTAAGGCTTCGAAAAATGCTGGAAACGTTTTGTGAAAACACAGTGTGTAGAATTGTATATACAGTATGATCACAACTATGGTTATTTCAGCTTTTCTGTTTTTCAAAACACATGTAATATTTACATTATTTTCATGAGAAACTTTTTTTTAAAAAAGATGACAACATAAGTCATAGTAGACTGCTGGACATTAACAACAATAACAACCTTCTTCAAATAAATGAAATCATGAATTAAAGCTTTTGGCTCAAAGCCTGATGCAGTAAATTCTCAATAAATATATGCAGATTTTTTTTTAAGAAAAAAAAGATGACAAAGAAATGGCTTGGCAGCATGCATAGCTTACAAGATATCCCATATTTACGTAACTCTTCTTGGATATATTAACTCCTCTCTGAAAGTTAGCCTCTTAAACAAGTAAGGAAAAGATCTGCTATTTAGGTACCCTTTACAATAAGGAGGAGCTCTGGTAGTGCAGTGGGTAAGGCATTGGGCTTCTCCTGGAAGGGTCGGTAGTTTGAACCCACCAGCTGCTCCATGGGAGAAAGATGAGGCAGTCTGTTTCCTTAAAGATTTACAGCCTTGGAAACCCAAATGGCAGTTCCAGAGTCCTATAGAGTTGCTGTAAGTTGGAATTGACTTAATGGCAGTGGGTTTGTTTTTTGGTTACAATAATGAGCATTTAAAAAGTCATGCTGAATGAGATCTGGAGTCTTCAGGTAATCAACTGTCCTCTGAAAGTGAGTAGGTTTAATTAGGCCAATTGTATTCGTTTTCTGTTTTTAAAGTTTTCTCTGTAGTGCATTGGAGCTCTCTATCATCTTTTTCTTAAGTAGCTAATTACTACTATACAAGAAGACTTTTGGATAACCCTTCAGATATGAAGAAAAATACATTAGCCTCAATTATACACCAGAATGCCTTGTAGGGCATTTGAAATGCTGAGCTACAATGAAAAACTCAGTACCCTAAGTAGTTAAACCAGCAGAAATGTTTCAGATAGACTGAATCAGTATGAAATGAGAACCTGGGAGAAAAATGGAAAATGAGTGGTGGCAATTAAGTTAGTAATGAAGCCATTTTAATAATTGAAAGGAAAACTATTATAAGGCAGTTTATTTGAAGACCCACGATCTAGGGGCTGCTGCCGGCAGTGGCCAAAGATGAACCAGATGGTGCTGTGGAGCGAGTAGCCGCCCAAGTGAACCACTCGCTGCACCTCCCCAGTCCAGGGGAACAGTGCTGGGGCGCTGAGGGGATTGCAGCTAATGTCACGAAACAGAGTGTGGGTCAGTGGTTGGAAGTGAAACTGACTGACTCTGTAAACCTTTCTCTTGGTACTTGGAGAATTTTTATCCTGGCTTTCAAATTCCATGATGCCTTTTTTCTGTTTTAGAGAGCTATGAAATGTGGAAGGATATGAAAATCTAGATAATTCATAACATAGCTAGAAAGGAGGATGAAAAGGATGGAATTTTTAACTGATAGAATGGTCAGCATTCTGCGTCTAGAACAGGTAGACAGACGTAGGTCCAGGTTTTCTCTTACATGGCCATTCAAGTCCTTGAGACAGACCACCTCTGCTTGGACATCTCCAAATCTGAAGGCCCTGACACAGTATTCAAATGCCTCCTGAAAGGAGTGCGAACTAATTAAATTAATCCTGAGGCATGGGAAGAATAACCAGTACTTGGGCAAAGCCAAAGAAGAGAAAAAGCAGGTGTCCGGCCTTGAAACCTCTGTGCTGCCCATTCCCAGCAGTGACTTCTTCCAAACATCAGCCTCCCAGAAATACTCTGAGACATGCATAAAAAAGAAAAACTTGAGGGATGACTGAGCTACCTCAGCAAACATTTCTGCTACATTTTTAAGTAGCAAAAAAAAGAAAAATGTTTCCCTGTTTCCTGGACAGGCCTTCCTGTCTGAGGAAGCGGAAGTAGACACTAGTAGACCGAGCACACTGATGTTTGTGTGATTGAAAAGCCTTTCATCCATCATTGCAAATATTCAGGCACTCAAACCTTCCTCATCAACATGAACTCGCTGGAGACCTGCCCCTATTATGATTTGCTTGCACATCAGTAATTTCTGCTGAAAGTGCTGATTAGAACTGATAAACAGTTTATTAACTATTGATATAAGAATAAATGAAACAGAACTAAGACCAGATTCAATATTGTGAATAACATTTTTACAACAACAGATACATTAAACAAGGTTTAAAAGAAATTAAATCTGAATTATAACAAGTATAATTTGTTACAGTATCAAATTTCAATGTAGATTTTATATTTCAATGGGGAAAACTAACCGATATCCCATTTAAGTTAGTTTATACTGAACGAACATAGATGCTTTGGAGTAGAGTGCAGAGCAGACTATCCTTAGAAAGTCTGATATTAGACAGACTGGGTATAATTTTTATAACCCCTGGACTGTTTAAGTCTATCTTTTCAGTTGGCCTTATGCTTGAATAACCAACCCTCTAATCTGTAAGTTGTTTTCATGCTTAAAATTTCAGTTTTTAAAATTATGGTATAGCTAAGATTTATTCCTTACTGTAAGAAACCCTGACGGTAATGTGATTTAAGGTGTTTGTTTTTTTTTAAGTAGGAGTTGCAAGTGATCTACTGTATTTTTATGCAAATAACACGTGTTACACATTTTTCTGCAAACCATGCACCCCCTGGCACATTAGTTTCTTAGGCTAACTGTGTGCGTTCATATGCTTGTGCATATCCTTGATGTGGGTGTGTTATATGCGAATATATGGTAGCTCATTTTATACCTAACAGGTAACCCCATCACCTTTATTTTTCTAATTAAAGGGATCCTAAATACTTTGCAAATTACACGTATTTTTACATATGGAGAACAGGATCCAACTCCTGCTTTTTTACTAACAGATGTGAATCCTCTTAAAATTTCAGACACGTGCCTGTGCACTGCAGGTTTTATCCGCCATCTTGGAAGGCTCAAAGCAGTTTCTTTCTGTTGCTGAAGATACCAGTGACCACAGAAGGGCTTTTACTCCCTTCTCCGTAATGATCGCTTCCAGCATTAAAGAGTTACACAGATGCCTTTTGTTAGCTTTGGTGGCAGAATCATCGTCACAAACCCTTACTCAGATCATTAAGGTAAATTCACCAAGTTTTCTCTGGGTCCTAAAGGGGTTTCTCGGTTTGAATTTTGTATAACTCAATGTTTTACGCTGTCCAGAGGTTACTTGACTTAAGAATATAAATAAATATTAATTTTATTAAAGATATCCTATTTGGAAGTCTGTACTTACTTGTATGGTCTTAGAATCTCTGTATGTCCAAATAAATTATTTATTAAAAATAATCCTTTATCTTTAGTATTAAATTTTACCAATGAGAATATAAGTCCTCCCCCCAATAAAGGATTGATGTTCAAATCAGTGTAAAATTTTTTCTTTTTAAATTAAATGTATAAAATGTTGCTCCTAGACTGTGGCTAAATGAGGCCAGTTGATTGGCTGTTCTCTCGTTTGTGTTTTGCAGTGCCTTGCAAATTTAGTATCAAATGCACCTTACAACCGTCTACAACTCAGCCTGCTAACCAAAGTCTGGAACCAGATAAAGCCTTATATCCGCCACAAAGGTTAGTATCAGTCAGGGTTTTCCAGAGAAACAGCACCAATAGGATATTATACATATACATGTAATGAGATTTATTTTTAAGGAATTGGTTCACTCAATTGAAGGGGCTAGTAGTGAGTCTGAAATTTGTAGGGCAAGCTGATGAGCTGGGAACTCAGGTAGGAATTAATGCTGTAGTTTTGAAATAATTTCTTCTGCTTTGGGAACTTCCATTTTCAACTGACTGGATGAGGCTCACCCACAATATCCAGGGTAATCGTCTGTATCTAAAGTCAGCTGATTATAGATGTTCAGCACATCTGCACAGTGCCTTCAC
>NW_006921783.1:5917109-5920609 GCF_000298275.1 Orycteropus afer afer | reverse complement strand
TATAAACTGAAGCAATTACTATGTCTCCAAAGTCCCTTTCACATGTCTGGCTGTGTCCTCCAATAACTTTTCATTTATTAAGATGTTCAAATCCACAGAAAATAAAAAACAGTATAGTCAGCATCTGCGTACCTCTACCTATACATAATAATGTGAACATTTTGTCATATTTACTTTCTCTCACTTTCTACATTTATGCATGTATTTTCCCTAAACTATTTGAAGGTACATTGAAGACATGATATTTCACAGCTAAATACATCTGCACAAATCTAAGAATAAGGACAATCTCCTGAAAACACAACATTATTCTTGCACCTAAGAAAAGAAAGTGATTGCATATTATTATCTACTGTATTTTCACACATACAGTAACACAAGTGTTAGGTTTCCCAAACTGCATTAGTTTCCTATGCATGTTATATGCATGGACACATTATTTACATGGGTTTATTATATGTGAAAAGTACATTAACAGTACTGTCATCTGATAGTGCACATTCATATTTCTCCATATGTCCCAAAAAGTCTTGTAGAGCTTTCTTTGAAAAAGATTTGTTCATGTTTCATGCATTGCCTTTAGTGGTTCTGTCCCTTTAGTCTCTTAATTTAGAGTGTGTCCCTCCACCTCTTTTTCTTCCCATGATACCAACCAACTTTTGTAAGAGTCCAAGCCAGTTGTCTTATAGAATGTCTCACATTCTGGATTTGTCTGATTGTTTCTTCACTGTGTTGTTTTAACTTCTATTTCTGTCCCATGTATTTCCTTCAAACTAGAAGTTAGGTCCAGAGGTTTTAGATTCAAGTTAAAGAAAAGTCCCATAATTCCTAACTGCTTCACAAAGACAGTTATGATCCTTAGTAGTGATAACTATGACCCCGTACTGATAAGTTCTTGCTGTTTCCTTTGGCAGATGTTAATGTTCGTGTGTCAAGCCTCACACTCTTGGGAGCTATAGTGTCCACTCATGCACCTTTACCTGAAGTCCAGCTACTTTTACAACAGCCTTGTTCTTCTGGACTCAGTAACAGCAATTCAGCAACTCCTCATCTGGGCCCTCCTGATTGGTGGAAGAAAGCCCCCTCAGGACCCTCTCTAGAAGAAACCATAATTAACTCACCAAGGGGGTCTTCGGAGCCGTGCTGGCTCATTCGACTTTGCATTTCCATTGTTACACTGCCCAAGGAGGATTCCTGTTCTGGTAGCGAGGCTGGCTCTGTGGCAGGAAGTGCCTATGAACCATCCCCCATGCGATTGGAGGCCTTACAGGTAGGAGGTTTCATTTCTTCACCTCTGAAGTAGAAGTAACCGTTCCTCCCTCATAGATTGATTGTGAGGAGTGTATGAAAATAATGTAAAGCTTAGCCATGTGCAGGTGGTGGTATTGGGAGTCGACTCGACGGCACATAACAACAACACCAACAAATTTTAGGTGTGGGTAGTTCGTTTATTTTTGTTGTTGTATTATTCATGTATTAAATACATTAATAAATACATTAACTGAAATATAATTTATGTACAGTGAACTACGCCAAACTAAAGTGACATGGGTCAATGCAGTTTTTTTTTTCCCAGTGTTCCTCTCCTCCCCTCCCACCCCTGTAACCAACAAAGAAAGTTTCCTTTCATATATAAATCTTTACTTTTTTAAATTTTATATTTTTATTGTGATTTGAGTGGAAGTTTATAAAGCAAATTCATTTTCCATTTAACAGTTCCTACACATTTTGTTTCACAATGCTGATTGCAGTCCCCATAATGTAACAGCTCTCTTCCCACTTCCTCCCTATGGTTGCCTTTTCCCTCTGTCCTTTCCTATGCATTCTGGCCCTCTGAGCTGTCTCCCTACGCAAATGCTGACTTCTGATCTCCCATGGTTGATTATTCTAAGGAGTGTACCTACCTGCTGTAATTGTTCACCTTGTTGTTGTTAGGTGCTGTCGAGTTGGCTCTGACTCATAGTGACCCTGTGTACAACAGAAAGAAACACTGCCCAATCATGTGACATTCTCACAGTCTTTGCTACACCTGAGTCCATCATTGCAGCCACTGTGTCAGTCCATCTTGTTGAGGGTCTTCCCCTTTTTTGCTGACCCTCCACTTTACCAAGCATGACATCCTTCTCCAGGAAATGGTCCCTTCTGACAAAATGACCAAAGTAGGTGAGATGAAGTCTGGCTATTCTTGCTTCCAAGGAAGCCACACTTCTGGCCACACTTCTTTCAAGACAGATTTGTTTATTCTTCTGGAAGTCCATGATTATTTTCAGTATTCTTTTCCAACACCACGATTCAAAAGCATCAGCTCTTCTTTGGTCTTCCTTATAGGCCTGTCTGTTGTTTTCTGGAGGCCACAGGAGTGAGTTTAGTTCCAGGCCTGAAGAATGACTAGGGCCATAGACTTGGTCTCACCAGTCTCTATCAGACCAGTAAACCTGGTTTTGTTTTTATGATTTTGAGTCTTGTTCCACATTTTTCTCCTACTTTATGCAGGATCTCCTATTCTGATCCCTTCCCAAGTGGTTGACAGTGGTAGCCAGCCATCATCTAGTTTTTCTGGTCTCGGGGTCATGTAGGCTGAAATTTGTATGGTCCACTAGTCCCTTGGACTAATTATTTCTATGCATTTTTTATTTTCTTTATTCTTCTTTGCTCCAGACAAGGAGAGACCAATTGTTGCATCTTAGATGGCCACTTGTAAGCTTTTAAGACCCCTAATCACCAAAGTAGGATGTAGAACAATGTTTTTGTGTAGTATGTATGGGCCCAGTGACTCGTTGTGGCTAAGAAGTCATCATAACTTTGCCCCCTGTTAGCTCTAGTATATATATGGACATTCTTACATAGAAATATGTATGTAGAAATATCATCTACCAAACTTATTTATGGTCATGACTGTATTCCCTTTTGCCAACTCATACCTGATCACTTAGCCTGTCAACCTATGTGTTCTTCAATAGAGTCATGTGTATTACTGATAGTCCACTATTGTGTATGTAAGTGTTTTCCTTTATTGTCTATACCTCTTGTGCACCTCTCTGTGTCTACCTTTTCCTTAGCGTTACTGTGTTGGTCACTTGCTTTTGGTGCATCACCTTTCCCTTCACCCAAATCAATACTTGTTTCTTATGTATCTAACAATTTTCCCTCTCCTCCTCTTCTATCCCTGGTAACCAACAAAGAAAGTTTCCTTCCATGTGTAAACCTTTCCTTGACTTTTTACAATAGTGGATTCATACAATATTTCCTTCTTGATTGACTTATTTCACTCAGCATAATGTCCTCCGAGTTCATCCACATTGTGAGGGGTTTTACTGGTTCTTCATTATTCGTTAGTATTGCATAGTATTCCATTTTGTGTGTATACCATAGTTTGGTTATCCATTCATGTGTTGATGGGCACTTAGGTTGTTTCCATCTCTCTGCTGTTGTGAAAAGTGCTGTGATGAACATGGGTTTGCATGTACCTATTCGTGTCATAGTTCTCATTCTTTAAGATA
>NW_006921783.1:5900252-5916854 GCF_000298275.1 Orycteropus afer afer | reverse complement strand
ATATTATTTTAGTCATTGCAAGTATTATATGACAGGTGGATATAATTATATAATTACTTCTGGAAAAAAACTGTACTGTTAATTTTTTTTTTATTTCTGCAAGTTAAAGTTAAATGTTTATTCTCTATAAACTCTCTGGTCTTCTATCTGTTTAGATAAAACAAAGTAATTGCTCCCTTAAAGGAAGTAAACAATCGTAGATAAAAATCTTTGCTTTTTCTGTTTTTAGTTATGAACTGAGATGTGGACTACATCCTGAATTCTGCTGCTAATTATTTGTATAACATTAAACACATTCTCTAACCTTTTCAGCCTTAGTTTCTTGAGCTTGAAAAATTCAATATCTACTTCAAAGAATTGTTCTGAGGCTCAAATGAGATGATATTAACGAAAAACATTTTGTAAATGTAAAGCACTGTAAAGTGACATGGACTAGTTAATCGGTTTTACTCATGAAATAATACTGTGGTCATTCTTCCTGTCATTCAACAGTAGATTTTAGCCCTTGTTATGCGTGAAGGATTTCTGAAATATTGAAAGACTTTTCTGGATATTGCAGCCCTGATTCAGGTCATGAGGTTAACCCCCTGCCACTGCTCTCTTGACAGGTGTTGGCTCATCTGGCCAGGGGCTACTTTTCAATGGCTCAGGTCTATTTGATGGAGCTTGGAGAGGTGATTTGCAAATGCATGGGGGAAGCAGATCCATCTATTCAGCTCCACGGAGCAAAGGTACATGCTTTCTTTCCTCTTCATTTTATATTTCTTCCCTCTGCTGTATGTCCATCAATTCTGTCCATCCAAGAATGTTTGGATGCAGATAGGTTCACTGATAATATTTCTATAAGGAAGTCAGACATTCCTCCATCTTCAGCTCTCCATAAAAACCCAAGGAATTGACTTGGTAATTAATTAACAATGCTGGTGATTTTACTCCTGGGAAGAATGCCTCTGAGGTACGAGTTACTAAGAAATGAAAGAAAAGCAATTAGAAGTTCTTTTTCCCTTGATTTGAGGTGATCTCCAGACTGAAGTGAAGTTGTTTGTAACCCCCATAGCTCTAATACTTTGCTTTGATAACCTCTTTCTTTTTTATCTTGGCAGCTTCTTGAAGAATTGGGTACAGGCTTAATACAACAGTATAAACCAGATTCTACCACAGCACCTGATCAGAGAGTGCCAGTCCTTTTGGTAAGCAAATATGAATTCATAGTTTTTCTTTCCTTACGCTTAAGTTGTAGCCTTATTTTGAGGCTCACTGATGAAGTGGAGTAGATGGCATGGTTTCTTCTAGTGACAAAAATGATGGTTTATAATCTAGGATGATGTGAAACTAGCAAGAATGGATTTCATTTGCATTTCAGTTTATTTGCACTTTGGTATGTGGTATGTGGTGTAGCATTGGGAAAGTCAACTGCGAAGGAACTGTTTCAAGTGCTGAGGAGCAAGGATATCTCCTTGAGGACTAAGGTGCGCCTGACACAAGCCATGATATTTCCAATCACCTTGTATGCATGTGAGAGCTGGACAATGAATAAGGAAGACCGAAGAAGAGTTGATGCTTTTGAGTTGTGGTGCTGGCGGAGAATGCTGAAAGTACCATGGACTGCTTAAAGAACTAACAGATCTGTCCTGGAGGAAGTACAGCCAGAATGCTCCTTGGAAGCAAGAATGGCCAGACTTCGTCTCACCTATTTTGGTCATGTTGTAAGAAGGGACCATTCCCTGGAGAAGGATGTCATGCTTGGTAGGGTGGAGGGTCGACGAAAGAGGGGGAGGCCTTCAACGAGATGGATTGATACAGTGGCTGCGATGATGGGCTCGAGTATAGCAGGGATTGTGGGGCTGGTGCGGGATCGGGCAGTGTTTCGTTCTGCTGTGCATGGGGTCGCTATGAGTCGGAAACGACTCGACGGCACTTAACAACAACAACAACTTAACAATGTGGTAAGATTATATGTAACATACAGCCAGCAGTGGACAAACCAGTATTTCTTTTGCCTAAAACCAGCCTAGTTTGGTTATTCAGCATGCCCAGGAGGCAGACTAGAATGGTGGGAGGGGCCAAGGGCTTGGAGTCAGAAGGCCTGGGAATCAAGCACAGCAGGGCTGTGTGGTTCTGAGCAGAGTCTCCTCATTATAAAGAGGAGTGATAATCCCCACCTCACAGGGGTGTCGGAAGATTGAATGAAAGGTGGAGATGTTGACATGTAGTGCTCAGTGGATGCCCATGATCCTTCTTACATCCTGTGCTCTCAGGGGGTCTCTGTTGTCCCCACACAGGGCCACCTCTTTGGCAAAGGGACATGTAGCTCCACTAAGAAAAGCCTCTACTTGGTACCAAAGAAAAATCAACTCAACATCAGCAATGTTTTCTCCTTCCTCCCCTCCTCCTACTTCTTCCTCTCCCTTCATAATTTCCATCATCCTTGCAGGGAATTAAAAATCTCTAGCCCTCCCCAGAGATATTCTTTCAAACCTTAAACCAGAAATATGCCCTGAAGTCTTCTTAAAACCAAACAGTAGTTCAGCTTAACTAGTAAAGAAGGTCTGCCTTGAGCCCTGGGCTCTTAGGAGCTGTCTACATGGGAACACATTGACATAAGCAGCTTGAAAGATTAGACCGGAACCTTAGGGGGCAGTGAGTTTATGTTAATGGGGGAGAAAAGGAGGGTGAGAGTGGTGGTACAACTTGAAGAGTATAGTCAATGTCACTGATTGGTACCTGTAGGAACTTGAATTGGTATATGTTTTGCTGTGTATATTCTCAACAAAACATAAAAATACATGTGAAAAGAACAGTCTCTAGACCTGGTCTCTCCTTAGACTTAAGCCACTAAAGCCGAAATGTAACCATTCACAGCGTCATGATTTGAGTGTTGCTATCAGACAGTACTGGGTTTGAATCCAGACTTCTTCCCTTGCCAGTCAAATGACTTGGAACAAGCCTTTCAGATCCAGGCTTTTTTTCCCACCCCCCATCTGTAAAAAAAATGGATACACTTTCTGTATTAGTTTTGTGTCCCTGAGTAATAAATTACCCGAAGTCTGTTCTTATGGTTCGCTGCTATCGAGTCATCCTTGACTCATGGAGGCGGAGATGCCATGTGTTACCGAGTAAGACTGCTCCGTAGTGTTTTCTTGGCTGTAATCTCTACGTAAGCAGTTCACCAAGCCTGCCTTCCACAGAGCCGTCATGTGCACTAAAACCTACAGCTTAAAAAAATGTAAATGTATTCTCTCAAACAGGGTCAGGAATTGGGAGCGCCTTAGCTGGGCGGTTTGGCTCAGGGACTCTTGGGAAGTTGTAGTCAAGATGTTGGCCAGGGCTGCAGTCATCCGAAGTCTCGCTGGGGCTGGAGAATCCTCTTCTGAGGGGGCTCTCTCATACACCTGGCAAGTCGGTGCTGCTTGTTGGCGGGAAACCTCATGGCCTTCCCCCCTTGAGGACCTTTTCATAGGGCTGCTTGAGTGTCCTCTTGACGTGCAGCTGGCTTCCCCCAGAGTAAGTGATCTGAGAGAGCACAAGATGGATGCTGAGGTCACGTCTTTTAGGACTTAGCTTTGGAAGTTTCACACTTTCATTTCCGCCTGTTGGTTACACAGATCAGCACTATTCTGTGTGGGAGGAGACTTTACAGGGGTGGCAAGAATTATTGTGAGTCCTCTTAGAGACTGACAAGCACACCTTCTGTCCCCGTTCAAGCACAGAACCTCTGGCTTCCACGCATACAGTCTCTGGCTCCCCAGCACATAGACTCAGGGCTGCCCTGTGACCCTGATCCCTGTGTCCTGACCTTGTTGGGTGTTGGCTCATATGGATTGTAGCCCGGCTCTGCTGCTGCCCATTAGTAAGTTATCTTGTCTCTTTGTGCCTCAGTTTCCTTGTGTGAAAATGGGTCTGATGCGTTCTACTTCACTCAGTTGTCCTGAGTATTAAATGAGATGATATGTGCAGAGCACTTGGAACAGTGGCTGGCATACAGTAAGTTGGCCGAAAAATATTAGCTGCAGCTGCTGCTCCCCTCATCCTCACCTTCATCCTCATTGTGGTTGTCACTATTGCTGTTTAACTCCACCAGGCAGTAGTGTTCTAATCAGTAAAATGGAAGGGTTCAACTAGTTGTTCTCTTAAGTTCTTTTCTTTATTGTTGAAGAAGAAGCAGTGAAAGCATTTACAAGAAGCCACTGCTGTAAGGAGAGATCTGTCAGGACCACCGTCACTGCTGATAGGCTCAGTGTCAAGTTTGTCCTCGGGTATCTCCTGGGCTGGGTTTCAGCTCCGCCTCTGTTCCAGGTGGTGACGTTCTGGACTATGATGCTGAACGGTCCCCTGCCCAGAGCCCTCCAGAACTCAGAGCACCCGACCCTGCAGGCGAGCGCCTGTGATGCCCTATCTTCCATCCTGCCAGAGGCCTTCAGCGTTCTGCCGGTAACTCCAGGGGCACCGTGTCATCCTTACAGGATGCTGCCAAGCATCGCAATTTGAGTTTGAGTCTTTCATTTTGACCCAGTCTTCAGTGTCATTTCTGAGAAAAGCTGCCTATTCTGTTTGAGAGCGGAGTGAGGACGGTGTGGGGAGCAGCAGGTGGAAACACTTGGAAAAGTCAAACCTGAATGAGTCCAGAGGGACTTTTCACCCTGTGCTGTAGGAGGTAGATGATGGAAGTGAGTAGCACTTGATATTTTAAAATCAGAGAGGTTTCAGGAAAATTCACATCTGGGAGTTAGAACGACCTAGGTTTAAATCCTAGCTCTTCCACTTTGATTTGATTATCTTCACTTCTCTGAAATTTAGTTTTATTAGCTATGAAATGGGGATAATGTACAAAATAATATAAAGTATGTGAAAATACTTAGCTTGGTACCCAACATGTGGTATTCAAACAGCTCGTTTTCTTTAGCCCTTAGTGGCAGTTGCACCTGTTTTTCTTATGTAATTGAGCTTTTATAATGAAGGCAGCTTTCATGAAGTCCAAGGTTGTAAAGATGAAGTGTGTAACAGATGCCCTGTACAGAGGGGGTGTTCAGTAGGTGTGGAGTCTGAATTGAACCTTTGTTCTTGACCAAAAGTAGCCTCAAGGTCACAGCTGTGTTTGCTTCTGAACATAGGACAGATTCTCCGTCACATGTTGAAGACACTGGCTTATCGCGATTTCATTCTCACTCTCCTTTTATCGTCCTTTCTCGCTGCAGAATGACAGGCAGATCCTGTGCATCACTATGCTGCTCGGGCTGAACGACAGTAAGAACCGCTTGGTGAAAGCTGCGACCTCCCGGGCCCTTGGAGTCTATGTGCTTTTTCCCTGCCTCAGACAGGTCAGAATAAGCCTGTTTAGCACTTCTCTGCCTCTTTCATAATCCACTATAAAATCCACTGCTTTTTTTTCAGAGTTATAGCACTCCTGAATTGGGACAGTAAAAGGAAATTGAATTACTTTGTAATCTGGTTTCCTTAATTGCTACTAAAATATGGTAATGCTTATAATTCATTTATTCTTTAATTGCTTAACACACCCCCTGAGCCCCTAGGTGCCTAATAAATGCTTAAATTATTGCACAATTAAATAAAAATGAAACAGGACATTGCCATGTGATAGTGGAGAGTTGATACAGCTGTTACTTATAGGGAAGTTAATTTCTCCTTCACTCTTACTTCACACTTATCTCACCAAGAAGGATGTAATGAATATGATGTGTTTTAGGAATGCATTTCTCTGTCAGAATGTTGTTCTCCAAGGTAGAAATCAGTCCAAGCCCAGAACTCAAGGATAGCCATGCCAGGCCAGGTGGGAGGTACGGACAGTAATGTGGCCTCTTTTCTTTGTTCCTGAGAGCTGGATCACATCTGAGGCTAATGAGGGAGGCTAAGAGGGCAAGAGGGATCACCTGGTGGCCTGATGCACCTACCTCAGGAGTCATGATGTAACCTGTCGTGACCATGTGGGGAGGCTGATAAAAGCCTGAAGATTCAGATGAGCTTCCTGGTTGGTGAGAATACCTGCTCTTGGGAAGGGTACTCTGTCCCTTTGGGACATGGAAGCTTTACGCTAGGATTCCTTCCAGACAGACCCTGTGCATCTCTTCATTTGTGTATTTTCGGCTATAATAAATCTGCAGCCATAAGTGTGGTTTACTCTCCTGTGATTTCTGTGAGTCATTCCAGCAAGGTATTAAATCCAGTGGGGCATTAGGAGCCACCAGATAAGTAAGGGTGTTGTTTAGACTCCCCAGACTTGCAGCTGGCATCTGCCTGTTTGGCAGTCTGAAGGACGATGTTCTTTTAACTTGTGAGCTCTGACCCAGCTGTGGGTGGCCAAGGTTGGAAGAGAGGATGCTGTGTGGGCAGCTGGCAGTGAGGATGGGAAGTGGGAATGTGAGGACTGGGTCTGTCCCCTCATTTTGGGGAATGAATTCTGTTCCTCACCATGGACCAAGTTACAGGATGTTCACAAGAGCAGAGTCCATAAGCTCATACCAAAATTGTGGGGGAGATTCCCATGAAATTTTGATGAGTGTCCAAGTTCTAATAAACTAGGAGAACAGTAAGTTGGTTGAATAAATGAACTTTGATTTCCAAATAGAAATTTGTGATAAAGGGTTACAGCTTTATCTGAAAATAAATTTGAGAATTTCAAAGGAACTACTAAAGCAACTATGGTATGTTGTTTTGTTTATCCTCTAGGATGTTATATTTGTTGCAGATACTGCAAATGCAATATTGATGTCACTTCAAGACAAGTCCCTGAACGTCCGGGCCAAAGCAGCCTGGTCCCTGGGGAATCTGACAGACACACTGATTGTCAACATGTAGGTGACTCGGCTCATTTTCCCAGGGGTGGCTTCTGAGGCTGAGGTCCCAAGAGGATACCGTTGGCCTTAAAAAAAAAGAATTAGCAGTAATCTCCACATTGTGCAGTCAAGCGTCTTTCTTTGTTTTATATCCCCTCAAGTAATAATATTAATAAGCTACTCTTAATATATATTGGGACTGTATTAAATTGTTGTTAGTTCCCGTGGAGTCAGTTCCAACTCATGGTAACCCCATGTGTGCAGAGTAGAACTGCTCCATTGAGTTTTCAAGGCCTGTTTTCCAACCACCTCTGGATGGGTTTGAACCACCAACCTTTCGATTTAGTAGTTGAACACTTAACCATTGGTGCCACATAGGGACTCCAATGTATTAAGAGAAAAACATAAAAAACATTGTATGTTGCTATAAGTATAATATCTATATTATAGAAAGTATGGAAGATATAAAGTAGAAATCCAAAACCTTAGGAATGGTTGTCCTACTTTTTTAAATGCATTGTTTATATTTTGTTAACTAATACAGCCACATATACCTAAAAAATGTTTAAACAGTGCAAAGGGGTAATTCAGTGCAGAGCCCTTCGTCCTGCCCTGGTCCCCAAGTTCCCACATATGCAGGTGTGTAGCTTTTTGTTTCTTAACTCCACACATATCTGTCAGAATTCTCCTGTTTTCTAGACCTTCGGTCATCTTTGTGCAGTAATCATTTAGCCATTCTCCTGTTTTCAAACGTTTAACTTATTCTTAGCCTTAGGCTTTTATAAGCAGTGAACATTTTTGTGCATGAAATCTCTGTTTGGAGATATTCGTTTTACATACATTTCTAGGTGTGGACCTACTGGCCCAAAAGGTATAAACTGTAAATTCTTTGTATAATCCGAACAGCTTTGTTGAGCTGTTTTCCTGAAGTTTTTATAGCTATACTAAGTTAATACGTTTTTTTTTATGTAGATGTTTAAATGGATTTTTCCTTTTTACATGCTTTGCCTTCTTTTGGTGGAGTAGGGAAACACCAGACCCAAGTTTCCAGGAGGAGTTCTCTGGTCTCCTGCTCTTGAAGATGTTGCGATCAGCCATTGAAGCCTCCAAGGACAAAGACAAGGTAGACACCACCAAACTTCATCTTCCTCCTTTAGACACTTAGTGTCTTCAGTTTGATCTCAGCATGTGGTATGATGTTCCTCAAACTGTCCCACCAAATTTACCCTACTCCAAGGAACTGAGAGTGTACTTGGGGAGCATAAAGGGGTCTACTCTACACCTGTACACTTTCTTTACTATCTCCTGTCATGAAAATAAATAGTGCCCATTGTAATACTATTCCATAATAGATCCATGTTTGTTCTTATGTTAATTAAGATTAATAGATTAATATTAATCTATATTTTTCCCAAAATAATCTTTAAGTAGGATTGACAAGTCAGAAAGATGAGCTTTCGTTAGGTTTGAATAACCCTTACTAGACTTCCGTAGTGATACTGCCTCGGAAACCCAAGGAGGGGTCGCTATGAGTCGGGGCCGACTCGACGGCACATAACAAGAATAACCCTTACTAGACAAATGAGTTTAAAAGTATAGACCTGGGCTTTCAGGTGGCGAAGTGCCTAAGGCATTTGACTGCTAACCGGAAGGCTGGCAGTTCAAACCTACCAGCCACTCCTCGAAAGGAAGGTTGGGCAATCTACTTCTGTAGTGATACCACCTCAGAAACCCAAGGGGGGGGTTACTATGAGTCAGATCTGACTTCACGGCAGTGAGTTTGTTTAGTCTGATTTGGGGCTTTAGAGTCAGTCAGGCAGACATGGATTCAGATCCTGGCTGGGAGACTTCAGCTGTATGACTTAATTTCTCTGAGGTTAAGTTTTCTCATCTGTAACATGGAAGTAGTTACACATACTTCACTGGACCCTGAGATGCCTTACCTTAAAGCAGCTAGCACACTATCTGAGCCATACCAAGCACTGAAGACCCGATAATCACCCGGGAAGCCCACCTCAGACTAACTTAATCAGGATTTCTGAGAATTGGTTGCTTTTTAAAAAAAAAAAAAAAATCCCAAGATGACTGTAAAAGGTAGAAAATCTCTAACCTATGGCCATTGAGTCGATTCTGACTCAGAGGAACCCCCACTGGGTGTCCAAGGCTAGGAATCTTTATGGAAGCAGATTGCCTCATCTTCCTCCCACGGAGCAGCTGGTGGGTTTAAACTGCCAACCTTCGGTTAGCAGCCAAATGCCTTAATCACTACACCACCAGAGCTCCTTAGAAAATTTCCAGTTTAGTCCACTAGGACTAAAGGTCCTTGGGCCTTACAGCTGTCTCTGTAAAATGAGGAGGATTGACTGGATGCTCTTTGAGGTCCAGTTAAACAGTAAAAAATCGGGGAGAGGAGCTTTTGTCGGATGGTTCACAGTGTCAGCAGACAGGACTTGGCAGAGGATGGGACCTGCAGATAGTGGTGCTCTGACACCTTTACCATTTACATTTGCATTTTCGTCAGCTCTCTGGCTGTAAGAAGTCTAGGACTTTGGACATTTTCCAAAGCTGAAATCTTACTTTCTGAAACAACTCTTTGGCAAAACAGGTTTCTAATATATTTTATTCTAGGTAAAAAGCAATGCTGTCCGGGCCCTTGGAAATTTGCTTCACTTTCTACAGCCATCTCATATAGAAAAACCCAGATTTACAGAAATCATTGAGGAGTCTATCCAGGCCCTAATTTCTACTGTTCTAGTGGAGGCGGCCATGAAAGTCCGATGGAATGCTTGTTATGCAATGGGAAATGTATTTAAAAATCCCTCTCTTCCATTGGGTAAGAAAGTTTCCTTCTGTCTGGGCCAGGACCTCTTTAGATAGCACACGCCAGGCCACATTGCTGTTAAGATGCTCGTCACAGTGGCGTTTATTACAGTTAGGAACAATGGAAACATACTGTATACTCTATTTTAGAGGAATGGTTAATCGTTACATATACACACATATACACACACATATATTCCCACATCTGCATATATATAAAATATGTGTGTATGTATATATATGTGTGTGTGTGCATGTGTGTGTATGTTTGCATTTAAAATGTTTGCAAAGAGTTTCTGGTAATCTAGGAAAATGTTTTCGATGTCAACCAAACTGAATGAAGCAGGATATAAAATTTTCTATAGTATGATCTCAATACATAGGTAGAAAAAAAGACTGAAAGGAAATTGTCTTTATTATTAATAGTGATTATGTCTGAACAGGAAGATGAATAGGACTTTACTGCTCACATTTTCTAAACTTTCTACAGTGAGCATACATTAATTATTTTAATAATCAGGATTTAAAAAAAAGGAAAAAATTGGTATGGGATAACAAGAGTGCAAATTGGAAATGCTACGTGAACCCTTGGTAGATATGTGGAATGCTACATACAAGGAGGACTTCTTTCTCTAATGTAATGTATCTAATGTTGATGGATCACTTAGTGGTTAATCGGTGCCTAGGCTCATGGGTCATAGCCTCCACATCCATGCCCTTTAAATGCCAACATTTGTCTTACACATTTGTCTCTGTGGCCAGATTTGATTGGTGTGAGTGTGTTCCCGGGAAGGAGAGACTCATTCTGAACCAGCGGAGCATACGTCAGCTTAGGAGAGGCTAGCTCTGCTTCCCTGATTTTGGAAAGTGCCCAGGCAGCAGGGAGCTAGTGGAGAAGGAGCTCATTGCTCCTTCCGGTGAGGAAATAAGATACCTTTCCCAGGTGGAGCTGGAGCTCACTGAGCTAGATACCTGCCTTGTGGAGAGCAAAGTTGAAACCAGGGCACTGCAACAATGTACCCTACCTCACTCTGACCCTTGCCTTCAGGTTACTGGAGAGAGAAGCTGACAGGAAGACAGGGGAGTGCATGACCTGGAGGGGAAGCAGCAGGTTTAAGGAGGCAGGTGGTTTGATGGACTAAACAGAACCCCGTGGCAGAGCTGTCAGGAACCACTTAAGAAAACGGAGTCATGAAACAGACTCCAGATGGTGATTGGGACAGTGTGTGAGACTCTAGGACTGTAACCAGAGGTGTATCTAAGGTACGGTGGGTGTGGCATGTGTCCTGGCTGCCACTTGAAGGGAGGCTCCACTGAGCAGTTTCTCATAACCATTGCAGTTTCCATCACCAGCTGCAGGAGATCGTTCAGGAAGTTAAAACACACTTTCATAGTTGAGAGCCCTTGCCTGGCTTCCGGGCTTTCTTCTCCCACAGCCTCCCTCTCCTACACCATCCCTTTCCCAGTGCCTCCTGCTTATACACACACACACACACACACACACACTCCTCCTGGCCTCTGCATCCCAACCTGCCACCCTGCACCAGGCCTCCTATCCACCTGCAAGTCAAATGCCCTCTTTTCCCCTGGAAATGTTCTAGACATTAGGGACTATTTTCTCTTAATGTAGCCTTCCACCAAACTGGAGGGGAAAGTTACCCAAGGCTAGAAAAGGGCCGAGGTGATGGGAGGTAGACCTGTGAGAGCCACTTTTTAAGAAGTCTTCCCTCTTCCATGAAAATGAATAATGGGGACCCCAAAGCAGAGTTTGGATCGATGGGTTAACTGTCCAAGGTGCACCATGATGCAGAGTATTTAAGGTGCGCGTCAGATGTTTGGACAAGGGCGCAATTGGAGTGCTTGCCTTCAGTGCTGTTTACCGTGGATGCACCTCTGCCTCTAACAGTGGCCCATTGTGTGTGATAGTAACATCCACAAAGTGGAAGAGGCCTGCTTGCCTGTTTTTGGAGGCAACAGAAAAGTTGGGAAGGGCTGAGAGAGTTAGGGAAGCTGCATTCTACTTTGCTGCTGCCCATCTGGAGGAACAAGGATGCCCCAAGACAGAGCAGGTAGTGGTAACTCTGGTGGGAAAAGTGGGCTGACTTTCTGGGGCCCTACAGGAAGAGAGAGAACACAGAAATCTGGCATCTTCTCAAAAGTAGAAGTTTTCACTTTTTTAAGAATAAAATTCATGACATGCTATGGCCAGAGTAGTGTCTAGATGCTGATTAGTGGTGGTGGGAGGGGAGCAGGGGAGGAAGGAGTGTTTTGTGTTTTTTTTACAGCATGAATAAGGCTGCCACTGCGGCTGTATGGTTGGCACACTGCTCAGAAGGTGGGGCCCCAGGCCTGTGCTCCTCCCACCAAACCACACGTGCCCTTTCAGGACAGCATCTCCCCACAAGGGGAAAAGAAGCCTTTTTCT
Organism: Orycteropus afer afer; assembly: GCF_000298275.1. Classification (NCBI taxonomy): domain Eukaryota; kingdom Metazoa; phylum Chordata; class Mammalia; order Tubulidentata; family Orycteropodidae; genus Orycteropus; species Orycteropus afer. Next base: position 5,904,818 of record NW_006921783.1, on the reverse strand, counting down.
ATGTCATCTAAGTCCCTGTTTAGGGAAGCTGGTGATGTAGGGAGAGAGGACGACAGTCTAGGGGTCGGGTACACTGCCATTTACCCAGGATCCTACGGTCACTCCCCACCCTGATTGTATAGGGGAGTACTGTGAGAGTGAAAACAGGAAATGACGAGCCTGAACCCTAGTGTGTATACTTCCTTCTGTCCCCATCCCCCTGATGATTTCATCTAAGCCGTGACGTGTCTTAATGACTGTGGATCCTTTCTAGGAACTGCCCCGTGGACCTACCAGGCCTACAATGCCCTGACATCCGTTGTGACATCGTGCAAGAACTTCAAAGTACGCATCAAATCTGCCACTGCCCTTTCCATCCCGGGCAGGAGAGAGCAGTATGGGTCCACTGAGCAGTTCACGCAGATCTGGAATGCGCTGGTCACAGCCTTACAGAAGAGTGAAGATACCACAGACTTTTTGGAATTCAAGTATTGTGCCAGCTTACGGACCCAGATCTGCCAGGCGCTGATTCACCTCTTGAGCTTGGCCAGCGCCTCAGACCTGCCCTGCATCAGAGAAGCCCTTGAACAGAATGGGGACATGGTCCGGTCCTATATCCTACAGTTTTTAAAATCTGGAGCTAAAGGAGATGACTCCGGAACAGCCCCCAGCCTGCAGGAAAGAGACCAAATGGTGAAATCGGCCCTGGAGCGCATAGGCGGCATCCAGGGACTGACTGGAGACACAGCCCAAAGGGCCGTCATGGGTTACTTGGAAGATATCCTGACCGCTTATTTAGACTCAGCTGGGTCACAAGTGGCACTCCTCGGATTAACGAATCCGTGACTATCCCACCACACTCTCCAGGTGTCCAGTATGGTTCAAGGAAGACCTGTGCTCCAGCTGCTGGTATGTGGGCTTTAATCGTAGGGGCAGCACCAACCCATCTAGTATTTATTTAGAATGAGTTAGCAACTATTTAAAGTTTTCCAAAAGGGCTCTGCCACTTTGAAAGTGGTTCCACTGCATTGGTTGTGGTCTGGGTTGTTGGGGCCTCTGCCCTGTGCCACCAGCAGCTAAGGAGCTGGGTTGTAGTGTAGCCAGGCAGCTGGGGGCTGTGGAGGGTATTTAGTCTCAGAAAAAAAATAGATTTAGGAATCATCTGTCAGTTTGTCATATTGTGGTGGCTTGTGTGTTGCTGTGGTGCTGGAGACTGTGCCACCAGTATTTCAGATACCGGCAGGGTCCCCCATGGGAGACAGGCTTCAGCAGGCTTCCAGACTAAGACTACGAAGGGAGGCCTGGTGATGTCGCTACTTCAGAAAATGGGTGAGAACCTTCTGAATCACAGTAGAACACTGACTCCCTTGCTTTGGGCGCGTCATTAGGAGGGATCGTTGCTGGAGGAGGACATCATGTTTGGAGCAGAAGAGGCCCACCAAGGGGGTGGGAGACCCTCAGTGAGGTGGATTGGTACAGTAGCCGCAGTGACGGACTTGAACATGCCTGTGATCGTGAGGATGATGCAGGACTGGGCAGTGTTTTGTTCTCTTGCATATAAGGTCACCATGAGTTGGGACCCACTCAGTAGCAGCTATTTATACTGTGTCGCTGGGAATTATTTTTCTTTTATAATAAACTAATAGAAAATGATGTGTGCACAGTGTCCTGTTTTTATCAGGTTGCCATTTTTAGAGAGCTGTAAGCAGAGCCAGTGTTCAGCCAGTTTGCAGTGGTGCAGCTGCACCAGTTGCTGAAGTACTGAAACAGTTCCTTCCAAAGCAAACCCACTGCCAGTGGGTTGATTCCAATCCATAGAGACCCTATAGGGCCAAGTAGAACTGTAGGGCTTCCAAATCTGTAAATGTTTACAGAAGCAGACTGCCTCATCTTTCTCCCACAGAGTGGCTGGTGGGTTCAAACCACTGACCTTTTGGTTAACAGCTAAGCACTTTAACTACTGCCCCACCAGGGCTCCATACAGATTGGTGAACTGCTTCTACACATGAGCTCCCTCTATGTCTCCCCACAACCCGGTAACCAACTGACATTCCCTTCAGTGGGTGAATGGATACCTTAGCGTATCAATAAAATAGACATTACATTAATTATTGAGCCACAAAATAATATGGATGAGTATTAAAGGCAATACGCTGAATGAAAGAAGCCAGTCTTAAAAGGTTACATAATGTATGATTCTGTTTATATGACATTATGGAAAAGGCAAAACTACAGTGATGGGAATAAATTAGTGGTTACCAAGGGTTGGGGTGGGGGAAAGATGTGCCAGCTATAGTAGGACTAGACACAGTTTTTCAGTGAATGAAAACCACCTTCCCCCAAGAATGACTGAAAGGGTCTACTGCCTAATCACAGGGGTAATAACATTTATTGGCAGTTCCTTCCTTGCCAGTCATCATCTAGCACCTGAATGCAGGCTTGCTCTTCATTCTCAAAACAATCTCTGATGTAGTTATTACTAATATTTCAAGTTTACAGGTAGAGTAACTGAAAAACAGCTTTTAAGTGACCTCAAAGAATATAGAGTTAGGAGGCAGCAGAGTTGTATTTGAACCAGGCTCTTTGACTCCAATGCCAGTGAACTTACTATCTGAAAACATTTGAAACTCTTTTATTTTTTGTGTTACTGAGAATGAAAGATAGGAGGAGCTTTTGCTTTTTCAAACTCTACGCATATGCTGGGAGACCTAGGGTGACTCCCAGAGAGGCATGCCTCCACTTCCTTTGATGAAAATCATTAAACTGAAGATGTTGTTGTTGGTGTTATGTGCTGTCAAGTCAGACCCGACTCATAGCAACCCCTCCTTGGGTTTCCGAGGTAGTATCACTATGGAAGTAGATTGCCCAACCTTCTTTCTGAGGAGTGGCTGATGGGTTTGAACCACTAGCCTTCTGGTTAGCAGTCAAGTGCCTTAGGCATTGTGCTGAAGATACCAACTACAATTTTCCTTTTTCCTCCATATTTTTATACTCTTCATACTTGTGAGCATTTTATGACACGTCGACCTTCTCATTATTTAGAAGATCATGTTGTGCACTTTTTATAAAATTTAAAACTTAAAAATTTCAGCTCTTGGTTCTCTGATTCTTTTTGCAAGTATTCTTGAGTGGGTATGTTATAGCAATGTGCGGAATGGCCAGCAGATGGCGACAGAGAACATAACGTCATTCAGACTCGTTCGATTTTAACTTGGGCTTGGAACCTGGTTCATTCCAGCTAGACTCCCCAGCTGAAAATGGTTTTTCCGCCCCAGATATACTCAATCAGACTGTACGTTTTAACAAGATCTGTAAGAATCGCCTGGGGATATTGTTAAAATGTTGATTCTGATTCAGTATATCTGGGATGGAAATGCAAATTCTTAGGAGGGGATTGAACCTGAATGCACCGGTTCCAAGCTTTTAACAGCTGTTTCTCAGGCTCAGGAACTAACTGCAGCATCCGTGTATCCAGTTACTCTCATGAGAACACTGGTTCTCAGACCTGGCTGCACATTGGAATCACCTCTCCACCATCCAGTCCATTCTGACTCCTAGCGACCCTGTGGGACAAAGTACAACTGCCCCCATAGGGTTTCCAAGGCTATAAATCTTTATGGAAGCTGACGGCCTCTAATTTCTTCCTCCAAGTGGCTGGTGGGTTCAAACTGCCGACCTATTATCAGCAGAATGCCTTAACCGCTGCACCACCAGAGCTCCTTTGGAATCACCTGGAGAGCTTGAAAAAATACTGATACACAAGTCACACCTGCAGATTCTAAGTGGCATGGGGTGTGGTCTGGGCATTGGGAGTGTTACAAGCTGCACAAGTGATTCTAGTTATAGCCACATTTGAGACCGTTTGCCTTAGAACATACAAGAGTAGGTCTCAAGTTGGTGTGTTTCAGAATCACCTGGAGAGTTTGTGAAAAACAGACCCAAGCTGTTACTGTCTTTGAAAACCCGTGCATACTGGAATGGGGATGTATTAAATATATAAAAAACCAAACCCACTGTCACGGAGTCACCTCCGACTCATCACAACAAAGCAGAACAGCCGCATAGGGTTTCCAAGGCTGTTTGTTAATCTTCAAAGAAGCAGACTGCTTCATCTTTCTCCTGCAAAGCAGCTGGTGGGTTCAAACTGCCAATCTTTTGGTTAGCAGCCCAATGCTTTAACCACAATGCCATCAGAGTGCCTAAGTGTATGTGTGTGTGTGCAAACATATATATATATAATCAACCCACTGCCATTGAGTCAATTCTGACTCATAGTGACCCTACCAGACAAAGTAGAATTGCCCTGTATGGTTTCCAAGGCTATAAACCTTTACAGAAGCAGACTGCCACATCTTTCTCCTGCACAGCAGCTGGTGGGTTAGAACCAAACTTTAATTATATATATAAACGCACTGCCATCGAGTCGGATCCAACTCATAGCGACCCCTCCATGGGTTTCCGAGGCGGTATCACTATGGAAGTAGGATTGCCCAACCTTCCTTCCGAGGAGGGGCTGGTGGGTTTGAACCTCCAGCCTTCTGGTTAGCAGTCAAATGCCTTAGGCACTACGCCACCAGAGCTCCCAAT
>NW_006921783.1:5897910-5899902 GCF_000298275.1 Orycteropus afer afer | reverse complement strand
ATATATATATGTGTGTGTGTATATATATATAATTAAAACGAAAAATATATCAGCACTAAATGTGAGAGAATCTCGTACAAGATTCTAACATATCTGCGTAACTGCAGGCATCAAAAGTATAAGAAAGTTTATAGGAGAAGAATTTTAATTGAGAAAACATTAGCCATTAACGTTATTTTTCCTCCTGGAAACGGAGGTAAGATCACCCAGGCCACTCCTGCACTATCACGAGGACCACAGGAGCAGTTTTCCAAAGCTAGGCCACCAAGGGTCTTCTCCAGGGATGTACAGGCTACACACAGTAGCAGGACCCAGAAGAGTTTGTAAATTCCTATTTGGCCATTTTGTGGTGGAGTATTAGGAAAAAGTGGGACTTCCTAGTCAACTAGACTCCCAGCTTCATGCAGTACAGCTCCCCAAACTTGTTTTTGCTTTCTTTTACCAAGGAAATTATTTAAAAATCATTAAATTACAGATAGCATTGTTATTATAAAAATAATCTTTGTTGTAGACCATTTGGAAAAAACAAAGCAATAAATATGTGTAAGGTAAAATTACCCTAATACCTCAGATAGTCACTATTAGCATTTTGATGTTTCATTCCAGACTTTTTTCATGATACATGTACATGTGAGTATGAGTATACACTACACATGGGAACTCACAAACACTCCAAATATATGTGTATGTGTGTATACTCCCATATACATTATGGGGAAGTAGTGTACAAAATTGTGATCTTAAGCTATATAATTTTTTTGTAGCCTACTATTTTACCTAATAATATATCCTGAGCATTAAATATTCTTCTAAAACATGATTTTAATGATTAGATAATTGTCTACAGTATACCACAATTTAAACAATTCTCTATTGTTGGATGTTGTTTTCCAATTTTTGTTGATTTATATTTAACTCTTTAATATATATGAGAATTTTATTTTGTTGTATGATATGAAGCAGAGATATAACTTTATGGCTTTCCAAGCAGTTACCCAATGTCCCTGCACCATTGGTGTGATACTCAAATGATCCTTCCCCCATGGGTGCTCATTTACTCATTGTTATATTCATGTATGTGTGTGTGTGCTTACTCTTCTGTTCACCCACCCCACTGCTCCTCAGTTCTTGTGCCAGTCCCAATTTCATTAATTATTGGGCTTTGTAAGATAAAGTTCAGTGCCAGGTGAGCAACTAGACAAAAATGTTCTTGCCATTGGCTCCTTGACTGAATAGCATGTGACATCACCTTTTGGTCAACTACATCTCTGAAAATTGCCCTTGAATGGAGAGTAGCTAAAGCAAATGGAAGAAATAACAAGATAAAAGAGATGAACATAAGATTTCAAAGAGCAACTCAAGAGGACAAAGTCAATTATTATAATGAAATGTGCAAAGATCTGGAGTTAGAAAACCAAAAGGGAAGAACATAATTGGCATTTCTCAAGCTGAAAGAACTGAAGAAAAAATTTAAGCCTCAAGTTGTAATATTGAAAGGTTCTATGGGCAAAATATTGGATGATGTAGGAAACATCAAAAGAAGATGGAAGGAATACGCAGTCACTGTACCAAAAAGAATTGGTCCACGTTCATCCATTTCGGGAGGTGGCATATGATCAGCAACCAACGGTATTGAAGGAAGAAGTCAAAGCTGTTCTGAAGGAATTGGCAAAAAACAAGACCCCAGGAATTGATGGAATACCCATTGAGATGTTTCAACAAATGGATGCCATGGAGGTACTCACTCAGCTATGCCAAAAGATTTGGAAGACAGCTACCTGGCAGCTGACTGGAAGAGATCCATATTTGTACCCATTCCTAAGAAAGGTGATCCCACAGAATGTGGGAATCACCAAACAATATCATTAATATTGCACACAAGTAGAATCTTATCGAAGATAGTTAAAAAATGTTTGCAGCAGTATATTGACAGAGAACTTCCAGAGGTGCAAGCTGGATTCAGAAGAGGACATGGAACAAGAGATATCATTG
>NW_006921783.1:5875915-5897130 GCF_000298275.1 Orycteropus afer afer | reverse complement strand
GCCAAAAAGAATGAACAAATCTGTCCTGGAAGAAGTGCAGCTGGAATGTTCCTCGGAAGTGAGAATGGCCAGACATCATCTCACCTACTTTGGTCATGTTGTCAGAGGAACCATTCCCTGAAGAAGGATGTCATGCTTGGTAAAGCGGAGGGTCAACGAAAAACGGGAAGGCCCTCAATGAGATGGATTGACACAGTGGCTGCAACAATGGGCTCAGGTATAGCAAGGATCGTGAGGCTGGCACAGGACTGGGCAGTGTTTCGTTCTGTTGTGCATAGGGTTGCTATGAATCAGAGCTGACTCAACGGCACCTAACAACAATAGCTCATTGTTATTGAACATTTAGTACTGACATTTAAAACTTTATGTACAAAATGAAAAAGAATGTTTTGAAGATTGTAAAACTATTCTTACCAGCTACAGTTGTCATTCTTAAGAATGACAATACAGCAACTGTCAATTAAGACTGGAAGGCCACGGGAGCTATTGAGGCAAACTGACTTCCTGTAATTGTGTAAAATGATCCCAAATTGCTATGTTTTTTGAGCTCTGGTGTCTGCTCTTTGGAACTCTTCTATTTTTTTTCTTGGTGTCAAGTTGTGATTTATCACTTTTTTTTAAAAAAATTTTAATATTCAATGTTTTCAGTGAAGATTTGCACAGCAATTTAGGTTCCCTTTCAACAAGTTCTACACAAGTTGTTCAGTGACATTGGTTACACATGGAACATTGACGTGAAGATTCTCATTATTTCCATTCTGGTGGTTCCATTTCCATTGACCTAGTTTCCCTGCCTCCTTCCATTCTCATCTTTGTTTTAAAGTAATTGTTGACAGAAGTACTAGATGGTACCTGGCTACCACTCTCAATCACTCGGAAAGGGATCAGTGCAGAAAATCCTGCATAGAGTGGGAGAAAAAGGTGGAACAAAACTCAAAATCATAAAAAAAAAAAAAAGACCAGCCTTATTGGTCTGATAAGAGCCTGGTGAGACCCCTGAGACTATGGCCCTTCAAGCCTTCAATTGACACTCCTGTGGCTTCCAGCCAAACAATAGACAGGCGTATAAGGTAGATACACTCCTTAGAAAAATCAACCACGGGAGATCAGAAGGGCAGTTTTTGCACAGGGAGATAGCTCAGGGGAGCTAGCGCATGGGAAAGGACACAGGGAAGAGGTAACTACAGGGACGAAGTAGGAACAGAGCTGTTACACTGTGAGGCTTGCAGTCAATGTCATGAAACAAAATGTGTATTGAACTATTGTATGGAAAGTGAATTTGTAAACTTTCTGCAAACTTTCACCCAAATCACAATAAAAATTTAAAAAGAAAAAGAGAAAGCCAAAAAATAAAATAACTGTTGACTGCTGGGCCTCATATCAGTGGTTTTTTAAAGGAGCACAGTACTGATGGGTGATATTATTTTGTGAGCTAATTTGCTATGTAGCTACAAGGTGGCCTTGGGTTAGTTTGGTTCACAGTTTGAAGAGTATCTCAGGGCAACAGTCTCAAGGAGTTCTCCAGTCCCAGCCAGTTCAGTAGGTCTGGTTTTTAGTTTGTTTGTTTAGGAATCTGAGTTTCTGTTCCACATTTCTCTCCCACTCTATCAGGGTTCATCTACTGTGGCCCTAATTGGAACGGTCGGTAGAGGTAGCCAGGCACCACCTAGTTCTGGTCTCAGGGTAGATAAGGCCATGGTTCGTGGAGACCAGTTGTCCTGTAAGCTAGTTTCTTCTTTGAGTCTTTGCTTTCCTTTTTCCTCTTTTACTCCAGTCAGCTATCATTTCTTGCTAGTATTCAGCCCTGCCTCTGGTAGCCCTCTTTATTGTAATTTTCTGTTTCTGATCATCTATGCACTGCAAAACCCTAATGATAAAGCTTTGTGATGGTATTTAACTAGTTACTACTGTGTATTCAGCCACTCCTCGGAAGGAAGATGGGGCAATCTACTTCCGTAGTGATACTGCCTCGGAAACCCAAGGAGGGGTCGCTATGAGTCGGGTCTGACTCGACGGCACACAACAACAACAACAACACTGTGTATTAGCATCTATTTTATACCAGGCTTTGTGTGAGACATTTTATTTATGTAAGCTCTAACCTTTACTGTTACTATCCTCATTATTTGGTATTATTATCCTCATTTTGTAGAGATGGAAAAATTCAGAAGTGAATATGTTAGTACTGCATCTAAAATAAGAGTGAATAGACCATATGCATCAGAGGTTTGAGGGATTCACCTCTGAGAAAAGCCTTCATGCACAGGAAGGAGAGGGGGATGGGAGAAAACAGAAGCCTGTTTGCACAGAAACTCTAACTGGAAGGAATATGGACAAAGGGAGAGGAGTCAGTGGAGAAGGAAGTAGAAAATGGCGGGAGACCACTGATGGAGTAAGATTTTGGCGAGAATGGCAAGGGATTAGCTCAAGAGTTGAAGTGGAGGCATTTGCTCAAAGAAATGGAACATCCTTTCCTCTGATTCAGGTGAGAAGGAATAGGAACTAGGAAAAGGTGTAGAGAAATTTGGGGGGTAAGCAAAGGATTGGTCACAGATATTTTGTAGGAGAGGAAGAAAATGTTTGTTGGTTGTTGAGCTCCAAGGCAAGAGTTCCACCTGGGCTCCCACAGTTCCTATTGGCAGTAAGCTCCATTCCCACAGTGGAAACTGGCTCAATGGTGACCGTTTATTGGCTGCATCCCCTTCCTCCTTCCCCTCTCTCCTGCCAGTGTTTCCTGAGATCATTTCTCAACTAAGCTACTTGTATTCAGACCCTTCTCTCAGAGTCAGCTTCTGGAGGAACACTAAGACAGTACGGTTGCAAACAGTTTCACCCACCACTTTCCAAGCCTACATTTTTAGCCCTGAACTCAAGCCCTATATTTTCAACTACCTATTGGGCATTTCTACTTGATGTCTCTATGGGATGTATCTTAAAGTTCTGTTTGTGATCTAACCTTGGGGGTTGGAAGGAAAACAATATCAGTCTTTAAACCAGGAACTTCTGCAGAAAATTTGTTATAATTTTCTTGGAAAGAGGCAAGAGTTATGCCAACTACATTCAAGATTCAGATAGTATTCCTAAACTTAAAATATATCGTGGATCAAAGATAACCTAATTGGCGAGACCTGTTGTGGTTGTTTTGTGCCGTTGAGTCGGACCTGACTCATAGAGACCCCTCCTTGGGTTTCCGAGGCAGTATCACTACGGAAGCAGATTGCCCAACCTTCCTTCTGAGGAGTGGATAATGGGTTTGAACCGCCAGCCTTCTGGTTAGCAGTCAAGTGCCTTAAGCACTATGCTACCAGAGCCCCTATTGGCAAGATCTAGCAAAAAAAAAAAAAAAGTTTTCACATATTAAACTTTTTTTCCTGAGTAAGATAAAGCAGTTGTGCTAATGGTTGCTATATACTCCTCTGAATAAGACTTCAGAGGAAAATAAGGTAATAAATAGTGAGCCCCTGACTTCTCATAGAACTGGGAAAAGTGAACCCTGTTCTGATAGACAGGTGAAGGGGGAGAGCAACAAGGAAGGGAGAACTAGGGAAGGTCTGAGCCCTGGTCACTGACAGGGGCTGTTGCAATTGGTATAGTACCCATCCAGTTAAGATGATGTCCTGATACCCAGTGAGCCAAGGTTTAAAACCAAATCAAACCCACTGCCATCCAGTCAATTCTGACTCAGCAAACCTACAGGACAAAGTAGAACTGCTCCGTAGGGTTTCCGAGGCTGTAAATCTTTAAGGAAACAGACTGCCTCATCTTTCTCCCATGGAGCAGCTGGTGAGTTGGAACCACCAAACTTTTGGTTAGCAGCCAAATGCTTTAACCATAGCACCACCAGATCTCCTAGTCAAGATTACCAAACCAAGACCAAACTCACTGCCGTCAAGTCAGATCCGACTCATAGCGACCCCTCCTTGGGTTTCCGAGGTGGTATGTCTATGGAAGTAGATTGCCCAACCTTCCTTCCAAGGAGTGGCTGGTCTGTTTGAACCACTAGCCTCTGGTTTGCTGTCAGATAGATGCCTTAGGCACTACACTAGCAGAGCTCCTTTAGTCAAGATTATGGGAGCTCTGGTAGCGCAGTGCTTAAGGCATCTGACTGCTAACCAGAAGCCTGGAGGTTCAAATCCACCAGCCACTCCTCAGAAGGAAGATTGGGCAATCTACTTCCATAGACATACCACCTCGGAAACCCAAGGAGGGGTTGCTATGAGTCGGATCCGACTCCATGGCAGTGAGTAGTCAAGATTGTTGTTGTTATGTGCTGTTGAGTTGGACCTGACTCATAGCGACCCCTCCTTGGGTTTCCGAGGCGGTATCACTGTGGAAGTAGATTGCCCAACCTTCCTTCTGAGGAGTGGCTGGTAGGTTTGAACCGCCAGCCTTCTGGTTAGCAGTCAAGTGCCTTAGGTACTACACTGCGACAACCATTGCAAATCCCAACCAACCAGGGGAACATGCCAGTCCATGACAGTGTCCTACACAGAGACCAGGGCAGAAGAGGGCCAGGGCCGAGAAATAGGTGCCATTTCCTTCTGTGTCCATAGCACCTTCTTTATTAAGTGCCTAGTGTAAAAACTGATTAATTAAAATAGAATTTGGAAGTGGGTGAGGGAGAATTGAGGCTGGCGACTTGTAAATGACTGAAGCTCTCCTGGAAGCCATTTGCTATCGTCCTTCCCTTAACATGTTGTTTGTCCAGTCTACGAGGTGGTACGGTGAGAAGTACTTGGACTTAGAGGTCAATCTGACCTGGATTTGAATCTAGCGATGCAGCCTTGGGTGAGAAATTCACCTCTCCAAACACTTATTCTGTGCCAAAGTACCTCATCTGTATTATTGAATTTAATCTTCCCAACAATTCTGAGGTGAATTATGGTAGTCTTATTTTTCAGATTAAAATGAAGCTCCGCAAGATTATGTAACTTGCTCATGGTCGCACAGCTAGTGAATTGCAAACCCAGGATCTGAGCCCAGATGGATTTGCCTGCAAAACCCATGCTTTTTCCATTGCACTGCCCCACCTCCCTCTCTGAGCCTGTTTCCTTGTCTGTAACCCTGGGATACTAATACTCATTCAGTCATCATTGTAATGACTAACTTAGATCATAGCCATAATTTAAGACACTCTGTTCTCCCCAACAATTCTATGAAGTAGATATTATTATCCCATTATACAGCTGAAAAAACTAAGCCTGAGAGAGATCAAGGTGATTTGTGTGTGTGACTTGTTGATCGCCCCTCCTAAGGGCAAAGGCAGTGTCTTCTTCCCCTTGGTACTACCCTCATTTCCTGTGTGTATTACTTGCTCGCTGTATGTTTGTTGAAAGCTCTTATATACACAATAGAATCCAGCACAGTGCAGGATCTTCGTGGTTGAAAACAAGTTACCAGATTGAATTAACAAAGGCAGATTTGTTTATTCAATGCAATTGTCAAAATATGTATGAACTGTTGTTTTATTGCACACAAAGTTATGATTATTGCTCTCTCCAAATATGATGGGGTATGGATAAGTTCTCATTGTTAACAGCTGTTGGTTGACCAGGCCTCCCCGATTCATGGTGACCCCATGCACAATGGAACAAAACACTGCCCAGTCCTGCGCCATGCTCATGATCAGACTTAACATATTGAAGATTTCGTCTCAGAAAATGAATACAAGCTATAAGAGGAAGAAAAGATGTGCCGCTGTCCCCCGCCCCCTGACATTTGTCCATAAAATACCTTCTCCATAGAGCCCTAGGACTTTCTCGTCATGTCTGGCCCTTGCAGCCTTCTGTCTGAGGAGTCCTTGCCAAGGCTGAGGAGGCCTGTGTCCTCGTTCTTCATATCTGAGTTCCTGTCACGACACATTGATGGCTGTGAGTAGGAGTGCGGAAGAGACAGGCGTGAGTGAAGTGGCTGCCCCCACTGTGGACTGAAGCGGCAACGCTTCCCCCATCAGCATCTGACTTCTCCACAGGCTGCCTGAATATATGCTCTTACTGCCTTTGAGACCCTTGACCTCTAGAGCCCACCTTAGTCCTCTCTTTTCTGAAACTACCACAGCGGCCTCCAAGAGGGCATCACCATCAGCAGCAGATCTGTAGGTCTCCCACCTCCTTTCTGAGCCACTCAACTCATTCTGCAAACTCCTGCTGGCCCAGCCAAATGGATCTTTCCCAAGAGGCAAGGTGATCCGCTAGGGCCCCTCACTAGCTCCTTCCCATGGCTTACAAGACCCTTCATGGCTACCTCCTCCACCCCCCTCTCTGCCATCTACCACCCCCTCTTCCCCACTCCACCCCACTCAGCTCCAGCCATGAACCCCTTGAGGCCCCTGGGATCCCAGCACTCCTCCCTCCGAGCCCTCCCTGCTCTGCCTGACCAGCTCCCACGCACATTTCAGTCTCCACTGGCACACCTTCTCCCCGGGGATGCCTTCCCCAACCAACTGTACAATGGGATCTTGCAGTGCTCACTCTATAGGGTTGTTACAAGGATGAACCAAAACAACTCATGCAAAACTGCTAGCAAGGTGCCTAGCACTAGGCAACCCTGAATGAACTCTACTAATTATCATGGTTTTTATTATGATCCTATGGCTCACCTCCCTATATGGCCTATTTACTTGTCTGTCGCCCTGGCCAACCATGAACACCTTAAGTTAGCATGGTCTGTTATTCACCTACCTCCTCTCCAACACCCAGCCGGGCACATGGCCTCTAGCAAGGATTTGCTGAATGAAGTAGGAAGGTATTAAACATCCCCATATTACAGACTTGAAAATAGGGGCCTACTTAGAGAGATTAGCTTGTCCCAGGACACTGCTAGTCAGTGGCAGAACCCGAACCCACACACTGCTGTCAAATCCATCCCGACTCATAGCGATCCTATAGGACAGACCTCATAGGGTCTCCAAGGCTCCAAATCTTTGTGGAAGCAAACTGCCACATCTTTCTCTCGTGGAGCTGTTGGTGGGTTCAAACTGCTGACCTTTTGGTTAGCAGCTGAGCACTTTAACCACGACACCACCAGGGCTCCTTGTCAGTGGCAGATTAGGAACTGAATTCAGGTCTTGGGACTCTTCCTCCCAGTGCTATTTCCTCTACACTGTTCTGATACCAGAGGAGCTCTGGTGGTGCTGTGGTTAAAGCATTCGGCTGCTAACCAAAATGTCAGTTGTTCAAATCTACCAGCCTCTATGTGGGAGAAAGATGAAGCAGTCAGATTCTGTAAAGATTGACAGTCTTGGAAACCCTATGGGGCAGTTCTACTCTGTCCTATAGGGTCACTAGGAGTTGGAATTGACTTGCTGGTGGGTTTTAGTTTTGGTTCTGCTACCAAGATTATGCAGAGGCCAGGTATAGAAGAACTAAAATGACAACAAGTACAGGTATTTTCAGGTTTGGTTTGGTTTGCTTTTCTATGTTTTACTTTTGGTCTTTCCAATAGTGGCTTTCCTGATAATTCAGAACCTGTGAGGAAAACCTTCACACAGCTTTGCTTTCAGGTGGGATGAGCTGGGAAGTTAGAGCTGAAAGTGCCTTGGCATCATCCAGTCCACCCCCACCCCACCCCATTAACCTCCAAGGAAACCAAGAACCAGAGAGATACAGGGAGTCACCATAGTCACAGGTTGACAGCAAAGCTGGCCTCCCTTGCAGTGCTGTTCACCCTCCCCTCCCTCCCTCTCCTCCCCTCCCTCGCTCTCCTCCCCTCCCTCCCTCTCCTCCCCTCCTGGCTTACAGAGATACCATCATTCACAGGAAATAAAGTGGCATCCAAGTGGGCCGAGAGGAGCCTGGTGATAACATGGCAAATGTTCCATCACAAGGAGTCAAGGCCTGCCACTCCGGCTGCTTCCCCAGAGTCGGCTACCGCTCACACTGGGGAGGAAGGGGAAGCCCAGTGGTCAGAAGACAGGTAGCTCTTGCCCCACCCAGAGGAGTGTTTTATGGTCTCTGCTCCTTACTGACATTTGTATACCTGGCTCTTTATAGCCTTTTCAAGGGGAGGGCAATTACCTTCCTGAGGCTGGAGATTTATGGCCAAAGAAGGGACGAGGGCATTCAGCCCCACTCAGGCCCTTTGAAAGTGAATTTACAGTTTAGCTCTGGGCTGGGACACTTCGTCTTTAGTTGCAGGAAGGACTGTACCACACAATCCCTCCTTTATTACTGACACCTGTTGGCTCCAGGCCCCATTGCTGGAGAAATGAAACATACTAGGCCAAAGGCTGGGGAGCTGCATTTTGATGTTGTTTTGTGGTGGCGTGGAATCACGTGTGGAACCCAGCTGGTCACAGTGCCTAGGTCAGGGGTGGGAGCAAGGGAGGACACAAAGATGAATAATCTGCTGGTCCTGATTTCAGAAGCTCCCAGAGGCCAGTGGACACACAGCTGTACTGCAGTGTGGTGAGAGTCCTGACAGAGGCTTTCTCGGGGCTTCGGAGGAGAGGGCCTACTCAGCCAGCCAAAGGAGAGTGGTCAGTGAAATCTTCTTAGAGGAAGCAAGTCCTGAAGGATGAAAAGCTGGGAAAAGGGATTTCAGGGAGCAGGAATGGCCTGCCCAAAGCCTGGAGGCGTGGCAGAGCACCACACTTAGGAAGTGCATGTGGTTCCGTGTGGTAAGGTGTGTATGCTGGGAGTCAGGGAGTGGAAAGAGGCAAGGTGGGGAGGGAGGTGGGACAGAGGTCACAGAAGCCTGTGTGGCCCCCTGGGGAGTTTGGGTTTTATTGTGAAGGCCACAGGGAGTCATAAACCAAAAAACCAAACTTACTGCCATTAGTTGATCCTGACTCAAATTAACTCCCATTGGGTTTTGGAGGCTGTAAATCTTTACGGAAGTAGATTTCCCCATTTCTCTTCTGCAGAGCAGCTGGGGTTTGAACTGCTTGCCTTCTAGTTAGCAGTCAAATGCGTTATCAACTATGCCACCAGAACTCCTTACAGGGAGTCCTAGAGGGGTTTTAAGAAGAGTGCAGGTAACATCATCAGATTTGCTTTAGAAAAAGCCCTCAGGAGATTGTGTAGGGGATGGATGAGAGGAAGAGGATGCAGTGGTTCTCACCCAAAGCTGTCCACTGTAATTACCTGGGATTACAATTATACCTCCAGACAGTTTGATGTGATTGGTCTGGGTATGGCCTAGGCATTGGGTTGCTGCAACTCCCGTCCCTTGTGACTCTAATGTGCAGCTGGGAGTGAGACCCACTGAAGAGGAATCCCACTTTGGAGGTATCTGTAGCCATTCAACTGAGGACTGATGTGGTGGTGTCCATGGAGATGGAGAGGGTATAGATTTCAGATGTGGTGGGTGGTTGGATGTGAACATGTAAGAGAGAAGGAAGAGAAAATAGGCTGAGAGCTCCTCAAATGGTTAAACATGGAGGTAGGAGCTCTGGTGGCATAGTGCCTACATAGTGCCTAAGGCATTTGACTGCTAACCCAAAGGCTCGTGGTTCAAACCCACCAGCCACTCCTCGGAAGGAAGGTTGGGCAATCCACTTCAGTAGTGGTACTACCTCGGAAGCCCAAGGAGAGGTCGCTATGAGTTGGATCTGACTCCACGGCAGTGGTTGTATTTGCACCATATGACCCAGCAATTCTATTCCTAGATATATACCCAAGAGATGTGACAATGTATGTCCACCCTGAAACTTGTATATGAATGTTCACAATAGCCCAAAATTAGAAACAACCCAATGACTATCATTTAATGAATGAATAAATAAAATGTGACATATCCATAAAATGGAATATTACTCAGCCATAAAAAGGAATGAAATACTGATATATGCTACAACATGAATGGACCTTGGAAACATTATGCCAAAATGACACAGTCACAGAAGACAACACTGTGATTCCATTTACATGAAATGTCCAGAATAGGCAAATCCATGGAGACAGACAGTAGATTAGTGGTTGCCTAGGACTGGGGCAGTGGAGGGGGAAGGAATGTAGAGTTTGGAAGTAATGGCTAAGGGATGTAGGGTTTTGGGGGAGAGGTAATGAAAATTTTCTAAAACTGATTGTGGTGATGGTTGTGTAACTCTGTGAATACACTCAAAGCCACAGAATTGCACTTTAAATGGGTGAGTTATATGATATGTGAATTATATCTCAATAAAGCTGTTAAAAAAGAGAAAGAAGGAAAATTTTTAAAATGAAAAAACAAAGAAGAAAGGGTAGACTGTAGATGATCCCCAGTCTCCTGCCTTGGATGTCCACTAAACGATGGTCCCAGGAATCACACAGGAAGAAGAGCAGCTTTGGGGGCAGGATGACATTGATTTCTCTACTCATTCAGCAAATATTCCATGACCACCAGGCGTTGCTATGGGTAGTGGGATATGTCAGTGAACAAAGCAAAAGTCTCCTCTCTGTGGATCATACACTCTAGGGGGAACAGAAAATACAATAATAATAATAATAAGGAGTATATAAGAAGAGGATCTTAAGAAAAATATAACAAGAAATAAGAGTGCTGGCAAGAGTTCAGTATCACTACGGAAGTAGATTGCCCTATCTTTCTTCCGAAGAGTGGCTGGTGGGTTTGAACCGCCAGGCTTCTGGTTAGCAGTCAAGTGCCTTAGGCACTACGCCACCAGTGCTCCTCAGAAGGAAGATGAGGCAATCTACTTCCATAGTGATACTGCCTCGGAAACCCAAGGAGGGGTCGCTATGAGTCAGGTCCAACTCAACGGTACATTAACAACAACAACAACAAGGCAAGAGTTGCCATTTTTAATGGCATGGTCAGGGAAACCTCACTGAGTAGGTGACATTTGAGCAAAGACTTGAAGGTGTGAGAGGGTAAGCCTTGAGATGTCTGAGAGAAGGCAGACAGAACATAGGATGTAAGACCCAATGAGGTGAGGGTGCCTGGTATGTTGGAGCAAGAACCAAGAGGCAGAGTAGATTGGGTAGGAGGTGAGAGGGGGGAAGGAGAGACAGACAGACAGAGAGACAGAGACAGAGAGGGAGAGAGAGCATGAGAGGGAGAGGGAGCGAAAGAGAGCAAGGGCACAGAAGGTGAGAAGGGGTGGGGAGCATCCAATGTCAGACCCCCCTCAGTGTTTCATACCCACCTCGTCTATGTCCTCCTTTTCTCCTTATGGCTTATCACTAACATCTTACTTATTTATTGTGTTCACTGTCTCTCTCCCACATTAGAATGACTGTACCACAAGGGCAGGGAATTTGTGTCTGGATGGCTCCCTAATATATCCCCAGTGCCTAGAACAAGGCCTGGGACATGAATCTGTGTTGAATGCATGAAATGACAGTGCTTTGAATATTATTATGTTATCAGGGTCCATTTCTTCCATACCTCTGAAGTCAGTATAATGCATATGTGGTAGGTAAGAAACTGTTTAAAAAAAAAAAAAAAATTAGAGCCCCACAGGAACCAGTCCAGGCTGAGGCTGTGGGAGTGACAGGGTGATGGGAGGTGAGGGGTACCTTAGATTGGGAGGCATGGAGTAATTAACATAGATAGTCAAGGGCTGCTACATATTAAGGGCAGCCCACAAGCAGAAATTTTGTTCCTCTCTCTTTCCACCCTACCCGAGACACAATAAATGAATCCTGCTCCCAGCTGAGACCACAGTCCATGGGGTTTTAATACTCTTCCCCCAGAATTCATCCATCCAGACCACCACTCACTGCTCAGTCTTAGTTTTTTCCAGTTTCTTGGTTCATTAGCTCAGTGTTGGTTTCCATGGTAGCCACATCTCCATGATCAATGCTCTCAGTTTGGGATTCTCTAACCCACCTCTGGTCTTGATTTAATATGCAGCCTTTGGTTTCATGCACCCAACACTGGGATGAGAAGCAGCCTATACTCTGAGCCCTGTCCTAGACCCAGGTAACGGTCAGCTGACTCTGGGTTTGCATCTTGAGTTCACCACTTACTAGTTGTGCAAACGTGGATGACATATCTAAATCTCACTTTTCCCATTTGTAAAATATTGTTGTTATTGTTATTTGCTGTCGAGTTGGACCCGACTCATAGTGACCCCTCCTTGGGTTCCCGAGGCAGTATCACTACGGAAGTAGATTGCCCCATCTCCCTTCCGAGGAGTGGCTGGTGGGTTTGAACCGCCAGCCTTCTGGTTAGTAGTCACATGCCTTAGGCACTATGCTACCAGAGCTCCTTTATAAAATATAGGGGTAAAAATTATCTTGCAAGGTTGTTTTCACCAGTGAGTCTCAAAATGTGTACTGCGGAACATGAATCCCGCATGGGATGGGAAAGAGTTTCTTTGGCAAATGCGGTTGGCAAATGCTGAATATCACATTCCCATCTTAAGGATTCTCAGATAACATTAGACTAAGTAACCTCTGCCATGGAGTCAGTTCCAACTCATGGAGACCCCGTGTATGTCAGAGTGGAATTGTACTTCCCAGTGTTTTCCATGGCTGATTTTTCAGAAGTAGATCATCATCAATTTCTTCGGAGGCCCTTCTGTGTGGACTTGAACCACCAACCTTTTGGTTAGCAGCCAGGTGCATTAACCATTAGCACCACCATGAAGAGCCCATGGTGGTTCACTGTAGAATTCTTACCTTCCATGCAGGAGACTCAGGCTCAATTCTCAGCCAATGCATTGCATGTGCTGCCACCACCACTCTGACAGTGGAGGCTTATGTGTTACTATGATGCTTAACAGGCAAAGGCAGACTAGGAAGAAAGCCCTAGAGATTTACTTCTGAAAATCAGTCAGTGAAAATCCTATGAATCACATGGTCTGGTCTGCAGCCAATCATGGCGAAGGTGCAGGACAGGACAGGACAGCCTTTTGTTCCATTTTGCATGGGGGTTACCATGAGTCATGGGACATCTCCACGCAGCTAATGACAACAGGTAAGCTCCAAGAAATCTGTAAGAGAATCAGTTTAACACAGGATTTTCTGAGCCCCACAATGCCAGGAATACCTGTTGGCATCCTAGGGGACCCGTGTTCTGTGTAAAGACACCTTGGGAAAAGCTGTTTGTGAGAATTAAATGAGATGCTGAATGCAAGGCACTCAGCCCAGGCCTGGCACAGCCACGGTGGACACTCAGCAGGAGGGAGCTCCTTCTCCACTTCCTGCCTGAAGTCAGCGATGTTTATTCAAACCTTTCCTACCTCAGCTACAAAAAGGCAGTTAGGTTTTGGTGATAGGTAATTTTGTAGAAAACATCTGTTGATGCCTGTGCATGCTTGGAAATCACATACAGTGAAGTCAATGAGGTCTATACTTTAAAAGCTGGAATAAGAGCAGCCTAGCCATAAAGAACGTTTGCTTGGATCACTGGGAAGTGACTGCTCTGACCTGCACCACAGGGGTTGGTGAAGTTGGGTAATTTGCCCAAAGCCACACAGCTGGGAAGTGCCCCAGCCTGAGCTCTTTGCAGTAACAGCCACCATCCCATGTTGTATCTGCAAACAAGAGTGTGGGCACAGGTCTGAGTACCTTCAGGTCCCACCCTTTGGAAGAAGTTTGGCAATATGAACCCTAAAAAGTCTTAATCATCCCACCTAGGAATGACACTTCTGGAATCACTGTAAGGAAACCATCGAAAATGCTGACAAAAGCTATATGCATTAAGCCATTTATCAAAACAATATAATGGTCAAAACTAGAAACAACCAAGATACCCAACAGTTAGGGAATGTTTAAATCCATTAAATATGCATTAAATATCTTTTAGTTGCATAAACTGTTTTGAGTGGTATAGGGGCATGCTTGTGCTGTAACATCAAGGAAATAAAACAGATGATAAAAATAAAATATGTGCATTATATTATCAGCTCTGTTGCTACACACACCAAGCCTGTGCCGTTGAGTCTATTCTGACCCATGGTGACCCTATAGGAGAGTAGAACTGTTCCATAGGGTTTCCAAGGCTGTGATTTTTTACAGAAGCAGATAATCACATCTTTTTCCCACAGAGCGGTTGATGGGTTCAAACTGGTGACTTTTCAGTTAGCAGTTGAGTACTTAACTGCTGTACCACCAGGGCTCCTTTCGCAAGGGGTAGAGAGCTATGAAAGCAGCCCAGTATAGTGGAAGACTCATGAGAGGAATCACAAAGACTGGGAGAAAATTGAAAATGATTTTCTCATTAGAGACTTTTGTTTTTAATAATTTGCCCATGTACCCCCTAAATTGTCTACAATACCTCCCACTGGGGACAAACTACTGTACAGCATCCTCAACACCAGTGAATCTTCCCAAGTCTGTAGTCACTTGTCTGTCCAGCTGTAAATTCAAGGTCAGATGTTTCTACCATCAATACCTTTCCATCCCTCTTATAATTCCAGTGTCCTGTCCCTGTTTAAGACCTTGGTGTTTCTATGCAATATTTTTGGTGTCTTCATCATTCATTTGCAAAGCATGTTTCAGGGCTTGTAAAACCATAAACTTGCTGATGGTGTGCCAGTTCTGAGTCTGTAACAGGCCAGAAATCAATTGCTGTCAAATCAATTCCAACTCATGGCGGCCCCATGTGTGTCAGAGTAGAACTGTGCTCCGTAGGGTTTTCAGTGGTCGATTATTCACAAGTAGATTGCCAGGCCTTTCTTCCAAGGTGCCTCTGGATGGACTCAAACTGCCAACATCTGGTTAGCAGCTGAGCATGTTAACCATATGCATCGCCCAGGCACTCCCGACAAAACTGCCAAAACTGGTGCTATGGAGTCAGTTCCAACTCATAGCAACCCTGTAGGACAGAATAGAATTGCCCCATAGGCTTTCCAAAGCTGTAATCTTCATGGAAACAGACTGCTACATCTTTCTCCCACAAAACAGCTAGTGGTTTGAAACCACTGACCTTTCTTTAGCAGCTGAGTGCTTAACCGCTGCACTTCCAGGGCTCCTTGACAAAACCACAACTTTGGTTGAATCCAATTCTCCACTTACTTTGTGCCTGACCCCATGTAGCTGAAAGAGGTTCAAGAAAAACTCACAACCACACTGGTTGCACTCATTTTAACTACAGGACCTTGCACCTCAAGTCGTCCCTTAATGCTGCCAGCAACTATTGATACATACTGGCCTATTCCACTCCTTAACTATTTGTTGAATGAATGAGTTGAATAAATGAATTGTATATAGGGTCCCATAAATGCTATTGTTTCTCTTATCCAACTTTTAAAACTTAAACTGAATTTTGAACCTGGATTGTGATTTCTATTCAGTCCGAAATGGTCATCTTGTCATCTTCGTTTCTAAGCTTTTGTGGTTGTGTTTGCCTGGGCTGCTTCAACTTGTAGGCAGAGGAGGTTCTACTTGATTTAAATTGTCATTTGAGCCAGTGCTTGTCCTGAGAGCCCCAGCACTTTCCTTCCTCCGGAAGAAACCTTTTGAGACAAGTCTAGGGGTCCGTCCAAAGCTCAGGCACTGAAACTCAACTTGTAAGCCCTTTTATGGCATTACTTGAAAAGGTAAACAGTGGCTTCCTATTTCCAGAACGGCTGTATTTGTTCTCGAGGCTATCTCCAGGCCCTGGGCACCCACTGGAGATGCCGGAGAACACAACCTCTCCTCTCCTGACATTGTTGTGAAATAGGGCAGTTCGGGCCCTCCAACCACCAAAAGCAATTATACACTGAAGCTGAAATACAAATCACACTGTTTCCCCTTCTCAGTCTTGTATGCTGTCTGTCACCTACCTCCTTGTAGCACTTACTAAGAATCTGGCCTCCTTTCCACTCATTACACATGCCCGTGCAGACGATATGCATTACTTGCTTTTCACTGATGTCAGCAACACTAATGATTAAGTGGAAACACCCCACCCCTCAAACGTCTCACTTTTCCCTGCCCATCCCCATTGTGAGCAGGAGTGCGCTGTGCCTTCCAACACTTCCAGAACTTGTGGCCAGAGCACAGGTGAGGTGAAACAGTGGAAAGCAAACCCTTTTGATTTGAATCATGCCACCATCCTCCCAGCGCTCTGAGTGTTGGCCTCCGCCTCACTCTGGTGCAGCTGTCCTTGGAAAAACTCAGATGAGATATTTCTGGCACTGAAGATATTGAAAGAAAAAAAAAAACACTGAAGGTATAAGCAAAGCAGAAGTATATGCATATATTAAAATGCATTGAGCTGTCCGCTGTAGCTGTGCACACTCTTTATTGTATGTAAATTATACTCTAATAAAAACAATTTTTTAAAATGAAGCAGAATTCTAGAGCATGTTCCACTAGCGTAGGATTTAGGGGTGGAGGAAAGCAAGAGCACTATAGCCCCTGTAAGATCCCAGTGGTCAGGGTGGTCTTTGCCGAAGAACCTCAAGACAGCGAAGAATGATTGCCAATTGTTGTTTTCTTAAAAAGGACAATAAAAGGTAAGATACTCCACTCCCTCCTCTGCCCTTGCATTCTCAATCACTACAAGAGATTTTAAAAAGCCCAGGAAATTCCAAGCATGAATGCCTCCTCAGATAAGACAGAACCTGAAGAAAACCAAACTTTTTAAAGTAAGCATTTTGATCTTCATGCAAACATGGAGTTAATCTGGGGACAGCTAAGCACAATTACACAGATGAATTCATTGTGTGAAGTGGTCATTGAGCATAGAGAATGTTAGTGCCAGTTCAGAGTCCACACTCAGTAGGGGTCATACCTGAATCTGCTGAGCTGAGCACATGAAAACCTCCGTGTGCATTCAGCCTTGACCATTCTTTCTGAATTATTTAAGAGTTGCTCACTGGGGTGGCTTTAGGAAATGCAAACTGACATGTCTGAGTGGTGTTTGAAGAAGTGCTGGGTCTTGATGTGTGTTAAGCTGAAAATAGAAACAAATATTTGGGGGTCTTTTTTTTTTTTTCCACGAATAAAGTTGTTTTTAAGATACCTGTGTTGTTGTTGTTGTTATGTGCCGTCGAGTTGGACCCAACTCATAGCGACCCCTCCTTGGGTTCCCGAGACGGTATCACTACGGAAGTAGATTGCGCAAATAACCTTTATAATCCTTTGCCCTCCTGATCAGCTTTGATTCAAACAGAGGGAAAGCACAGTTGCATGGCATAAGTGTTAGATTGGATATAATGACAGCCAGGTTCTGTCTCAAACTCTCCAGAGGTACAGGGGGACTCGATTCCCAGACACTGGGCCTTCACATCTGTACACCGAGGAGTTTAGACTCCATGGTCCAGTTCTCGAATTCTGAGGCTCCATTTCAGTGGAGTTTGGAAACTCCACTTACCCTTCAGGATTTTATTATAAGCAAATGGGAAATATTTTTCAGCATAAAATGCTCAGGATTCTATAGCCTGATTGACATACAAGGCCTACAGACTGAGGGCCACAGTTGGAAAGAACTTATTTTTGCTTTAGACACTTATCCCTGATCCGACCAAAAGAAAGTTCTATATTTACCAAGTATGATTGGCGATAGTGAACACATGAAATTTAGCCCTACACAGGAGCTATCTTATTGAAATTACTCTCAGTGTTCATAATCATATAATATTTGAAAAAGTCAAATATTTTAGCAGGCAGTTAGGCCCAGAGAGGTTAAATGACTGACCTGTGATGGATCACACAGTCAGCAGAGTGGGAACTAGAGCCAAAACTTAGGTCTTCTCCCTCTTAGCCCAGTCAATACTCCTGCATGAACTCTTCAGAATTGTTGTTGTTGTTGTTGTTGTTATGTGCTGTCAAGTCGGCCCCAACTCATAGCAACCCCTCCTTGGGTTTCTGAGGCAGTATCTCTACACAAGTAGATTGCCCAACCTTCCTTCCGAGGAGTGGCTGGTGGGATTAGAAAAGTGCAACTTTTGAATTTGTCTTTCCAGATTTACCTATGTCCTTAATAAGGAATGGAAATGATGCATTTCATTTTTTCAATGTTATTTTCATTACTCATGGTTGTTGGTGTTAGGTGCTGTTGAGTTGCCTCTGACTCATAGTGACCTTATGTGCAACGGAATGAAACACTGCTCATCCTCCACCATCTTCATAATTGCTGCTATGTTTGAGCCCATACTGACAGCCACTGTATCAATTCATCTCGTTGAGGGTCTATCCTTTTCTGCATGATGTCCTTCTCCTGATAACATGCCCAAAGTACAGGAGACAAAGTCTCACCATCCTCACATCTAAGAAGCATTCTGGCTGTATTTTTTCTAAGACAGATTTCTTCATTCTTCTGGTAGTCCATGTTATACTCAACATTCTTCAACAACACCACAATCTAAAGCCATCAATTCTTCTTCAGTCTTCCTTATTCATTATTCATTCTTTCACATACATATGAGGCTATTGAAAATAACATGGCTTGAGTTGGGCACAGCTTGGTCTTCAAAGTGACATCTTTGCTCTTTAACACTTTAAAGATATCTGTTGCAGCAGATGTGTCCAGTGCAATACATCATTTGATTTCTTGACAGCTGCTTCCCTGAGTGTTGATTGTAGGTCCAAATAAAATGAAATCCTTGACAACTTCAAAATTTTCTGTTTATCATGATGTTGCTTATTGATCCAGGTATAAGGATTTTTGTTTTCTTTATGTTGAGGTGTAACCCATACGAAGACTGTAGTCTTTGATCTTCATCAGTAAATGCTTCAAGTCTGTTTTTAGCAAGCAAGATTGTGTGATCCACATAACACAGATTGTTAATGAGTCCCTCTAATCCTGATGCTGTGTTTCCTCTCATATATTCCAGCTTTTTGGATTATTTGTTTAGCATACAGGTTGAATCAAAGACCAAACCAAACCCACTGCCATCGAGTTGGTATCAACTCATACCAACCCCCACTGGGTTTTCAAGGCAGTAAATCTTTGCGGAAGTAGATTGCCCCATCTTCCTTCCACAGAGCAGCTGGTGGTTTGAACTGCCAAATTTCTGATTAGCAGTCAAATGGTTTAGGCACTGCACCACCAGAGCTCCCTTTACAGATTGAATAAGTATGATGAAAGGATACAACCCTGATGCATACCTTCCCTGATTTTAAACCACTCAGTATTCCCTTATTTGAATGACTGCCTCTTGGTCTATGTAAGGATCCCTCATGAGCACAATTAAGTGTTCCAGAATTCTCATTCTGTGCAATGTTATTCATAATTTGTTATGATCCACACAGTTGAATGCCTTTGCATAGTCAATAAAACACAGGCAAACATTTTTCTGGTATTCTCTGCTTTCAGCTAAGATCCAAAAAACCAAAAAGGGGTCACCATGAGTCACAATCAACTTGACGGCAGTGAGAGTTTTCTTCTGAATCTAGCTGGAATTTCTGGCAGTTGCCTGTTAATGTACTGCTACAATAGTTTTTCAGTTATCCTCAGTAAAATTTTACTAGTGTATGATATTAATGTTATAGTTTGATAATTTCTGCATTCTGTTGGGTCACCTTTCCTTGGAATGGGCACAAATATGGATCTCTTCCAGTTAGTTGGTCAGGTAGCTGTCTTCCAAATTTCTTGGCATAGTTGAGTGAGTCAAGAACTCATCAGAGTTGCATCTGTTTATTAAAACATCTCACTTGCACATTATGCCCACTCTTATTCAACATTGTACTAGAATTCCTAGCCAGAGCAATAAGCCAAGAAAGAGAAACAAAAGGTATCCAAATCCAAAAGGAAGAAGTAAAACTATTTCTATTTGTAGGGACATGATCCTATACATAGAAGACCCTAAACATTCCACAAGAAAACTGCTAAAATTAATAGAAGAATGTAGCACCATTGCAGATCAACACACTAAAATCAGTTGGGTTCTTCCATGCTATAAAAGATCACTCTGAAAAGAAGTCATGAAAACAACACCATTTACAATAACCCCAAAATTGATCAAGTACCTAGGAATTAACCTAACCAGGGACATAAAAGGCTTGTTGTTATTGTTAGATGCTGTTGAGTTGTCTCTGATTCATAGCAACCCTATGCACAATAGAACAAAACACTGCTTGGTCCTGTGCCAGCCTCACAATCCTTGCTATACCTGAGCCCATCGCGGCAGCCACTGTGTCAATCCATCTCATTGAGGGCCTTCCCCTTTTTTGTTGACCCTCCACTTTACCAAGCATGATATCCTTCTCCAGGGAATGGTCCCTTCTGACAACATGACCAAAGTAGGTGAGACGAAGTCTGGCCATTCTTGCTGCACTTCTTCCAGGACAGATTTGTTCGTTCTTTTTGGCAGTCCATGGTACTTTCAGTATTCTTTGCCAACACCACAAGTCAAAAACATCAATTCTTCTTCAGTCTTCCTTATTCATTGTCCAACTCTCACAGGCATATGTTGTTGTTGTTGCTATGTGCTGTTGAATCAGACCCAACTCATAGTGACCCCTCCTTGGGTTTCCGCGGCAGTATCACTATGGAAGTAGATTGTCCAACCTTCCTTCCAAGGAGTGGTTGCTGGGTTTGAACCGACAACCTTCTGGTTAATAGTCAAGTGCCTTAGGCACTATGCTACCAGAACTCCTCCTCACAGGCATATGAGGCGATTGAAAATACCATGGCTTGGGTTAGGCGCACCTTAGTCTTCAAGGTGACATCTTTGCTCTTGAGTATTTGAAAGAAGTCTTTTGCAGCAGATTTGCCCAATGCAATATGCCATCTGATGTCTTGATTCCTGCTTCCACTGGTGATGAAAATTATAAAACACTATTACAAGAGACTAAAGAGATCTACAAAATGGAAAGACATCCTGTGTTCATGTACTGGAACACTTAATACAGTGAAAATGTCAATCCTACCTAAAGCAATCTACAGATTCAATGCAATCCCAATAAAATTAAATGATGTCCTTTACTGAAATGGGAAAACTACTGACCAACTTCATGTGGAAAGTAAGAAAGCCCAGACTAGCTAAAACAATACTGAAGAGAAAGAACAAAGCAGGAGGTCTCACTCCTTGTTATCAAGCTACTGTTAAAAAACAAACAAACCTGGAATTGATTTAATAGACCAGTGGAATAGAATTGAAAACCCAGAATTAAACCCACCCATCTACGGACAATTGATTTTCAAGAAAGGATCAAAGTACTTTCGATGAGACAGAAAAATTATCTTGGTAAATGATGCTGGCAAAACTGGATATCCACTTGTAGAAAAATGAAGCAGGACCTATACCGGCTTCATACCATACACAGAAATTAACTCAAAATGGATCAAAGACCTAAATATTAAATCTAAAACCATAAAATTCTTAGAAGAAAACTATAGGACCTAATCTTTTATAAAAATAGGATAACAAACATTACAGCAAATGCATGAATAGA
>NW_006921783.1:5824874-5875185 GCF_000298275.1 Orycteropus afer afer | reverse complement strand
AAAAAAAAAAAAGATGGAAACAAATGTTGGTGAGAATATGGGGAGATTAGAACCCTTATCTATGGTTTGTGAGGTTGTAAAATGATACAATCACTATGGAAAATAGTATGACACTTTCTCAAAAAACTATAAATAGAACTACCCTATGATTCAGCACCCCCTGACACTGAGTCAATTGACTCACAGCAACCTGTAGGACAGAGTAGAATTGACCTATAGGGTTTCCAAAGATGTAAATCTTTATGGAAGCAGATCGCCTCATCTTTCTCTCATGGAGTGGCTTGGGAGTTGGAACTCCTGACTTGTTGGTTAGGAGTTAAATGCCTTAAGCACCTCAATGTAAAGAAAACAAAAATCCTCACAACTGGACCAATAAGCTCCATTATGACAAATAGAGTAAAGATTGAAATTGTCAAGGATTTCATTTTACTTGGAGCCACAATCAACACCTATGGAAGCAGCTGTCAAGAAATCAGATGGTGTATTTCACTGGGCAAATCTGCTACAAAAAGCCTCTTTAAAGTGTTAAGGAGCAAAGATGTCGCTTTGAAGACTAAGGTAACCCTGACGCAAGCCATTGTCTTTTCAGTACCCTCATATGCATGTGAAAGTTGGACAATGAATAAGAAAGACTTTAGAAGAATTGATGCATTTGAATTGTGTTGGTGAAAAATATTGAATATATCATGGATTGCCAGAAGAATGAACAAATCTGCCTCAGAAGAAGTATTGTCAGAATGCTCCTTAGAAGTGAGAATGGCCAGACTTCATCCTTTGTACTTTGGTCATATTATCAGAAACAAAACAGTCCCTGGAGAAAGATATCATGCTTGGTAAAGTAAAGGGTCAGCAAAAAAGGGGAAGACCCCTCAATGAGATATAATGACACAGATGGGCTCAAGCAAGCATAGCAACAATTGTGAGAATTGTGCAGGACTGGGCACTGTTTCGTTCTGCTGTACATAGGTGTCAACAGCACCTAATGACAATGATGGTCTAGCAATCCCACCCTAACCCACTGCCATCAAGTCAGTTCTGATTCATAGTGACCCTATAGGACAGAGTATAGCTGCCCCATAGGGTTTCTAAGGCTGTAAATCTTTACGAAAGCAGATTGCCTCATCTTTCTCCCACAGAGTGGCTGCTGGGTTCAAACCACTGACCTTTTGATTAACAGCCCAATGTTTCAACCAAAACGCCACCCAAAACCAAAACCAAACTCACTGCCGTGGAGTCAGATCCAACTCATAGTGACCCCTCCTTTGGTTTCCAAAGCAGTATCTCAATCTTCCTTCCTGGGAGTGGCTGGTGGGTTTGAACCACCAGCCTTCTGGTTAGCAGTCTTAGGCACTACGCCACAACCTTAGGCACTACCTTAGGCACTACCTTAGGCACTACCTTAGGCACTACGCCACAACACCACCAGAGTTCCTTAATCCCTGATGGCTAGTGCCGTGGCCTGGGCTTGTTTCCTGGTCAGGGAAGTTAATCCCACCCTAGAGACCTAAAAGTAGTGACTGAACAGACATGTGCACACCTGTGTTCATTGCTGCTTTATTCACAATAGCAAATAAACAGAAACATTCAAAGTGTCTATCAATAGATGAATGGATAAGCAAACTGTCACTCACTGCCATTGAGTAGGATCCAACTCAGCAACCTCTCCTTGGGTTTCCAAGGCAGTATCTCTGTGGAAGTAGATTGCCCAACATTCCATCTGAGGAGTGGCTGGTGGTTTGAACCGCCAGCTTTCTGGATAGCAGTCAAATGCCTTAGACCCTACACCACCAGAGCTCCCAGGCAAACTGTGGTACATACATATAATAGAATAATACTCACTTCACTGCCATCAAGTTGGTTCCAACTCATAGTGACCCCTCCTGGGGTTTTCAAGGCAGTATCTCTATGGAAGTAGATTGCCCAGTCTTCCTTCCGAGTGTGGCTGGTGGGTTTGAACTGCCAACCTAAGGTTAGTAGTCAAATACCTTAGGCACTAGGCCACCAGAGCTCCTTAGAATAATACACAACCATTACAAACAACAATGAGTCCACAGAACATTATAACATGGATGGATTTGGAGAGCATAATGCTAAGTGAAATAAGTAATGTATGTAAGGATAAATACTGTATGAGCCCTCTTGTATAAGAAGACAAGAATAGACAGAGAGAGAACAATCATTACTGGTGATTACCAGGAAGGGGGGTGACGGTGGGGAAAGCATGCTTTACACAGTAAAGACTAATTATTTTTGGTGATGGGAAAAGAGGCACCAGTTGTGGATGTAGTGAGCACAGCACAACTAAAATGATAATGAGCATGTGAGCACATATAGATGGGTATAGGCAAACTGGAACATGAGTAGGTACTGATGCATACATAGGTAAGGACAGATAGAAATATCTAGATATGTGTAAATACAAATATGTGGGTGCAGGCACATATGTTCATTGAAGACATAAATGTATATATTCTTCAGACATAGCCAAATACCTTCCAGCATTGGTTTTCTGGGTTTGATGGCTTAGGACCATAGTCCATGGGACAATACCGTCAACTGGCATAACATAGTTCATGAAAATCATGATCTGCATACTAGTGAAGTGAGTAGCATCTGGGATCTTAAATGCTTATGAACAGCCATCTAACATGTAACTATGGATCTCAACTCGCCAGAAGTGAAACAGTAAGAAGGTAACCAATAGCACATGGAAGAAACAAGTCTACAAGAGCCACAACCTCATCTACACTGAGACCAGAAGAACTAAATGTTGCCCAGCTACCACCACTGACCAGGGCCACAGTAGTTGGTCCTGGATAGAATGGGAGAATAGTATGGAGTAGAACACAAATTCTTATTGTAAAAACAAAAAAGCCAGACTGGACAGTAGAAAACAGAGGACCCCCTGAGATTATCACCCTGTGACACTCTAAACCTAGAACCAAGACTAACGTCACTGAACAATTTGCGTGGAAATGTCAAATGGAAACCTAACTTGCTGTGTAAACTTTCGCCAAAAAACTGAATTAGAATATTGCTTTAAAAAAATAGAGAGAAGGGAAGAAAAGAGGGTCTTGGACTCGAGAACTTTTCTGCTGACAGCAAGCAGCAACCTCGGCTTGAGACGTCTATGCTGACTTTCTAAGTTTGAATCAGAACAGAGTCTGGGCTTGCTGATGGAGTTTTTGTATGGTCCCAGAATGTCCCCTGATCTTGCAGCTTTGGGATAGGGACTTTCATTTCCAGCTTTCTCAAATGCTCATGCCACAAACACACCTGTCTCCCAAAGCAAGATTTTATGTATGACATTCCACACCTCTTTTCAAACACACACAAATGCAGGGACCATGTCTGCTACATTTCCTCTGGAAGGAGGGCATCTGGATCTGGGAGCAAAGCAAAGAAGAGTCAGAAATTCTTCTGAGTGTAATAATAAATTAGCTTGGCATGATGGAAATGGTATGGAACCAGAAGAACCAAGTTTTACTTATTTGAGCTGTGTGGCTTTGGGCAGGAAGCTCATTCTCATTGTTTCCTCATCTATGGAAAGCATTGTTGAAGAGGTTAAAGGAGATTTTTAGATGGATAGATAGATATAGATAGATGGATGGACGGATGACCAATACATAGTTCCTTTTTTCTCTTTCCTTTTTCATAACAGGATCTCCACTACGTACACACTAAGAGCCAGGCACCCAATTAAGGGCTTAGAACTCATTAGCTCTGCTTACCTCCCTCACAAGTGAAAGTGCTCCTCAAATGTCAGACATGGAAAGACATAGTGGGATGTCACTTTGACATTCCACCTTCCTCCCTTCCCACTATTATTATGATCATTTGTGAAAGAGTAAAATCACATGTGATTCACTTGACTATTTTCCTGTGTCTGTAAAATTAGCTTTCATCTTCCCCTTCTACTGTTCCCAGTTTCTACCCTACTCCTAGTACCAGCTCCTAAAGGTGAAGCTTTATCTCTAACCACTAGTAGGTGTGAAGAACAGCTTTTGATAGCTGAAAGTGGAGTGGCTACACTGTGTCTGCCTGCCCTGGAAGATATTCCCCAACATACCACACCTTTAGCTCATACCATCCTTTTAATGGAGCTCTGGTGGCGTAGTGGGTAAGGCATTTGGCTTATAATGGACCATCCTTAAAATGGACACTGTTAGCCACACTCTGGGGAAAAAGTGCCCTCAGCAGCTCAGGTGCTGTCAATCTGGCTCTGCCACTCACCTGAGGCAAGCCATTTTCTCTTTGAGCCTCAATTTCACTATTGGTAAAAAGAAGGATCTGTGTCTTCAAGGGCCATTCCAGCTCAAATACTCTGAATTGGCTAGTGTGTGAGGAGAGTTATCTTCCACCAGAAAATGCTTCTTTTTTAGTTCCCAGATGTAGCAAGGAGTATTTCAGACTTTATGCAAAAAGATCTTGTTTTACTACATGTGTTAGGCTGAGTTCTCTAGAGAAGCAAAACCAGTAAACGTATAGAGAGGGAGAGAGAGAAATTTATCTTAGGAAAATTGTTCACACACTTATAGAAGCTGGCAAGTCCCAAGTTCTTGGATGAAAGGTCAAGCTGGAGGCTTTCCCTGACTCACGCAGCTGCACGGGCTAACGAGCTCAAGGTTGGCAGGCAGTATACCAGCTATTGACTCCAACAAATGACGAATCCAAGATCTCCAGGCCGAATGGTGGATTGTTCGCTCATGGATAGTTGTAGGCAACACAACAGGATCCCGATCCACAGAAAAGCGTCCCTTTTCCCAGGATGTTCATAAACATACTAGAAGCAGGCCAGACCCCTAGGGAAACTCCCTTTCAACTGGCTGCTCAAAACACATACATCTGATTTCATCATGGGAATAACCCACACCACAACTGCTTAAACCACTCAGAATTGTGGTCCAGCCAAGTTGACACACAACTCCAACTATCACACTACATTTTTGAGGCCCACTGCCATTTGGAGGCCAACATTACTGCAGTGTCAGTAGCTAAAAGCAAATCACATCAAAAAGCATCGCTATGCCTCACCTGAACACAATTTCTGCTTTGAACCTTATGCCAAGTCTGGAGCTTATCAGCCAAAGTGTGTGTGAATTACCATATGAAAGAACTCTCTTGGATCACATTGAAAAGAATCTTCAATTCAATTTAGATAAGAAAAACACTCAGTCCTTCAGAAAACACATATAAATTCCTTTCTAAATGTTCATGCAGATTTATACCCATAGAAGATGTAATTGGCTTCTTCTAGAGTGAAGGAGCCCTGGTGGCACAGTGGTTAAGCAGTTGGTTACTAACCAAAATGCCAATGGTTCAAACCCATGAACCACTCCATAAGACAAAAATATGGTAGTCTGCTTCTGCAAAGATTTATAGCTTTGGAAATCCTATAACGCAACTCTATTCTGCCCTATAGGGTCATGATGAGTCAGAAGCAACTCAATGGCAATGGATGTGGTGTTTTTGGTGAAAAAATCTTGCAGCCGTAAGGAGCGTCAAGAGGCCAGAATGTATATCCTGTTCAAGAGGAGATGTAGCAGGACCACTACAGAAGGTTGTCCAAGTTGTTCACTGCGTGAGGGTGCCTGGCTAACAGGAAGGGCAGGGGCGAGGAGGGACATAAATCCAACCTGTACTTTACTGGCCAAGCCACGTGCCAAGTGCAAAGTTACTGTTAGTTCAGAGATACAACTTTCCATTGTTGAATTTCCATAATTCAGCAAAGGTGCTGTATATGCTAGCAGGCAGCTCTCATCATGGAGAAATAGGTGTTTCCTCTGTTTATAAATATATTATCTCCCAAAAGTTCACAGCCAAAGTAGATGGCATAAAAGCAGAAATGGAGGCTGGGTGGTGGGAAGGATATGAGTAGAAGCTTCCCTTGAAGATCATTTTGGGTGTCTGGAGGGGCTTGAACCTCCCGCCACCCAGTCTCCCCGTTGGTTTTCAAATGAGAACAGTCCCAAAAAGAAACCGGCAGAAGGCCTTTCCCCTGCCCCGCCACTACCCCTTGTTCAGGTCTGGCCTCCCAGCCTATGCCAGAGTTCTTATTAAAAGTTCTCAGAGCATCTTTGTGTTTCCTTTATTAACGCTTGTGTTGCAAATATAATTATACTGGTGTGAAGGCATTTGATTCACCTCCATCTCCCCTGTAAGCTGTGTGAGGGGAGACCATAGCAGATCTTGCTCTTGTGCCCTCAGAACCCAGCACAGTGTCTGGAGAACAAAACAGGAGTTGTGAATGGATGAAAATGGTGTGCATTAAAAAGTCTAGGCCTCTTGCTTCTGCTATCTTCTTGCTAGGCCTACAGGGCTGTCTGTGCAGTGACGTGGGGTCATCATGCCCTAAGCCCTGTGTCAAGGCCTAGAGGACAGAGATATCAAGGAAACTAGAGTCTGGAAGGATGGGAGAGATCCTTACTTAACACTAACCTGGCATCTGAAACCCACGTGAAGACTAACAAAAACTCAGCTTTCCAACCTCCACCCCAAGAGACTGTGGCTCAGGCACCTAGGATTCCTATTTTAACAAGATCCCCTGGGTGATGCACATCTGCCTATCAGGGTTGAGAACTCAACCGATAGCACTGCAGGAAATAAAAGGAAACACGGGCTTCTGTGGGGTGGAGGCAAAGAAAAGGAGGCCAAAATCCAACCTAAAGTGTTGTGGAAGGCTTTCTGGCAAAGACATCTCACCTGGGTCTTGATGGTTGATAAAAGGAGTAATGTGAAGCATGGAGAGAAGGGCATGCTGGACCGAGGGAATCGCACGAACGAAAGACAGAGAGGTGGGATTCTGAATGGACTGTGTTTAGGAGTAAGAATCAGCCTTCTAGTGGAAAAGCAAGCCTTAATTACTCACCATTCAACTGAGCCCCCAGCATTTACAAGCAGGAAGCCTGATTTCAGCAGCCTACAGAGAGCTCCCTTGTAGCCCCAATTTCAATGGAGTCTCATTCCTTATTTCTGGTTCCATTTATGTTCTGTTTTTGCTTCTTTCTCCAGTTAAACTGTGGCCTCATGAGGAAGTCTTCTGAGTCCAGTGTCCATTGGGGCAGCATTGTCAGGGGCTTCCTTGATAAATAGGCCTGACTTAAGAATCCCAAACTGCCCTGGCTATGAACAGGAAATCTCTGGAGCTGGCAAAACGGCAGCACCCACAACCAACATCTACAGCCACGTGTCTCCAACATGACAGAAAAAGGACCATTTTATTGGGGATAAAAGCAATATCTGGAGCATAAAAGTCAGGTCCCAGAGGGACCTGCACATCATGTTTTACATTTGTCTGTTGGGGGCCTAGAATGGAGGTCTAAAGTTGGGATGGAGAGAGGAAGATGCGTGGAAAGGGAGGAGTAGATCCTTTAGATCCTTGAGGCTCGACTTTTGCCGGAGTAGGAGCAACTCATGAGCTGGGTGACTGATGCTGTAGGAACAACCTTCTCTGGCTCCCCATCCACCCTTCCATATCCTTCTATTACCTCCTGTCTCCCTATTCTTCCTTTCCTCTGCCCAATCACTCACAGGTGATCAGTGAGACAGCTGGATTGGCATGCTAATGCTCCCTCTTAACTGGACTTTTTCCAAACTGTACTTTCTAAAGGGCCTGACTATTTATGGACAGGCTTCTAAGACAGGAGAACGTGCCAGGGAGAGGAAGGGAGAGGCCTTGGCACATTTTCCCATTCTTTGGACCAGGTGGTCTCTAGGAGCCATTGTAAATCTGAGATCCTCAGCTTCTGCGCCAAGCTGCAGACCCAGGCATCTTCCAAGCAATGCCCTGTGCCACAGTTCAGTGCCACCCCACCAAAGTCTGAACTATCTTGTCTGCTGTCCAGTTATAAATTAATCTCTTGTTATCACTGATTAACTTATTCAAGCCATAGGAGCTGCTGAACCAAAACAGCCTCTTGGGGTGAGAGACTCTGCAGTGTCGTGCAGTGTGGGTATCTGCCTGTGACCCTCGCCACTCTGGCCCTGTGCTGTGTCAGCAGAGGTGCAGGGACAGCCAGGCCAGGCTCCTTCTCTGTACCCTGCTGCTCTGGATTGTACGCCGAGTTCCTCGAGGTGGGGAGCTACACTGCAAAGGTCCAGCATGGTTTAAAGGATCTGTTTTGTTTTGTATGTTTGTTTGCAAGGAAGGTTTTGAACATGGAATTAGGTGTAGCATATTCTCTGGGGATGTATGCCACTGGAATACAATAGCTTAAGACTGATATGGAAGAAAGGGGAGCCAGACTTTAGAATTCACCAAAGGTTAAGGGAATTTAGGAGTCATCTCTTAGAGCATGAGGAAAAGAGGCCCTGGAGGTCATGAGTTTCAACTTTCTAATTCTACAGAAGCCAAGAAAGGAGCCCAACTCACCCAAAGTCACACTATAGAGCCAATGGGGGAAAAAAAAGAATACAACCTAATCTGTTCACAGTGCACTGTAGGATACCCATATGAAAATGAACCATTTCAGTCTGAGTAACTGTAAGCCTCTCCCCTTGTCTGTAAGCTTTATAGGGATAGAGTCCATGGCTATTTTATTCACCACGGTATCCCCTGCACCCAGCACAATGCTTGGCCCCTAATAAGATCTTAATAAATACTTGGTGAATGAAGGACTAAATGTGGTAAGTCCCGTGGCAGATGTATGTACAATTGCTATGGTGTCACAGAGGAGAGGCTAACTTTCTAGGATATTCATAAATCTCACAGGCTGTGAGGTAGAAAAGACTTACTACACCACTGAACCATCAAGATTTTCAAAACTCTCCCTGTTGATTAATCCTTGCAATCTTGAGTCCCCAAGCAAAGCCCTGCAAAAGTGATTCCTTCCAACCCACTGTCTACTCCATGGGCCCTAGGACCCCTTCCTCTTGGGTACCCACAAACTCACTGAGGCAGCAGATGGAGCCAGTCTAGACCAATTCTTCATTCTGTCCAGGTTGTTCATAGTCTAGAGAAGGTGACATGTGTGTACACACACCCTACACCCAACCTCTTCCAATGCCATGTACTGAGAAGAAGAGCAGAAGTGTGAACACAGTAGGAACCCTGGGACGAATGACTCATGGGCCTGGAGCAGAAGCAGGTCATGGAATGCTTCTCAGAGGAAGTAACGTCATTTCAGCACAAGAGGCCTTGAGGTATGAAGAATGGACGGATGCTGAAGCACACTTTCTAGGTTGGTATATCTCTGTCTTCCATAAATCATGCTTGTTTGCTTGTTCCTCCTTCCAAAGAGGGCTCCATAAGATCCTAAGATATAGCCTGTAGTATCATCACAAAGGCACCAATAAGACCTTCTTCAAGGTAATTCAGCTACTCAAAGACAAGTGTCATTAAAAAAAAAAAAAAAAAAAAATGAACAATGATGTTTGACTTCTTGAGCCAGCAAGAAGGAATTGAATATACTTTTAATCTGTTTCAAGTACCTCAAAATACTGGGCAGCTATGGCTGGAAATTGAATGCAATGGATCTGAGGGGCTTGGTAGAGAGCTCTCCACAGCTGGCATGAGCTTAGAGGAGGAAAGAAACTACAGAACTGTGCAGTGTAGCTTGGACGAACATCAGAGTAGAAAGAGCAAAGAATTTGCAAACAGACAAAGCTGGGTATAAAAACAGCTTTGCTATTTACCAGCTGTGTCAACGTCAGAGCCTCAGTTTCCTCATGTTTAACATGGGGATATAGTACCCAGTCCACAGAGCTGCTTTGAGAATTTAAAAAGATAATCTGCATAAAGCATCCTGATCAATGTCTGGCAAATAAGAGACATTCAGTAAATTGCATCTATTATTTTTCATTATTATTAAAGTTACTATTATAATTATAGAGATACTTGGTGAATTTGGAGAGTCTTTGAAAATAAATTCCCATCAAAATACACCATCTCATCCTACATTTTATGCTAAAACCTATTTTGTTCAAAGAGCAAATGGAGCTCTGGGTTTTTATTCTGGGTAAAATTGTAAGCACATAATAAATATGTTGTTGTGGTAAAATCACAGAAGCACAGAAACTGAATCCAAACATGGCAGCTTCTCTGCCCTATAGCCTTGTCTGCAAAACACCACCAAACCAAAATCTCCTTGGCATATATGCTGAGGAGAGATCTTGTCCTTAAAATATATCAAGCTTCAAAGTGAAATCTGATTTTAATGCCCATTTCTTATTAAGTCTTCAGTATTGCATTGTTGTTGTATTGCATAGTGCATTAATTTAAGGTAACACCTTATTGACGTGGAAACCCTCATTGTTGAAGAAGAAGGGGGGGAAGACAATGATGAGGAGGGAAACAGCAGGAGATGGAGAATAGCCTGGAAGAGGAAAGAGAAGGGAGAGGAGGCAAAGGAGAAGGGAGGGACCAACAGGAAGAGGAAGAAGGAGGAAGTAGCAGCAGGAATGGTTCTGCTACTAGCTCTGCTGCCAGCCAGTTTCTTCATTTTTGTAGATGTGGCATCTCTTCAAGAAGACTACTAGTCTATGTTGAATTTCTCTGTAAAACCAAGAGTGATGGATTACATGTAGAAGTTCTAGGGACCAGCTTTGCAAAGTTTGTTTAATGTAACGCTAAATTGATTAGCATATGCTTCCCCGAAACCCACCACTGCCCCCAAAATATTCGGTAGTGGTCCTCTCCTTGTCTACCTTCTAAATCCTACCCATTCCCATTCTCCCATGAAACCTCTGGACACAACACCCCAGTCTTTTGCATTGCTGGACTCAGAATCTCAGAACCTTACTGTGCCACACCCCCTAGAACCCCCATCCCACCCAACCCTCAAATCCTCTTCCCATTCAATTCTGTCTGCAAAATTCCCAAGCCATCACCAACTGCTGCTGAAACATCTCTAACCATTCTGTATCCATTTCTAAGGTCCAGTTCTGCCCTCAGGAACTGAGGAAGGTTCCTCAGTAGGACTGGCTTCATGGGCATGCAACCGATTCGGTTACACAGGACCCTGCACTCAGAAAAGCATCTATTATATAACAGACATTGTTTTAGCCACAGGGGAATCAGGCATATATAAATCATGGTCTTTGCCCTCTGGCTAGAAGGGGAGGCAGAAAAATAAGTTATCAACAAGACAACCATATGATGTAGTCGTTTTTCAAAGTGTGGTCCTGAACCAGCAGTACAATATCTCCTAGGAACTTGTTGGAGATGCAAATCTTTAGCCCCCTGAATTAGAAAAGCAGTGCGGGCAGCAATCTGTGTTCAACAAACTCTCTGGGTGATTCTGATGTACACTAAAGTTTAAGAACTACCGACAAAATATACTATTATGCAGCCATTACGGAGCCTTAGTGGAACAGTAGTAAAACACTTGGCTGTAAACTGAAAGGCCAGCAGTTTGAACCCACCAGCCACTCCTCAGGAGAAGGATTTGGCAGTCTGCTTCCATAAGGACTTACAGCCTTGGAAATCCTATAGGGCAGTTCTATTCTGTCCTTCCAGGGTCCCGAGGAGTCAAAATTGACTCAGTAGCAATGGGTTTGCTTTAGGTTGGGTTATGCAGTATTCAAAATTATGTTTTCAAAACATAATGACATTGGAAAATGCTCTTGATATAACAATAAGCTTGGGGGAAAATTGGTTTCAAAATTATATATAAAACAACACCAACTTAGAGAAGTAGTGAGTAGAGAGAGAAAAGTTTAGAAATAAACACTACAAAATGTTCATAGTGGCTCTCTCAGGAATAAAGGCGATTTTTATTTTCTTTTGTATGTTGCCTAGCCTATGTAAGTTTTCCACTTTTGTGGACATAAATGTTATTTTTAAAGTAGATCATTATAATTTGAGGTGTTTTTGGTAATAGTCATCAGCTGAGAGCTGTGGGAATGAAAGAGGGGAACCTCAATCCCCCGGAGACTGTTGAGTTTAGAGTCACCGTGGTCCCGCCTCTTTGTCAAGGCAGTTAAACTGCATCCTCACACTCTGGGCCTGCAGAGTTGGCAGGACCAGATGTTACCTACGGTAAGATTGGGCCAGTGTCTAGATTATAGGAGTCCTGGTGGTGCAATGGTTAAATGCTTGGCTGTTAACTGAAAGGTCGGTGGTTTGAACCCACCAGTCTTCATCCCAGATATGGATTCTCTCCTCCAGTATATATGAGTCCATCCCCTTAGCATCCTGTCCACCAGGAGGAAGAGCAATAACATTCACCGAAGCCCATTACATGCTAGCTACAGGGCTAAATGCTTTTTGCACATGTTATCACAATCTCCCCAAGGACCAAGCAGGTA
This sequence comes from Orycteropus afer afer, assembly GCF_000298275.1. Lineage (NCBI taxonomy): Eukaryota > Metazoa > Chordata > Mammalia > Tubulidentata > Orycteropodidae > Orycteropus > Orycteropus afer. The sequence goes on along the minus strand of NW_006921783.1, from coordinate 5,862,939 downwards.
AATTAAATTATCCCTGTTTTATAAATGAGGAAACAGACTGAGGAGGTAAATAACTGTTCAAGAATCACACTTTTATCAACTGCTAGGAGTTTTCAACCCTGGCTTCATTTTAGGCTCTTCTGGGAAGCTTGTTAAGGAGCCCTGGTGGCACAGTGGTTAAAGTACTCAGCTGCTAACCAAAAAGATTGACAATTTGAACCTACCAGCCCACTGTGCAGTCTGCTTCCGTAAAGATTTACAGCCTTGGAAACCTTACGGGGGCAGTCCTACTCTGTGCTGTCCGGTCACTTTGAGTCAGAACAGACTCAACAGCAGTGGGTTTGGGGCTTGCTAAGCTTTTTTAAAAAATTACCAAGCCTGAGCCCCACTGCAAATCAGTTAAATCGAAATCTCTGAAGGTAAAGCCTGGGTATTAGTATTTTTAGCACACACCCCAAGTGATTCTAATGTGTAGCTAGAGCGAGGCCAACTGGCCAATTCCCTTTGGTGCTTAGCCCTACGGTCCCCTCAGTCAAATGTTGTTGTTGTTGTTATGTGCCATCGAGTCAGACTCGAGCTACCCCTCCTTGGGTTTCTGAGGCAGTATCACTATGGAAGTAGATTGCCCCATCTTCCTTCCGAGGAGTGGCTGGTGGGTTTGAACTGCCAGCCTTCTGGATAGCAGTCAAGTGCTTTAAGCACTACGCTACCAGAGCTCCCCCTCAGTCAGATAGTAAACAGGAAATATTTGCTTCCTTTTGTCTCCCTATAGGCCTAGTTGGGTTTAATAAAATTGCACCAGCCTGACATTTATTATATTTTATAGATACTATTAGCGGCCACGTGCTTATTGTAAAATAATCACTAGGAACACTAGAAACCACAGAGATCAAGGCCAAGGTTGTGCATCAGGGTTTTTATGTGTTAATGGAGGCGCCCAAGGCCTTAGCCAGGTAAGTGCTGCTATTTAAACACTTGATGACTTACAAAGGATTCCAAATATTCACCACGTTATGCTGTTCATCTGATCACAGATACTCCATCCAAAGAAAGAAGCCAAAATAACTTTAAAAGGTTTTTTTTTCCTTTAAATTAAAGCATAGTTTTATTTTTTCAGCTTTATTCCATTCCTGTTTTCAAGTTATTTCTTGGAGAAGTTTCTTGGTTTCCTCCTTGTCCATGTAACCACTAGATGGTGCCCATTACAAAATATTTGCTCTTAAGTAGGATTGCATCAGTCACTTGGTAACTAGAAGGAAATCAGAGTAGGCTTGCCAGATTGAGCAAGTAAAAATTCAGAATTCCCAGTTAAATTTGAATTTCAGAATTAAATATATATATATATACACACACACACACACACACACACACACACACATATATATTGCACGGGACACACACTAAAAAGTACTGACTTATCTGAAATTCAAATTTAACTGGGCATCCTCTATTTTATCTTGCAACCCTAATCAGAGGGGACTTTAGGGAACAAGTAGATAATCCAGTGACTCTCAGCCTTTCAAATGCTAGAATGTTTAGTGGTGTGCTTGAAGAGACTAAAAGACTCAAAGCAACGTGAAACAAGCCAGCGATTATTATAACACAATCACAACCACAGTGTGACAATATCTCACAGAGTTCAAACGCCTTAACAGTTAACGCTCAACTCCCTGGTTTGCCCCGTGTCATTGCGTGAGTCCGTCTCATCTGTTCCTTCACTGATCACATCTCTTATGTTATCCAGGCAGAGTTCTGGAATGCTCTAGCAAGCTTGCTTGTTTTCTTGGGCAATGGCTTGATGTGACCTTACCCTATGCCTCCTAGCTCTTAAAGTTGGAGTCACACCACCAGATCTGGTATACATGACCCCTGAGGTCATCGTTCAATCAGACAGGGAATAGTATAGGAAATAATTTGTAGCAATATAAGTCTTACATATTGATCAAAATTTGGTGGCGTACATGTAAGGGTATACACCTCCTGTCCATAGCTGACATCCTTTGGCTAACTTCAATTTTAATACCACACAGAGAAGAAAATCAAAGCAGAGACTTTGCCTCTACTATGAGCAGTTTGGTTTTTTTTTTTTTTTTTGTAGTTCATGCTTGGCCCAAAAAGCTGTGGGCAGAAAGGAGCCTTCCAAAGGTCAGACCTGGAAAAGCCTCATACTCACTACCTAGTCAGGATGTCCTTGTGATCCCGGAATATGATCCCAAAACCAAACCCAAACTCACCTCCGTCGTGTCAGTTCCGACTCATAGCAACCCCTCCTTGGGTTTCCAAGGAGTGGCTGGTGTGTTTGAACCACCAGCCTTCTAGTTAGCAGTCAAATGCCTTACTTAGGCACTACACCACCAGAGCTCCTATCTGATATGGGCTGTATATTAGTGAATTTTGTCAGCTGTTTTCACATATCTTTCTTTTTCCAAATGAGAGTTTTTACTGTAATTACCTTGGTCTCTCTTCACAATTGTTTACTGAGAACATACACATAATTAAATTTACATTTACTTTTAATGGATCTCACAACACCAGAAAGAGCTCTATATACCAAGTGAGGAGTGCCCATCACCCACAGAACCTGAGCTGGATGAAGTTGTGGCTTCTCTCTTTAGTAAAAGAGGCTGTTTTATATAGATGATGGATATTTTTTATAGTATATTTATGGGAAGATAGGTATGTATAGATATTGATCAGATTAAGGGGTGACCTGTATTGGATATATATTATGTTTGCAACCCACCATTCATTCACTCACTCTTCTTCCCATAAAATAATCTCCAAATGTCAAGCTTTGTGTTTTGTTGGCATCCTGCCCCTAGATCTAGAGAGGGGCCTTGGTTTTCTAAGTTGATCAGCATATCCTATCCCCTGGCTATATAAAGAGAGCCGATGAAACTTGACACATATTTGGAAAAAGGAAATTTTCTCCCTCCTCATTTTCCATTCTCTCTCCTACAGAAGTTATTGGAAAGAGTATCTCTCTTCCCCTGGATGTTGTTGTTGTTTGCCGTCGAGTCGGCCCCCCGACTCATAGTCAACCCCTCCTTGGGTTTCCAAGGCAGTATCACTAGGGAAGTAGGATTGCCCAACCTTCCTTCTGAGGAGTGGCTGGTGGGTTTGAACCGCCAGCCTTCTGGTTAGCAGTCAAGCGCCTTAGGCACTATGCTACCAGAGCTCCTGGATAGCACTGGATAAAGGTGTGAGACTTGTAGCTCTGTGGACACCACAGAAGGCAGTGTAGTGAGATAGAGAGAAGCTGTTTCTTGGCGACACTGTTTGATCCCAGTCCTCACCTGAATGAATCCTACTTGGGGCATTTTTCAATTGCATAAGTCAAAATATCCCCTTGTTGTTTAAGCCAGTTTGAGTTAGATTCTCTGTCTCTTGCAGTATAAGGAGTTCTAACAGGTTTATTAGCATAATTGAAGCTTTTATTTTTTTTTTAATAACAAGACCTGTTATTGATCAAAAGCTTTATGGTTTACAAAGTATTCATATAGACAGATCTCTTTTGATCTTGTCTCCTCCCCTACAGGGAAGACTGACCTTGCATAATTTTCCCCATTTTGTTAGCTAAGGAGAGGTCAATAATTTTTTTAAAAAAAAAACAGTCGCCATCAAGTCATTTCCAACTCAGGGCAACCCCAAGTGTCTCAGAGTAGAATTGTGCTCCATTGAGTTTGCCATGGCCGTGAGCTTTTGGAAGTAGATTGCCACGGCTTTCTTTCAAGGCTAGTGGACTTGAACTTGCAACCTTTTGGTTAGTAGCTGTGCACTTAACCATTTGCTCTAAATTCTGTAAGTAAAACATTTGATTTCTTTTAGTCTCAAATTCTCAACAACGGTGCCTGGATTTCAAATCCCGAACCTCAGAAGGGTTGCTTCTGTGGGACGGGAAATGAGCTGTTTGAGATATCTCTGGGGCAGTCATGCAGGAGGTCATTCTTCCTTGTGGTTTCATTGATTTTATGATGAGGGAGTCTGTGATCTTACTTAGAAATATTTATGTTCTAAGGAGAGAAGCTCGGGGAGTCAATTCCATCTGTAGGCCACTCACTCCCAGGGACCTTCTTAATTTAGCGACGCCTCCCTCAGGCCCCCTTCCTCTGTCAGTCTTCCTTCAAGCAGGGTGGGGCTGAGTGGGTGATGTATTAATGAGAGTAGAGCTCCAGAGCCCACGTGGAGGAGTAAATTACAAGTGAAAGCACCTCCAGGATGAGGCTGCCTCCCTTGTTCTGGCGGCACTTCAAAGCTTTTCTGAAAATTCCCCAAGAACAGCCAGTTTCAGTGGGGCACCGTTAAACCCTCCCATGGCTTTGCTAGTGGTCAGACACACATCTTCATATTCTTCAAGATTTGCAGGGTTTAACTCATTTGTTTCCATGCCCCTCTCCCACATTTAGCCATTCCTTTTGCAGAAGGAGAGACTTAGGCACAGGGAGGCCAGAGTTGCAAACTCAGAAGACTCAGGAGTTGAACCCTCTCTCCAAATGACTCGCTGTGGTGCTATCTACCAGCATTATATCCCAAAGAGCCAGCACTGTGTTTTATTAACCCTTGAATCTCCATCACTAGCACAAATTATGCCAATAGCTGGGGCTCAATACACTGTCATGGGAATAGCAGGCAATCTTGTTATCCTGGCCTGTAGGCCAAATTTGATTAATGTCTAATCTGAATTTTCAATTCCTTTAGGCCACAGAGAATAACGGACTTAAGATGCTTCTAGACTCTGGATAGTGTCCAATCTGAATCCTCAGTAACTCTTCAGGGTACAAAAATGAAAATATATAGATAAAAATGCATTGCAATTTACAAAACCTTTTAACTTATATCCTGTCAGTAATCTTTACAACAACCGAAGAAGCTGGCACAGCTATGTCCATCACAGAGATGAGGAAACTGAGGTACAGAGAGGCTAAGTAATTTTCCCAAAGTCACACAGCTGACAAGTGGCAAAGTCAGCACTTGAACCCAGGACTTTTTATTGAGTCGAGTGTTCTTTCTTCTGCCTCATAGCAGGGAGAGTATTTTTGTCCCTGCCTTCTCAAGGTGCTCCAGAGGGGCTACTGGAAAAGGAGTAATATAAAATCAAGGATGCGAAATCCCTGACTCTGCCTAAGGCAATAGAGCAGGAAGATGAGGGTTGTCTCCAAGCTTCTTCCAAGTGTTAGTTAGGCTCCATGCTACACCCTTATCTGCTTCCAGGAGAGGATTTATAGGGGAGATGAAGTTTCAAGTCCCTCCTTACGTAGACCTTTCCTAAGGCCCTGGGTAATGAATGTCATCTATCAATTCACTACACAAGGACATTTGAAATGCTCTGAGCTCTTAATAAACTTAAAAAAACTTAATAGCAGTGTCCCCAAATTTGACAACACTAAAAATGTTCCCAACATTACTAATAATGAGTTGTGAAACAGAATAATCATCATCATCATCATCATATAGTAATAATAATATAATATATTATTAATATAATAATAATAATTGATCAACCATACTAAGGAAAAACTGAATTCTCTTTCTCTTCTCATGATGGAAAATGATGTTATAAAGTCTTTGTCTTCTTAAGGACTGATTTAAAAATATGCAGTCCAAATGTCGGAAAGAAGGTATTTAAAGAGAATGTAATCAGGTAGTTGTAGTCCTGCTTGGTAAAGTGGAGGGTCAGCGAAAAAGGGGAAGACCCTTAACAAGATGGATTGACACAGTGGCTGCGATGATGAGTTCAAGTACAGCAAGGATCGTGAGGATGGCACACGACTGGGCCGTGTTTCCTTCCGTTGTGTATGGTGTTGCTGTGAGTCAGAGTTGACTCGATGGCACCTAACAACAACAATCAGGTAGTTAATTTTTTTACATAATTTTTCTGGATTTTGTGATATTTCTGATATTTGTCACCTTTTAAAATGTTATTTTCTATCATTTCTAATTCAAATGTTGTTGCTGTTGTTGTTGTTATGTGCCGTTGCGTCGGACCCGACTCATTGCAACTCCTCCTTGGGTTTCCGAGGCGGTATCACTACAGAAGTAGATTGCCCAACCTTCCTTTGGAGGAGTAGCTGGTGGGTTTGAACCACCAGCCTTCTGGTTAGCAGTCAAGTGCCTTAAGCACTATGCCACCAGAGTTCCCTCTAATTCAAATAAATGCTCATTTTGGGGAGCTCTGATAGCGTAGTGCCTAAGACACTTGACTGCTAACCAGAAGGCTGGAAGTTCAAACCCACCAGCCATTCCTCGGAAGGAAGATGGGGCAATCTACTTCCGTAGTGATAGTGCCTCGGAAACCCAAGGAGGGGTCGCTATGAGTCGGGTCTGACTGGACAGCACATAACAACAACAACAGCTTATCATTGTAATTTTGAATTTTTTACTTAAAAAGGATCCTCTCAAATTTTAAAAGCTTCAGATCACATAAAATTTGGATCTGTCCCTACATGTGTCATTTCATTTAAATATTATAGATCATAATATAATAAATTATAATTAATATTCTAATAATTCTATGCAAGAATTACTGTCACTATCTTTATTTTACCTGAAATTAAGGTTCAGGGATGATCGTTTTGCTCCAGACCCACCAGCTGGTAAGCAGCAAAGCCTAGCTTCAAACTTAAACTTGACTCAAAGCCTATATTCTTACTCTCGTGCTTTCACTACAGCCAATCTTTGTGGAAATTCACTGATGATAGGCCACTTAATGCTTTGGGACACTATGATGGTTTTAAAATATATCCTCAATTCCTTTTATACTCTTCCCTCTAAAAGGTATAACCTTCCCCTTGAGTGTGGGCTAGATTTAGTGACTCAAAAAAACTCACTGCCATCAAGTCGATCCTGACACATAGGGATCCCTCCTTGGGTTTCTGAGGTGGTATCTCTATGGAAGTAGATTGTCCAGTCTTCCTCCCGAGGCCTTGCTAGTGGGTTTGAACCGCCAGCCTTCTGGTTAGCAGTCACATGCCTTAGGCACTATGCCACTAAGTTTTTAGACTTAGTGACTAGCTTCTAACAAATAGAATACGGCAGAAGTAATGGTGTTAGGTCTTAGAAGGCACTGTGGCTTCCCTCTTGCTCTTTCTCTCAGAGCTCTTTCTCTGAAGGAAGCTAACAACCATGGTGTGAGGACACTCAAGTAACCCTAGGAAGAGGTCTTCATGGTGAAGAATGGAGGCCGCTAGCCAACAGCCATGTGAATAAGTCATCTTGAAAGCAGACCCTCCAGCCCGAGTCAAGCCTTCAGGTGACTGCCGCCCTAGCCAACATCCTGACTGAAATCTCAGGAGGGACCCTGAGCCAAAGCCACCCAGTAATAAGCTGCTCCTAGATTCCTAACCCTCAGACACAATGAGATAATAAATATTTGTTGTTTTAAGCAGCTGAGTCTTGGGTTACTTTATTATGCAGCAAGAGATAATTAATAAGAGAACTCTTTGGCATAGCTGTAATGGAGACTCTGGCCAGCTGTTTCTAAAATGTTTACAGAGAAGATTGGGTGTGATTGGCTCCATGCAAAGCCATCACCACTGGAAAGACAATTTCAAATAGGTGGATCCGTAGTGTATTTCACTCTGCATTTCCAAACATCCTCCTGTTAACAGAGGCGCTGTGGTGGTGCAGGTATTCCAATTACTCTGTCAACACCTAAAGGATCCCTTTAAACTGAGAAGTCAAGTCAGGGATTGGGGGGAAAACTGTTTCCTTTCTAAAATTTGTAAACTGCCTCATTTTATAAAAGATTTGAAGTGTATTTATAATGCATAGTCTTATAGCATATAAACAGAGAATTGGGAAACAAAAGTCCAAGCCAGCAGAATATTGACAGATCTGAATATCAAGACTAGAAAAAAGGTGGGAGGTGTTACATAAGCCCCAAGTCTTCTGTTGTTATTAAAGAAAACCATTAATTCTGGCTCTGAGCTTCCCAGTGGCTAAAGAGAACCAGAAGTATGGTTCACTGCAGAGTTCATCATCAGGGCCAGCTGCCTGTGTCTGCGATGCATGGAGTCACATAGGGCCCCACACTCAGAAGGGTCCCACACTTGGAGTTTAATGCTCTGAGGATGCCATTTTTAAATCTGTAATACTTTTATCTTAGAAGTTGTGTTTTATAAGTGTAGTCTGATGGACAATGCAGGATCCCCTGGGAGCCTGCAACCTGGACCCATACAAGGTGTCCCACCTCCTGTTGCTTCCCCATATCCCCAGAACAGGTTCTTGTCCACCTGTTCTACCACACCCTGGTACGATGGTCCCATCCAACCTCCCTACATCCACCCGACCCTGCAACAAATGTTCCCTCTGTCCAGGGCAGTGACTGGATCCATGGGCAGGGGGAGGCCAGCATCCCACGAACCCTTTTCACTCCTTGCAGGGGCCTGACCACAGGCATGCGGAGAAGTGAAGTCAGGCATGTGTTTTGGGGCAAGGCGAGGTGGCAGCTGTCTCCATCCCTCTCTGGCAGTGCCATGTCACCTTTGGCTGGTGACTTGGCAGGATCTTGGGCCCACCCCGATCCAGATACTGAGCCCATCCCTTGAGAGTTAGTTGCCTATCCACTGTGGGTTAGGGTAGCAGCTTGTGGAAAGGAGAGATTGAGTCCCCCATTTCTGCAAAAGCCCTGCATTTTCATTTTGTACTGAGCTCCACAAATGACTTAACCAACTTTATCCAATGTATCTACAGGAAGAACAAATCAGTTTTTCAGGATTAAAGAAGTTTTTCTGGCCCATGTGTCTGAAAGGAATTCCCCTGTGGCTCTTAGGAGAGGAGACCTAGATGTGTGACTGATGAGGAGACAGTAACAGAGGTGTGAAGAGCACAGCTGAGAGATTCAATCCCAGGCAGGCAGAGAGGCCTGCAGCTCTGGGACAATCCACTCACGGAAGGAGCTCTGCAGTCTCAGGAATCCAACCTTAACGGCCAAATGTCTGTGACACTGATGAGTCCTCCCATTTCCCTGTGAGGTGCAGAAACAGGCTGTATCACATTCTCTGTGACCAGAAACTCGTTCTGCATGCAGCTAGTCAACTCAGTGAGTTCTTAGGACACCACTGAAACAGCAAAGGACAGTTGGTCTGAGGGAAGAGGAAGCACCCAGAGGGTTCCAGAGGCTGGTGGCCGCTCTGTGTGTCCTGAGGGAACTTCTCTGCTATGACTGGAACTGCCCTTCTGCATGGGGATAAAATTGGAGGGCTCTGCAAGGGTAGACAGACTTGACCACGAAGCTGAGGGACAAGAACTGCCCTGTGCAGTTGACTGGGACTTGCTGTAAGGGTCCAGAGCCTGAATATAATGGAAGGACTCTATGGGAAGAATATGAAAACAAGGGGTTACAGGCTTATCACACGGCCCTGCTTGAAACAATCTTTTCCTCTCTGCCCTTCCACTTCTTTATTGCCAGATAAGATGTTTCCAGTCAGGGTACATCTTCCTTTGTGGGGTCTTCAGAGCCAATACTGAGTAGAGTGCAAAGTGCACCAAGAAGGATCCATTTCATTATTCCACCCTAGGAAGTGAGCTCTTCTGATTTCAAAGCATTTCCAAACCCTTCCTTGGGTTGATAAATCGACTTGATTTGTCATTGGCATTTAGAATGGCTAACAGTTTCCACTTGTCTTAGGGTGAGCAGTTTCCGAAGCTGCAGGAATTAGTGAAATTGGACAATCCTGGGTAAACAAGACAGTGGGAAGCCAAGTAAACCCAGATTTTTTTTTTTTTTTTTATTAGCAAAATAATGGTAATCTTTATTGCTCACCTTCAGGGTGGCATATAAAAAACTCTTTGAGCTTAATTTCTTCAGGAAATCTCAGAGTTTTCCGGGTAGGGGAGCAAAGAAAAGAGATCTGAGTTCTGGAATTATTCTCTTTACCTTAAAGTTGAGTTCCATTTAGCAGTGCTTGCAAATGATAACTCATCTGAAAGATGGTGCTTTTTTAGAAAGACAAGTAAGGTGAGAGATAAATTGGTCTGTGTACAACCGTGCCTACAACAAAGAGAACTATTTAGTTTAAAATGCTAGCAAGGAATCAAAACCACAACTTCACTTTCACTAGGATAGCTATGATCAGAAAAACGGAAGATAACAAGTGTTGGCAAGGATGTGGAGAAATTGGAATCCTAATCCATTGCTGGTGGCACTGTAAAATGGTACAGCTGCTGTGGAAAACAGTATGGCAGTTCCTCAAAAAGTTAAACATAGAACTACCATGTGCCTCAGCAATTCCACTCCTAGGTATAGACCCAAAAGAAATGAAAGCAGAGACCCAGATACTTGTACACCAATGCTACGTTATTCACAATAGCCAAGAAATGGCCATAAATCAAGTGTCAGTCAACAAATGAATGAATAAATAAAGTATAGTATATACATATAAGGGAAAAAATCCATTTTATATATATATATATGTTGTTGTTGTTGTTGTTGTTGTTGTTATGTGCCATCAAGTTGGACCTGACTCATAGCGACCCCTCCTTGGGTTTCTGAGGCAGTATCACTATGGAAGTAGATTGCCCAACCTTCCGAGGAGTGGCTGGTGGGTTTGAACCCCCAACCTTCTCGTTAGCAGTCAAGTGCCTTAGGCACTATGCCACCAGAGCTCCCTATATATATATGTTATTTGTGTGTGTGTGTGTGTGTGTGTTTTCTTTTTTAGATTGGGCAATCTATTTTCATAGTGATACTGCCTTGGAAACACAAGGAGGGGTTGCTATGAGTCGGATCTGACTAGATGGCAGTGAGTTTGTTTGGTACATGTAATGGAATATTATTCAGCCATAAAAAGAAATAAAGTTCTGATATTTGCTACAACATAGACGAACCTTGAAAACACTGTGCTAAGTGAAATAAGTGAGACACAAAAGAACAAAGATTGTATGATCCCACTTATGTGAAATACCCATAATAGGCAAATGCATACAGACCAAAGTTTATTAGTAGTTACCAGAGGCCAGTGGGAGATGAAATGGGAAACTATTGTGTAATGAGTACTGAGATCCTGTGATGAAAAAATTTGGAAACAGATAATGGTGATGGTTGTCCAACATGGAGAACATAATTAATGTCACTGAATTATACGTTCCTGTTTGTTAAAGCTATCCACTTGTGGTGTTTCTGTTATAGCAGCACTAGAGAGCCAAGACACATGTGAAAAGATACTCAAGATCATTAGCCATTACACACACACTCTACCTTCCAGTTGATTCCAACTCATAATGACCCTCAAATGCTTTAGGCACTACACCACCAGAGCTCCCCATTAGCTATTGTTGTTGTTGTTATGTGCCGTCGAGTCGGCCCCGACTCATAGCGACCCCTCCTTGGGTTTCCGAGGCAGTATCACTACGGAAGTAGGATTGCCCAACCTTCCTTCCGAGGAGTGGCTGGTGGGTTTGAACTGCCAGCCGTCTGGTTAGCAGGCAAGTGTCTTAGCCACTACGCTACCAGAGCTATTAGAGAGATGCAAATCAAACCTACAGTGAGATACCGTCTTACCTCTGCTAAAATGGCAGTGATAGAATAAACAGAAAACAACAAATTCAGGTGAGGATATGGGGAGATTGGAACCCTTATCCACCGCTGGTGGGACTATAAAATGGTACAACCACTATAGAAAATGGTATGACACTTCCTCAAAAAACTAGAAATAGAACTACCTTATGATCCAGCGATCCCCCTCCTAGGTATATACTGTAGAAACCTAACTGAAGTGACACGAACAGACATATGCATATCTATGTTCATTGCAGCACTATTCAAAATAGCTAAAAGATGAAAATAACTTAAGTGTGCATCAACAGATGAATGGATAAGCAAAATGTGGCACATACATGTAATGGAATACTGTGCATTTCCAAGGCTGGAAATCTTTATGGACGTAGATTCCTTCATCTTTCTCCCGAGTAGCAGCTCACTGTCATTGCTGTCGAGTCGACTCCAACTCATAGTGAACCCTCCTTGGGTTTCCAAGGTGGTATCTTTATGGAAGTAGATTGCCCAGTCTTCCTTCTGAGGAGTGGCTGGTGGGTTTGAACCGCCAGCCTTCTGGTTAGCAGTCAAGTGCCTTAGGCACTATGCCACCAGAGCTCCTTGAACAATTTGTAGAGTAATTGTTAAATGGGAACCAAATTTATTGTGTAAACTTTAACTCAAAACACTATAAAATATTATTTAAAATATTTTTTTTAAAAATGTTTTTAGTTTGACTTCTATTTTAAGCCCCATGGCAGTAACTTGATCTTCGCCCATTTTGGGGCCCTCTCTTTTCTTCAGAGTTGTATCTAAGTTTAGGGGTGGGAGGGGAGACACTGTAATGCCAAGGTGCAGGGTAAGGGTGGGGCCATAGCTGTTGCCACTGAGTAGATTCCTAGTCATGGTGACCCTATGTGATAGAGTAGACTTGCTCCATAGGGTTTTAATGGCTGTAATCTTATGGAAGCAAATTGCCAGTCCTTTCTTCTAGTGCACTGCTTGGTGGGCTTGAACCACCAACCTTTAGGTTAGTAGTTGAATGCAAACCATGTGTGCCACCCAGGAACCTAAGAGTGGGGCAGTGGTATCTAATAATACTAAGAGCAAGTCCTTAGCAATTACTTCCTCTATGCCAGACACTAAGCACTTTATACACATTACCTCTTTCATCTCAGGTCAGTGCTGTGAGGCGGGTACTATTTTATCCTCATTCTACATGTGAGACACAGAGAAGATAAGAAACTCACCCCCAAGGGCTACATGGCTAATAAGAGGAAGAGCTGAGGTTTAGAACCAAAAGGCCTCTTCCAGGAGGCAACCCACCTAATATTAATTTAACAAACACTGATGTGTTACTTACTACTAAGCCCTGAGGCTAGGGCATTGAACAACTCAAAACTCAAAGTCACTGCTATCAAGTTGATTCCGACTCATAGGGACCCCCACTAGGCTTCCAAGGCTTTAAATCATTATGGAACAGACTGCCTCATCTTTCTTCCGTGGGGCAGCTGATGGGTTTGAACCACCAACATTGGCTAGCAGCCAAGTACCTTAACCACTGTACCACCAGAGCAGTAAACAAAGCAGGCAGAAATCCCTGTCTTGAAAGATCTTCCATTCTGGCCTCCTCTCACAGTCACAGAAACACCCATTGCCCATTCTGGCCCTGTTGTTGTTGTTGTTATGTGCCATCGAGTCGGATCCTACTCATAACAACCCCTCCTTGGGTTTCCGAGGCAGTATCACTACGGAAGTAGATTGCCCCATCTTCCTTCCGAGAAGTGGCTGGTGGGTTTGAACCACCGGCCTTCTGGTTTTTCCCAAGCTATTGAGGCATTTTTTCTTGTTTCCATTCTAGAGGACCATTCCAGGTCAGTGGCCCTCTTTTTACTTCCACACCTCTTCTAGGGAGATGGACATTCATTTTGCTATCTGTACCATGCTGCTCAGAAGGAGACTTTATGGGGCTAAGACCTCTTCTACTTACACCTACTCTCAAACCCAGGACACCGTTCTCTCATCACATCAGGACCCAGGGGACAAACACAACAGACTGTCTCAGGAACATTTGACACATAGACCAGCCATTTCTGCCCTAGGGCCTGATCACCAGGGCTCGTTGGATACCTAGCTCAAATGGGGAACAGGGCGCCATGGCATTTCTCAGGGAGGTCTATGCATGCATTTCCCCCTCTAATCTCTTCCTTTCCTGGAGCAGGAAAACAGGGTCTAACTCATCCAGTTAGTTCTATGTCCCGAGTTACCTTGTGGCCAAAGATAGTGAGTTTCAAAACCCTAAACCCTTTTCTTTGCTCTCTATAGAAAATCCCTTCTCTCCCACTGGGTGTGTGTGATTGATCCTCAATGGCAGAAGGGTCAACCAAGGGATAACAGAAAACATCAGGCCAAAGAAACCATCAGTTAACATTGCAAAATATCACCTTGCTTCAAACATCTGCCTGTGATTATTTCTACATTTCCGGCCCTGTAAATAAACACTTTTTGTTCTTTGTTAATGCTCACAAAATTCCTTTGAGATACACTCCTCTCTGTGCCTCAGTTGAATCACTTGTCAACGGGGAATAATAATAATACTCATCTTACAGGATAGTTGAGAAGATTAAAAAGAACTAAAATATATAAAATGCTCAGGACAGTTTCTAGCACAGAGTGAGTGCCAGACCAAAAATAATTTGTTGTTGTATCAAAAATTAGGCATCTTACAGGGCAAGGACAATGTTTTAAAAATTTATCTCTGCATCCTCAGTGCACACCTGGGCCTGGTACATAGCAGTTGTTCAGTATATGTTGATTTTTAATTGGATGAACCAACTATTTTGTTCTCTAGCTCTTATTAAAAAGTCAGGATCAGACTTTTGCTGTCATGAAGTCACTTGACTCCTCCTTCCCATCCCTTGCAGAGAATTATATTCCTTAGAATGTCTGACCTGGGAAAGATGTAGGAGATCATCTGGTCCAACCTCAGTTTACAGAGAGGGATTATGAGCCCCAGGAAGAGAAAATGAAGTGCCCATGGTCACCTGGTTAATAGCAAAGGAAGGGTTTATAATCCAGCAGCCACGGGAAGTTTAATCACTTCTTCTGCACGGCCTTTCTCTGAGAAATAGAGCTCATCCCGTCTTGGCACTCACATTTCCAATGTGCCTTTCAGAGAGACCTCCCCCGATCACCTGTATGAAGTAGCCTCCATCATCCTCTATTACCCTTCCCAGCTTTGTTTATTCACAGCACTTGAACCCCTGGCATATCATATATTTTTCTTTCTGTTTATTGTCTGTATCTCCAACTAGAATGTGTGCTCCATTAGAACAGGGACTTCCTTTGTTTTATGCTCATACTATGTTCCTAGCACAATAGCAGTCACACAATAGTCATTTAAAAGGTATTTGTTGGATGAATGAATGAAGGAGTAACAAATTACAAAGAGAGAAACTGACTTATCATGAAGGAAGGAATGATCTAACTGGGAAGAGAGACTATTCTTAAAATACTGAGAAATACAGTGGATGGGACTAAGGGGTAGAATTGGATCATTTCCAATGGCAGAAATAAGGCTTTAGTATGGAGCTGGGGGTTGGGGGTTAGCTTCCTTCTCTAGAAGAAGGTCTACATTCCTGACCTTTGGCCAGCTGCTTTCTTGCTCATTCCAACTAGGAAGCTTAGAGAGATAACCACCCACCCATTCAAGCCCTTGAGTGGCTTTAGAAGAGACCTTTACATGAGGATCAGCTCTAGTCACAACTAATTCTTGAGTGCATCTGACTTAGTTGAGTGTTGCTCCAGTTAGATCAAAGTGTTAGATTAAATGGTATACTCAGAGCCCACAAACAGCATGGCTGAATCCCTAAGCATCTTGTTTGTGTTGGAGGGTGAGGTAAACTCTAGGACCCTTCACCCATAAAACTGGCTGCAGTATTGAAAACATGCTTCATAAAAACTCCCTGGTGACCAGGAATGTACCCTTCTAACATGGGATGTGGCTAAAACATTTGAGACTGAATTATTACTGGTTGCCTGTTGTGGTTGTTGTTAGGTGCCATCAAGTCAGCTCAGACTCATAGCGACCATTATGTCCAACAGAACGAAACAGTGCCTGGCCCTCTGCCAGCCTCACAATCCTTGCTATACCTGACCCCGTCATCACAGCCACTGTGTCAATCCCTCTCGTTAAGGGACTTCCCCTTCTTCGCTGACCCTCCACTTTACCAAGCATGATATCCTTCTCCGGGGAATAATCCCTTTTGACAACATGACCAAAGTAGGTGAGATGAAGTCTGGCCATTCTCGCTTCCAAGGAGCATTTCGACTGCACTTCTTCAGGACAGATCTGTTCATTCTTTTGGCAGTCCATGGTACTTTCAATATTCTTCGCCAACACCACAACTCAAAAGCATCAACTCTTCTTCGGTCTTTCTTGTTCATTGTCCAGCTCTCACATGCATTTGAGACGATTGATATACAGTAGGGGGCACTGTTGGTACAAACTATATCACTCAACCGTTGACTTCAATATTCTGATTACTGTCTCATAGTGTTTACAGATTTACGTAGACACTTGGCCTTGGTTCTTAACACTGAACAGTTAACAAGTGTGCCAGGAAAAGAGAGTGGCTTGCTCAAACAGTTTGATGGATAACATTTTCCTGGTTGAGATCCTATTGACTGTGACTTGTTCTCTTCCTACAAAAACTTTTTCACCTTTTTTAATCCTCATCATGTAGGAAGCCAGCTTTTCCCCCTAAAGAGGTTCTTTGAGTTATATCCCAAGGGTAAATGCTTTATGTCCCAAGAATCCCTGTATTAGTGAAATGTCAAGCTGCCTCAAATGTAAGATGGGGAATCCAAGTCACACCCTAGATGAAGTAGAGTCAACCTTACTTCTCCCAAGAGATGACTTTGGTAACACAGGAAAGGTAGTTGATTGGAAAACTTCTCTTGGGTTCCCCTGCAAGCAGTACAGTCATTTGGGAAGAAAACTGCACCTAAAAATGCCAAAGGGGGCGTATGAGAGCTTATGAGTGCCAGATGTGGGATGTTCACCCTCAAAGGGACTGAGAATTTTGCATTGCTGTGAACTCTGAGCTTACTGAATAAGGGTTCCCTGGGCTATGAATAGGAGCTCTGGTAGCATAGTGCCTTGGGCATTTGACTGCTAACCAGAAGACTGGTGGTTCAAACCCACCAGCCACTTCTGGGAAGAAAGATTGGGCAATCTATGTCCATAGAGATACTGCCTCCGAAACCCAAGGAGGGGTCACTATGAGTTGGGTTCCACTAGATGGCAATAAGTTTGGTTTGGTTTTTGGGCTATGAATAAAGGATGGCTTCTTAACCCAACCCTTCACCCTCCACTAAGCAACAAACCCCAAGGCTGGCTCAGCTTCATGAAATCCTGGTTGGACCACCTTGGGAAGCTCAAGTAATCACATGAGTCATGAACGTACCAAGGATATCAGGAACACAGATACTTTTATCTTTTCTGGAGTCTAGTATCTTCATTGTCCTCAACAACCTTGCTCCTACTTCTAGCAGAGGAAGACAGGGAATTCCTAAGACGTTCTGCTGTTCCTCATGGCACAAGAATTTTGAAACTGGGGATCCAGGCCCACTCAATGTCTTAGGACCAAGCTAGGGGAGAGCAGCCACAAAGTCCCTTCTGGCCCCTCAGCTCCCTCTCCCTCCCTACATACACTCCATTGGGCAGAGGTGCCAGACAGCAGGCTGGGAAACAAGGGTGGCTTTCACCCAGAGCCAGCTGAGAGGAAGGAGAGGACAGTGCCCGGGTCTGCAGCCCTGAAGCAGAGTGCTGTCCTGTGACTCTGAGCTCAAAAATGTGTGAAATTTCTTTTTGCTGGGTATTCTACATCAAGCGGAACCTGTTCTCAGAGAAACATTCCATTTCACAGACCCTAATGGCTTTCCTCTGTGCCGGTGCATTAATGAGGCTCCGGCTCATTCTAATCAGAAGGAAGCCATGCAGATAATTGCCTGAATTTTTAATTCAGGGTTATGATAGGAGAATCAAAGTCACACTGCAGTTGCTGAGGCTGCCTCTAGTTCCAGGCCATTGACTTTTGCAATTTTCTTTGATTTCCCCCTCCCCGGCTCTTTTTCCCCACCCCCACTTCTCTCGCTGAGGCTTGGTGGAGACTGACAGTTTCGGGTTGGGGAGGGGCGGAGGAATAGGGGCAGCCCTTGGGGTCTCCTCCACAGTCTAGCTTTCTTCCTCCTCCTCCTTTTCAGCTTCCCCTCCCCCCATGAAGCGGTGGATCTTGCCTGCACCTGTCATCCCAGGGCTGGTTCTGGGAGAGTGCCCCTGCAACTGGCCTCCCCATTCGGGGTCTCCGTGCCCGGGAAACAAGGACAGGAAATTTGCCCCAGGAGAGGGTCTCCCTTGGCAATTTACTTCTCATTCCACCCCAGTTCTTTAGGGCTGGGGAGAAAAATGCAAAGGGGAAAAGTAAAGGAATCAAATGACCAGAGCACCCCAGCGTTTTCCAATTCCCTGCAAAAGCAATGAGCTCTGGGTCAGGCCTAGGACCAAGGGTAGGTGACAAGCGAGAGGAATACAAGCTCCCAGTCCTTCCTGAATGAACTCAGTCTGACATAACAATCACTGAAAATTTTAAAGAACTCTGAGAGCTTATAGATTTCCATTTCTTTCTGGTAAACCAGAGCTTCCTGATCTGAAAAATAAAGACATTCATCCCTTCTTCACGAGGGACTTGGTTGGGAGGATTGAATGAAATGATGGAGATAAAGTCTTGGCACCTAAGAGATACTCAATCACAGTGCACATATTCTCTGTCTCTCTCAAGTAAGAATCTAGACCCTATACAGAACCAGAGATGTGGAAATAATTTCTGCTCTTAGAGTCTATATGAACAGAGGTGAATGCAAACTAGCTGAATTATATGCCAACATGCAGCAAATGGAAAGAACAAGGAGTCTAGCACAGAAGACACCTCCCTAACATCAGCCAGTTCCTCAGGGTATCCAGGGCCTTGGGGTGGTACAGAATTTATTAAGGTGAGCGTCCACCTTCCTGGCTCAACTCCGACCAGGCAAGCTGGCTTTTCTAGGTAGGCAACTGTGCCCGCAAGGGAAGCTTCTCCTTTCAGCATCTTCCAGTGATGGCTATTGAAAGACTCTGGATAGGTAAATGATGCACTTTAAGCCAGTATTCAGCAGAGTGACTCCTTTCCAGAATGGGCTGCTGAAGCTTTGGGCACCAGTCATATGGACTGTAAGAGCAGAAATTATTTCCACATCTCTGGTTCTGTATAGGTTCAAGATTCTTACTTGAGAGAGACAGAGAATATGTGCACTGTGATTGAGTATCTCTTAGGTGCCAAGACTTTATCTCCATCATTTCATTCAATCTTCCCAAGTCCCTTGTGAAGAAGGGATGAATGTCTTTATTTTTCAGATCAGGAACTCTGGTTTACCAGAAAGAAATGGAAATATTGCTGCCATGTGCACCTCACCTTCCAGTAGAAATTTTCTTTTATGGAATTGAAAGTCCCTTTCAAGGTACATTCCCAAGTCATGACAATTTCATCGGCAATACACTCTTTCCAACTGCAGTCTGTAGTTTTCAGAAATTATAAGGAGCGGTTACCTTTGTTATGCTGGTGGAGTTTGCCCTGTATAGGGCTTTTGTTTCCTCAATAAAATGTTGTCTCATGCTTAAATAGTATCCCTCTCTCAAGAACGCAAAAAAAACTTTATGCTCTGCAGTCATCCAAAGGTTGAGGAATAAAGAGAAGAATGGACTCTTTAAGAACATTCTTAAATGCTCTCTCTTAGACAAGTGGACCTCATCTTCAGTCTATGATATTTTATGATACCAGAGTATCTTAAGAAATGTCTGTGAACTTCCTAAGCAAAATCAATTTTCATTTCTTTTAATTAAAAAAATAATAGTAATACTGAAAGAAACCATATCCTTCAGAACCTTTAGGCAGAGTTATGTTATCATTTATTCAACCAATCAGCAAACATTTAATGAGCACCTACTATAGGCCAGCTGTGCAAATTGGTGAGATAAAATAGGGAGTCCTGCCCTCCAGGAGGTCACAGTTTATTAGTAGGGTAGATGGATGAGTAAATACAGTGTAGGTAAGGGCTGTGGCACAGCCACAGAGAGAAGCACAATATACTATGAACACTGAAAGGAATTCCTCAAATCCAGCTAAGAAGACATTGTGTAAATGCTAACAAAATTGAGAATCACAGTCAGGGCTCTTATTTCTGGGCCCGGAGTGGAGTTCCACTCAGGAACAGAAGACCCTATTTAAGCTTTGGTCCCTTCCCACTTCAAGAGCTATCTTTCTCATAGCTCCACAGAAACCCAGCCTGCTGCCCAAGTCCTGTGCGTTCCAGCTGCAGCCCTGTGAACTTGGCAGTTTCCAGGGCTGTGCTGCCCAGCTCACCCCAAGGAAGCCTTGGCTCCAGCCACGACACCGTCGCCCAGTTTAATCATTAACTCCAAGTTCCTGGCTCTGCTCCAGCCTGGGATAGGCCAGAGACAGATCCAGCCCCCACACCCTGAGAAGCTCGTTTTCAAAGTTGGCTGGAGTCTCGACAACATCCACTCATTGAACTTCCTGCTACAAACATAAGGTCCCATGAACCAGTAGAAAGGGTAAAATAAAAGGAGAAAGGAGTTTTGGATACAAATCTTAGTTCTCCTACTAACTAGCCAGGTGACCTTGGACAATCTTCTTACCCTTCCAGAGCTTCAGTTTCCTCATCCATAACAAAAGAATGTTGGACCGCGTTTTCACACACTTCTATGCCTTTGCACATGCTGTCACCTTTGCCTAGTGCCCCCTTCCTAACCCTTTTGTCTTGTCCTACTCAGCCTTCAAGATGGAGCTGAGGTGTCACCATCTTCAGAAAGTCTTCCCTGACCCTCTCCCTACAGACTGAGTTAGATGCCCCTCCTCTTAGCTTCACAACACTCTGTTTCTCTTTATCAAACACAGCCTATTGTTATTATCATTTTGTTTGTCCTCATCTTCACCCTCTAGGCTTTACTAGACTGAGTTTCTTGAAGACAGAAGCTGTAGTTTATCTACTTTTGTATCCCCAGTAAAATGCCTGGTATCAAGCACACACTCAGAATTTTGTGTTTTATCCAGTTACAGTCATCGTGATTACTGATATTTATAGACTTATTTCTACCATCATCTTTTATGTTTTCTTTTTATCTTTACTTTTTTTTTTCATTCTACCAAATTGTTCATATTTTTGTTTGTTTGATATGGAAGTTTTATGGTCTATGTATATTCTTTTAGTGAAAATTTTTAGATTTTTAATATAAATGCTTCTCATAATAAATCTCAAGTTAATCGATGTCTCTAACCTCTTCCTCCCAGATTGTTGTTGTTGTTGTTATGTGCCCTCGAGTCGGCCCCGACTCATAGCGACCCCTCCTTGGGTTTTCGAGGCAGTATCACTACGGAAGTAGGATTGCCCAACCTTCCTTCCGAGGAGTGGCTGGTGGGTTTGAACCGCCAGCCGTCTGGTTAGCAGGCAAGTGACTTAGCCACTATGCTACCAGAGCTCCTTCCTCCCAGATTGTTGTTGTTATTTGCTGTCAAGTTGGCCAGATTAGAGCACTTTAATCATTCCTTTCCCACTTCCTTGTCATATTCTTCTAGCATTTTAGTTCCATCTTATTTTCAAAACCAATGAAAATCACTCTTTTTAAAAATCTGATAGCCAATGATTATTTACCGTGTTTTAGCCAAATAGCATGCACATTATATGTTTTTGCATACTATGCAAATTATCTTGCATGTTATTTTCATAAGCACACTGTATCAAAGTTTTTTACACACTGATGCCTTCAATTTCATTTCATTTTTATTTTTTTTTTACTTGTCCAACGGATTTAACATTAACTCTCCATTTTGGTGCCTGCTGGTGCAGAGTTTTGGCTCCCAGCAGCAGGCCCTCACCAGCCTACCGCTCAAGTTTCTAAAGCAGCCCTTCTCCTGGCAGGATTGCCTCACTGCTCTGCAAACTACTTTCTCCAATGCAGGAAGAAATCACTTTTCTCCATCCTGGAAACAGCCCTCTCCAGGGTGGCAGGCCCCCGCCCAGGAAGTACATGGGTCTGTGTACCCTGAATCGAAGAGGCTGCTCAGGCAGGCAAGGCTGGCATACTGCAGCTGCACCCGTTCTGCCCTGCTGTCCGTCTGCTTAGTCACTGTGCTCGGGCTGTTTGACTCTCCCTATCACATGGACGCCGCGGCACAGGTAATGACAGCTATGGTTGCAGAGAGGCCACACATCCCTCATTAGGACAAAATGGTCCAACCTGCTTGCCTGCAGGGCTCTGCAGAGCCAGGCCGGTGCACAGCTTCACCTGAAGCCAGCACTGCGGGACTCTAGCACATTCAGGCCAAGTCCCCCACCTGCTTCAGGACTAGCCTATGCTCGGGCTGTGGCCACCCTGCACACAGCCCTCCCCCAAATTCCTCTGGTCTCCAGTGCAACATACTTGGGTACAGATTAGCTACAAGGAACTTCACTGCTCTCAGGCCCAGCTGCAAACTGCACCAGAGCAAATGGACAGTTTCAATTGTTTATTTTCCAATTACTGAGGTACTACCAAGCTCCATCCATGACTTCTTGACTGTGGCTTATACCTTTATTATACAAATATAATCAAAAGTAACATTTTCAGACTATGTAGTGGAGGTAAATGAGGCTGAAATTCACTTCTGTAAATCACATGAAACATGCACACTATATGCATGGGTGCCCTAGGCCAGAACTTTTTTTCACATAATTCTGGCATTTTCTACTCATTGTACGTATGTGTGAGTTATTTATATGGACATGCTATTTGTGAAAATATAGTAGATATGCTGTTGTTGGGGAGCTCTGGTAGCATAGTGGCTAAGACACTTGCCTGCTAACCAGATGGCTGGCGGTTCAAACCCCCAGCCACTCCTCGGAAGGAAGGTTGGTCAATCCTACTTCCGTAGTGATACTGCCTCGGAAACCCAAGGAGGGATCGCTATGAGTTGGGGCCGACTCGACGGCACACAACAACAACAACAAATGCTGTTGTTGTATATCATAGATTTGATTCTGACTCATTGCAACCCTATCAGACAACTGAACTACCCATTAGGGTTTCCTAGGCTATAATATTTACAGAAGCAGATTGCCAGGTCTTTTCTCCTATGCAGCTGCTGGTGGGTTCAAACCACACACTTTTTGGTTAGTAGCTGAGCACTTAACCATTGTGCCACCAGGACTCCCTCCTTTCTTTAGATATAGCAACTGTTTACATACACACACACACACACACACATTCTATTATACTTTATTTTCACTCACATTGCTTCTTGCAATACACTCGTTCCATCTAAACTAATTCCTTTCTTGCTTCAGTACATCCTTTAGTAGTCCTTTCAGTGAAGGTTTGTGAGAGATAACTCTCTGCCTGAAAATATCATTTTCTATCACTCTTGAGTAATACTTTAGCTGAATATAGATGTCTATATCGGCAGTTATTTTGCCTTTGCACTTTAAAGGAATGTTAAAAGTTTTCCTTTCCCCTCTATTCTGAAACCCTTGTTTGGTGATGGCACCTTACACTCCTTACTAGGAAATGGCTTTGCATTTCTCTTTGGTAACTTCAAATATTTTGTGTCTCTATTGTTTCTGCAGTTTCATTACTATGTATGTAAGTGTGTAGAAGAATTGATGCATTGAATTATGGTGTTGGTGGAGAATATTGAATGTACCCTGGACTGCCAGAAGAGCAAA
Organism: Orycteropus afer afer; assembly: GCF_000298275.1. Taxonomy (NCBI): domain Eukaryota; kingdom Metazoa; phylum Chordata; class Mammalia; order Tubulidentata; family Orycteropodidae; genus Orycteropus; species Orycteropus afer. The sequence continues at coordinate 5,839,670 of NW_006921783.1, read as the reverse complement.
CAAATCTGTCTTGGATGAAATACAGCCAGAATGGGGATGGTGAGACTTCACCTCTCGTACTTTGGTCATGTTGTCAGGAGAGATCAGTCCCTGGAGAAGGATATCATGCTTGGTAAAGTGGATGGTCAGCAAAAAAATAGGAAGACCCTCAACAACATAGATTGGCACAGTGGTTGCAATGATAGGCTCAAGCATAGCAACAATTGTGATGGTGGCACAGGACCAGGTAGTGCTTAGTTCTGTTGCACATAGAGTCACTATGAGTTGAACTGACTCAACAGCACTGAACAACAAGAAGTGTGTAGTTATTTTTATTTATCTTGCATAGGACTCAGTTACTCCTTTCACTTGAGACCTCATATGTTTTGTTTTGTTTTGTTTCAATTTTGGAAGATATTATCTCCTTAAATATTCTATTTCTTTATTTTCTCTAGACTCAGTTTTAGAATTTCTACTAGAAATACTTTGGACCTTCTTAGTCCATCCTCCATATCTGCTGCCTTCTCTTTCATATCTGTGTCTTTATCCTCGCTTTACTTTTGTGGCTTTCTTGGCTGGCCTCAGATCCATATTCCATTCTAATTCTCTCTTCCATTAAGTTTCATGTTTCAGTGACTGTATTTTCTCAGGTTTTCCTATTCTTTTTTATACTATCCCATTCTTGACCTCTTTCTTCAAATGTTTAAACATACATATTTTATAATCTCTTTCAGAATGTCCTATTATCTCCAGTTTTGGGAATACTGATACTCCTACTTGGTATTTCTGTTCACTCTCCCTCACAGTGCTTTATTTCCTAACATAGCTTTTAACTTTTTATTGTGGGCCCATCTTCAGCAGGGGTTGCCTTTTGTGCAGTTTCAATTTGTCTCTTCTGGGATCCCAGTAACTTTACTTGTTCAAAATGATTCTTACACTGCCTCACCTGGGTTTTATAAATCCTAAACCCACACCTACGTATGGTGTAGGCTTAGGTTTACAATTTCTTATGGATGTCTATTTTTCCACCCAGAGCGCCAGGTGGGTAGCAAGGCTCCTTGTAAATTCCCTGGGCTGGTGACCAGTTTTCCAATTACCATTCGTGTGCAGAGTGACCCTCAAATTCCACCCTTCACCTCTAAGTCCTCATCCTCAGAGTTGCTCTTTTTGCCTTCACTGGTGATAAAAAATCTGAACCTGAGACCTCTGTCAGCCACCATGGTCTCACCTCTCACTTACTGCTTGTTTTGGTTTCTAAGTTCTGTTGTGACAGAAATACTGCAGATGGATGGCTTAAGAGAACAGAAATTAATTTTCTCACAGTTCTGGAGGCTAAAAGTCCAAATCAGAGTCTAGATCATGTTGAGTCCTTGCTTGTCATAGCCACAGGCATTCCTTGGTTCCTTGGTTTGTAGGCTACCCTCATATGGCATTTGTGCCCCACCCCACGTGATGCATGCACATCTCTGTGTCTAATCTGCTCTTTTTGTAACTCAGAAGTGATTAGATTTAGAACCCACCCCACTCATTACTGTTAGGTGTTATCAAGTCACCTCTGACTCATAAAGACCCTGTGTTCAACAGAACAAAACACTGCCCAGTCCTGCACCAGCCTTGCAATCCTTGTTATACTTAGCCCATCACTGTAGTCACCATGTCAACCTATCTTATTGAGTGTCTTCCTCTTTTTTGCTGACCCTCCACTTTACTAAGCATGATATCCTTCTCCAGGGAATGGTCCCTTCTGACAATGTGACCGAAGTAGGTCAGACAAAGTATGGCCATCTCTCTTCTAAGGAGTATTCCAGCTGTACTTTTTCTAAAACAGATTTGTTTGTTCTTTTGGCAGTCCATAGTATTTCCAGTATTCTTCACCAACATCACAATTCAAAGGCATCAATTCTTCTTCGGTCTTCTTTATTCATTGTCCAGCTTTTGCGTGCGTATGAGGAGATTGAAAATGCGGTTGGGTTAGACACACCTTAGTCTTCAAAGTGACATCTTTGTTCTTCAACTCTTTAAAGAGGTCTTTGGCAGCCAATTTGCCCAGTGCAATATGACATCTGATTTCTTGACTGCTGCTTCCATGAGTATTGATTGTGTATCCAAGCATAATGAAATCTCTGACAAAAGCAAACTTTTCTCCACTTATCATGATGCTGTTTATTGGTCCAGTTGTAAGGATTTTCATTTTCTTTATGCTGAGGTGTAATCCATACTGAAGACTACAGTCTTTGATCTTCATCAGTAAGTGCTTCAAGTACTTTTCACTTTCAGCAAGCAAAGTTGTCTCATCTGCATATCGCAGGTGGTTAATAAATCTTCCTCCGGTCCTGATGCCAGAGTTCTTCTTCATAAAGTCCCCCTTGAGTACGGTCTAATTAACATAACAAAGAAAATCCTATTTCCAAACAGGATTGCATCCACAGGGTTAGGATTCCAGCACATATTTTGGAGAAGCACAATTTAATCTATAATACTACTCTAGCTTTGAATTCTTTCTTACAAGGACAACTCTGTTTGGAAAAATAATTTTCTATGTGTTTGTAGCAGAAACAAGATCCTATCAATCAGTCTGTCTCATTAACCAGAAGTTACCAGAAATTTGTTTTTGATAAATGAGTAAATAAAGGAATGATAGCTAATATCCTAAAGTGTATAATTTTGAATGTATTTAAAAGAGACACTTAACATCAGTAACAGAAATCCGAGAACTCTGCTCATCTTTCCATATCTCTCTTTCTGTGGAAATAAAGGATCCCGTGACTCCACTGGGTGCATGGTTTAGTACATGAACTGAGTTCTCTGCCCATTATAATGGGCATAAAATATGCCTAGCTTTTTTATTCTTCAAAATAGAAACAATTCTATCGGCCTGCTTTGTGGAATATTGGAAGAACTAGTTTAGGAATAATTTTAAAGAACTTTACAAAGACAAGTTCTGTGCATTGTAATTTGTCTCCAACAGTGCTAATAATTCAATGTGGAGGCAGCTCACTATAGGCTCTTCATGGGCATAGAAATACTCCAGCTTGTGGGAAAGAGACTGAAATATGGTCCTCAGAACATTTCCACTCAACCTCCAGCAAATAAAGAAAATACTTTCTAGACTCCCTTTCTAGAGTGAAGGTAGGATAATAATTTGCTATATTGTAAGATTTGGGGCCTTGAAATTGCCCAAGAGAAAGCTATGCTCCTGTATTCCCAGGGTATGCTGCCCATGAAATTCCTTCAATTCAGTTCTACAAACATTCATTGAACACTTGCTATAGAACCTGTACTGTGTCACACTCTGGGGTCACAGAAATGAACAGGATATAAGGCCTCTGCCCTCAAGAAACTCACAGTTTAGACAATATCTAATATGGAAGGCAAATAGTAACTTTTATGTGATATTTTTTCATTTGTTTACCTATTTAGAATCTTTGGGGTTCCTCCAAAATGATTTCCCTTCCCCTTGAAAAGGAGTTGCATTGTAGCTTTTGTAGACTTACTTCATGGTGGCTTGTGGAGCACAGGCACATCTCAACTAGCCTCTTACATAAAATTCATTTTTGCTTTGGGATCACAGAAGGTCAGAATTTTAGAGCAACCCAGCGGGAGCTGTTTCCTTCTCTGAAGCCCCAGAGCACTTTCTCTCACTGCTCTTGGGGCACCTGCCACTTTTCACCCAGTACTATCATTACTTGCATATTATCTTATCTCCATCACTAGAATGTAAGCTCCTGGAAAGCAGAGCTCATGTCTTGTTCATCTTTTATAGTCCTTACAAAGCTTTGCATAGGGCTCTGCTCAAATATTAATTTTGTTGGGTTTGATCCAGTACAAAGTCCTCATTTCACAGCTGAAAATTTGAGTCCTCGAGATGCGAAATGTCTTCCTAAAGGTTGCACACAAATAGAGTGGCAGAGAGAGTGACAACAACACAAAGACCTGTGTCTCTTGACTCTCCTTGTCATTATACACTCAGCAAACTTGTCTTGTCTCACTCAGGCTTTTCAGACTTTAATGTGCACAAAAATTACCTGGGTGATCTTGTTGACATGCAGATCCTGGTTCAGTGGGTCTGGGTATGTTCTGAGGTTCTACTTGTCTAACAAGCTCTCAGCTGCTGCTGCTGCTGGACTGAGGACCACACTTGGACTACCAAGAGTCTAAAACATGAAACTTGTCAGGTATTGTGCTACGTACACAGGAGATGGGGCCTAGAGGCAGTGATATGAAAAAGAATAACAAAGTGCAAGAAACAGAGAAAGACTCCAACCCTCCAAGCTCAGAGGCTATAGGGAAATACAGACAGGAAAGCATTTTGTTCTGTACAGTGTGGTTATGGTGAAGGTTTCTCTGTCTGTACATAGTATTCTAGGAGCATGGCAAAAGGAGAAACCAATTAGTTCCCTGAGTGAACCATGGAAAACGAGCCGTAATATATTAAGGGCAACCTGGGGATGGCCTTTTTTCTCTAATGACTAATGTCAATAATTTTTTTTCCTCTTGAGCAAAACTGTAGCAAGGCAACCTCCTCAGTCATACCACTCACAGACCAGGGATCTCATACTTTCACATACCCAGAAACGTGCTGCAGCATTTGAGGCCATAACTGCACCAGGTCACTTACTCGGATTACAGACTCAAGCCTCTCTGGTCCATCCTAGACCATCTGCTTTGAAAACCCATCCTAGACAGACTGTGAGTGCCGGAACTTTAGTATGGCGTTGGGAAGTGGAAGAAATTACAATGATAAGGGCAGACCATCAGCCAATTAATTTTCATACCTCTAGCTGGTGCTATTCTTGAGTGAGAATCCCTTTACTACACCATTCTGACACCACAAACCTGTCGTTGTTGCCATTTTTGTTTTTTTAAGTGGGCTCGGCGGATTTGTTCCAGTAATAATCCCATCTACATTTAATGACATCACCCTGGGCATTTTCCTTTTACTGGCAATGAATGGGGCCCTTGGGCCATAGTCATTTCCTGCAAGAGAAACTGTGATGGGGTCCCTTGAGCCAGCCCAGAAGCCACATTGGTACCCCAGCCTGCACTGTTCAACCTTGAGATAGACACACATCTGATAGTGAGCTCCCCAAATGATTCTTCAAAATAGGTTGGGAAAGAGAACAAAGATGAGGAAGGAGGTTTCCCCAAGAGGTCAACCAACTTTTATTACCAAAAAAGAAGCAAAGAGCCCCAGCTCTCCGTTCGAGATATTGAATCCTTTCTTTCTTAAAGGTTAACAGGGAAAAGGAAGCTTAGCTTAGCAGGATGCCACAAAGTCCAGAGGCTCCAGGAACACCGTCAGGGCAGAGTGCTGGCCAGCACAGCACTGCCACAGCAACCTAAACATTAGCATCAGCCCAAAGGGGTACTCAGAGCTCTGGTGGCATAGCGCCTAAGGTATTTGACTGCTAACCAGAAGCCTACCAGTTCAAACCCACCAGCCACTCTGTGGAAGGAAGACTGGGCAATCTACTTCCATAAAGATTTACCGCCTCAGAAACTAAAAAGTGGTTGCTATGAGTTGGAATCCACTCGATGGCAGTGAGTTTTGTTTTTTTTAAAGGGGCACTTTCAGACACAGGTGCAATTTCAGTGAGAGAAGGTCCTGAGGAGTTGCCTAAATGAACTCCCTCACTTACAAATGAGGAAACTGAGGCCCCACAAGGACAAGGGACTGATTTATGAAAGCTTAAAAGCTGTAAAACAAACTCAGCCATCTTTAACTTTTCCTTCGAGACTTATCAGGATTCCCTAGATTTACTTGGGAAAAAAGCACTACATTTATGAAAAGTGTAGGTAACCATGTACATCAGGGGTTGGCAGACTACAGCCTGCTGTTGTTGTGCATCCTGTAAATTAAGAATTGTTTATATATTTTTAAATGGTTGGAAAAAATCAAAAGAAAAATAGCATTTCATGACACATGAAAATTACAAAATTCAAATAGTAGTGTCCATAAATAAAATTTTATTGGAATACACCATGCTAATTTGTTCATATATTAACTATGGCTGCTTTTACATTACAAGGGCAGAATCAGGTAGTTGCAATAAAGACCATATGACCCACATATCCCAAAATATTTACTATCTGCCCTTCACAGAAACAGTTTGCTGACCCCTGATGTAGAGAATAAAGACCTGGAGGGGGATTCTGAAAATGTTCCATTTGCTTTGTCATCAAAAGCTAAAAACTTCCAAGAGGCGACTATCACTCATCAAGGAGAGTCTCCGTCTGCTTACACAGGATGACTGGGGAAGAAGGCGGGGATTCTCTGTATGAGAGTCAGATCCATGCTCTCTGAGCTCTGTGCCTCCCACATCCATGCCCTCCGTGCCTTCTACAAGCTGGATTAGCCCTGAATAACTTCCATTAGAGCCTCTTGGTGGTGTTCTCCAAGGCCACTGCAATTCCTCTGTAGGTGTCACAGATGTAACTATAAACTGAACCCTTTGTCTTTTATAGGCTCTGAAGAATCAGAGATCAGATATGAAGCGATGCAAATCAGGGAATTGTGCTTTGATCTAAGACCTGTTGTTGACAGTGTCAGAAAATAAGAAAACTGGGGTTTATCCTTAAATCTTTAGCCCTAGAATCCCCTTCTTTGGGACACTGCCCTTCACTCCATCAGGATGACTTAGAGACCACTGCCTTTGAGCCCTCTTGACTTTGAGAGGCACTTAGCATTATATCACAAGTAACATACTGCATTGTAAGTGGTTATTTGCATATATGTTTCCAGGAAATTAGGGACCTGATCTTTTCATCTCTAGATCTCCAGGGCCTAGGGTCACACCTGTCACATAGCAGGTGCTTAATAAATATTTCTTGGAAAGAAAAGCAGAAATCACATTCTAGACTTTAAACTAGAGATAAGTTTGGGAAGAGTCAGATTTTCCTATCAAATACTTGAGTTTTACCGGGCATGTGACTGTTAACCTGAAGGCTGGCGGTTCAAACCCACCAGCCACTCCTCGGAAGGAAGGTTGGTTAATCTACTTCCATGGTGATACTGCCTCGGAAACCCTAGGAAGGGTCGCTATGAGTTGGATCCAACTTGACGGCAGTGGAGTTTGGTTTGGTTTATACTTTAACAAACAATGAGGTAGTAAACCTCTGCCTTTGCTGGCCTGTTACCATGTGCAGCCAAATTTCCATTAGCTCTGCACTGTCTTGCAAATTCCTGGCTTCCAATGTCAAATTCTACCAAGTGCTGCATCTTGGTTCCTAAAGAGCCTGCTTATTGCTGAATTCCATCACTGGTGCTACTATTCCCCACACTTTCTTTTACTGTTGGCTTTGGATCACAGACACTGATAAGATGAGATCTCATTTTCCATCTATGAGTTAGAAAGAATATTGTTTCCAATATAAGAGCACAGTGCTGGGTTACATTGCTGATAATATGTGAATTTGTATCAGCTTTCTAGAAGGCAACTTAGCAATACATATCAAAGATCCACAAGCATGTCTATACCCTGGGACTTTCCCCTAAAAGGTAAATCAAAAGAAGAAAAGTTGTAAAAGATGGCCAAAAATCAAGATTAAACCCATTGCCATCAAGTCAATTCCAACTCATAGGGCCACTTTAAGATAGAGTGGAACTTCCCCATTAGGGTTTCCAAGGCTATAAACCTTTATGGAGCTGTGGTAGCATAGTGCCTAAGACACTTGACTGCTAACCAGAAGGCTGGCGGTTCAAACCCACCAGCCACTCCTCGGAAGGAAGGTTGGGCAATCTACTTCCGTAGTGATACTGTCTGGGAAACCCAAGGAGGGGTCACTATGAGTCGGGTCTGACTCGATGGCACATAACAACAACAACACAACAAACCTTTATGGAAGCAGACTACTCAATCTTTCTCTCGTGGAGCAGCTGGTGGGTTCGAACCTCTGACCTTTCAGTTAGCAACCGACTGCCTTAACCACTGAGCCACCAGAGCTCTTAAAAGATGTCCGTGTGGTGTTATTTAAAACTACCCAACAATAATGTAAATAATAACATACCTCTAATAGCAGCACCATTTGTCGAAATTCTCTGATAGGCATGATTTACTTTTAAACTTCAGAGCAACACTGCCATGTCAGCATTATACTCACTTCACAGTTGTGGAAAGGCTCAGAGCAAAAGGCCGTAGTGGATCAATGTCACCTGGCTCCTAAATGGCAGAACCAAAGCTTCGAACCCAACATTTTGGGATTACAATGTCTCTGTCCCACTCACCCCTAGGATTGCTTGGGACTAAGATGCTAGAGCAGTATGAGCCGCTCTAGCAGGCTGTGATGCTACAGTTTCCATGACAAGCATGAAGAAGATGTAGCAATATAGAAAAAGCATTTCTGAAATACCATTAAGAGAAAAGAAAAGGACCCCAAATTAGACTTATGGCATGATCATAATTTTCATAAAAATGTGTATAAAAACTAAAATAGATCATAGAGGAAAGCAGTTGGGTCAATATTTTTTTTGGGGAAAAAATGGGTGGGTGTTTTATTCTAAGTATATTTTCTTAAATGTTTTTATAGGAGCTCTGGTGGCATACTGCCTAAGGCACTTGACTGTTAACCAGAAGACTGGCAGTTCAAACCCACCAGCCACTCCTCAGAAGGAAGATGGGGCAATCTACTTCTGTAGTGATATCACCTTGGAAACCCAAGGAGGGGTCACTATGAGTCGGGGCTGACTCAATGGCACATAGCACATAACAACAACAACAACAATAACAAATGTTTTTATATCTATATATTAACAACAAGTCTTTAAAAGAAAAAAAAAAAAGGAAGGCTGACTTGGCCACTGGCTTGAGCTTAATAAATGCATGTGGGTGTTTCTCCCTCTTTCCTACCTTTGAGTAACTTCTCCACCCTGCTAGTTCTCTCTGTTTCATGATGCCTGTCATTACCGAAACCATAGCTTCCCCCCTGGGGATTGCTGAGCACTGGGGATGGAATCACCAGTCAGTCTTTTCAGTAGAGGTGAGAAGGCATGGAAATAGGACATCGCTATTCAAATGGTGTGGGAGAGAGGGAGAGCACCAAACTCACACCACAAGGAGAAAACCAGTGGGCTTTTACAGCTCTGTTTATGGGAAGTGTTTCACCCACTGAAAGGTCAGGAGCTGACGTGTTCAACAGCGCCAGAGCATTATGTGAAATTGCAAAAATAGAACCTTTTAAAAATTCATAAGCTCATGAAACAGCCACTTGATTGTATAGGTTAGGGGTGCGGTGGCTAGGATTTTGTCCAGCTCTAAAAAAGAAAGCATAGTAGCCACACACCGAGCACCTAGAATGTTCTCAACACTGTCATAAGCCCTTTTCATAGTGAAAGAATGTGAGTAACTAACAAGCATTAAGTGCTTATCACACACCCACACTCTGTTGTGCTCTTCCTATGGTAACTGATTTAGTTCTCCCATACAGCCCTATAGTAGATACTATGCTTTTTTGTTTATCTTACTGATGAGAAAACTGAATCTAAGAAGAGGTTTACAAAATTTGCCACTTTGGAATTCAATTCAGGTTCACCTGACACCAACCACTGTACTGTGCAGTCTTTCATAATGCCTCATTGCCAAAATGCTATTTGATCCCTTTCTGTCAGTGGCCCTGTGTGCACACAGCACTGCATCCTTTATATAGAGGATATCGTCCTTCCCTGAGTGCAAGGAAAATGCTAACTAAAGCCCCCTCCCTCGGTGATCAGACCTGGGTGAATGTTCACTGGCTTTCCTGGGTTTTCAGTAAAAGGAAGAAAGAGGCAATGTGTCCTGTTACGGAAGAAAGGCCTTTGGAACTAGAATCACGTTTGCATCCTGACTTCCACATGCAATAACTTGAGTAAGTTACTGAATGTCTCTGAGCCTCAATTTCTCATCTGAAAATGGAGTGCCCATGGCTGGGTTGTAAGGATTGGAGTCCAGCACAGTATCTGGCATAGAGTGGGAATATTTTTCCTTTGTTATTAATGCTGTCCCTTACTAGTTCTGCAGAAACCTCTAATGTCCATGTATCCACCTCTCAAACAGAACTGTGGTAGGAGAATGATTGTCATTATAAGCACTCTCAGAGTCCTGAAGTCTAATGGAGAGGCTCAGTGATCTCTCAGTGATAAGGTATTAATTACCTAGGATGCATCCTTAGACAGCTGCCTTTGGCCATTTCCTTCTGCTTTGCATTAATGCTACAAAGTTTTGCCTGGGTTTCTCTCTCTTTTGATGGGAGTTCTTTGCCTTCCAACTACCCATTCCCAAGTTCCTTTCTTTTTCTTTTATTGTGGTGAAAAATTTATATTTATAATTAGCCAGCTGGATTCAGTTTTGATGATCCCAATTTTGTCAGCAACATCCAAAGCATCAACATCCAAAGCATCATAGTCAGGAGCCAGCGGAACATATACATTCCTGTCTCCATCAGGTGTGATCAAGGTGTTGATTTTGACCATGTTAATCTCACAGGGCTTCTCCACAGCCGGTTTGATCTGGTGCTTGTTGGCCTTGATAGCCACAATGAACACAGTGTATTGTTATCTTTGATCTTCTTCATAGCTGACTCAGTAATCAGGGGGAACTTAATGATGGCATAGTGGTCACGTTTGTTTCTTTTGGGGGTGCTCTTCTGAAGATATTTGGCCTGCCTTTGGAGCCTCAATGTCTTAGGCCACTGGAAGATGGGTGACATGCAGATCTTGTGTGTGTGTGTGGCTGTGGACTTTAAGCACTGCCTTCTTGGCCTTCCCCACTTTCACTTTGGCTTTGGTTTTTGGGAGGGCAGGGGCTTCCTTCTTTGCTTTTGGCTCCATCTTCATAAAAAGGCCACTCTCAAGTTTCTTAAGATATTTATCTTAATCTTAGTTGTGCCTAGTCATCAGAGCCCTTGTTTGACCTCCCTTTCCATCCTCACTAGATACTACATGTCTTCACTGTTCCATACTGACCATTGCAAGGCCTATAGTTTACACACAGAAAATTCCAGTAGGTTACATTTCACAGCCTTCAGTATGATTACACCTCAACATAAAGAAAGCAAAAATCCTCACAACTGGACCAACAAGCAACATAATGATAAACAGAGAAAATATTGAAGTTGTCAAGAATTTCATTTTACTTGGATAAACAATCAATGCCCACAGATGCAGCAGTCGAGAAATTAAATGGCATATTGCATTTGGGCAAATCTGCTGCAAAAGACCTCTCTAAAGTGTTAAAAAGCAAAAATGTTACTTTGAGGACTAAGGTATTCCTGACCCAAGCCATGGTATTTTCAATTGCCTCATATGCACGTGAAACTAGACAATGAATAAGGAAGACCACAAAAGAATTAATGCCTTTGGATTGTGGTGGTGGTGAAGAGTATTGAATATTCCATGGACTGCCAGAAGAATGAACAAACCTGTCTTGGAAGAAGTACAGCCAGAATGCTCCTTGGAAGCAGGGATGGCAACTCTTTGTCTCACATACTTTGGACATATTATCAGGAAGGACCAGTCCCTGGAGCAGGACATCATGTTTAGTAAAATAAAATACCATAAGCCAGGTACATAGTAAGTCTTCAGCAGCAGCATGGTAGTGTAGTAGTAGTGACAATAATAATGGTGGTAGCAATAGGAGTTGTGGTGATGCTGGAAGTGGTAGCTGTAGTAGTGGGTATAGTGGTTCTAGTAGTAGTAATGATAGTAGTATTAGTGATAGTGATGTTGTTGTTGTTATGTGCCATCAAGTCAGACCCAACTCATAGCGACCCCTCCTTGGGTTTCTGAGGCAGTATCACTATGGAAGTAGATTGCCCAACCTTCCTTCCGAGGAGTGGCTGGTGGGTTTGAACTGCCAGCCTTCTGGTTAGCAGTCAAGTGCCTTAGGCACTATGCCACCAGAGCTCCCAGTGATAGTGATGGTGGTAGTAATAACAGGGCAATTTAAATTTCAATGTAGTCAGAAGCCATGATAGTAATTTGAGGAGGTCAAATGGGCCTTGTCAACTTAACTTACTTCTGCTCTATAAGACTGGCTGAGTAGAGGTGGGAGAGGGGTGGAATTGAAACCCCATACCTACATTCTGGGGCCCTAGTTGTCCTCATGGGAGCTCTGGTGGCATAGTGCCTAAGGCATTTGACTTCTAACCAGAAGACTGGTGATTCAAACCAGCCATTCCTTGGAAGGAAGATGGGGCGATCTACTTCCGTAGATATTCCACGTCGGAAACTCAAGGAGGGGTCTCGATGAGTCGCAATCCAGTCGACAGCAGTGAGCTTGGTTTTTTTTTTTTTTTTTTTTTGGTTAGTTGTCCTCATATCCACGATGACAGAATATGACAGCTACAATTTCCAGGCATAGCCACAAGATGGCGCAGAGATTCAGTACCCAGGATGACTGAATGCTCTAAGGAAAAACAACTGAGATTAGAAAGTGGCAGTATTCTGGGGAACCCAGAAGGCTCCTAGTAAATCAAGGAGAGTTGGCTACCTGAGCATTAAGAGAAGGTGATTTTATCCTTAGCACGTCAGGCAGACTTCAGATGAGCAAGGTTGCCACAGGAAGACAAGAAGAATTTGTGCAAAATGCAAGCAGAGCAATAGGAGGTAACTGAGAAAGTGGTTCTTAATTTGTTTCCACCTGAGAGATAGTGTTGGGACAAGCTTCACTTGTGCCCCATGCTCCCAGTTGGGAAGGAAGCAAATGGGCCACGGGTTATAAGCAAAAATCAGCCTTTAAACACCTATGGAGCACAGTTATACTCTGATATACGTGGGGTTGCCCCGAGTCAGAACTGACAGCAACTGGTTTGGGCCTCTCGACTATTGCACAATTCCAAGTATAATTATGGGCATAGAGTAGTTGGGTGGTCAATACCTCATCCAGTAGTTATTGTGAAATTGACGACTTATACGTTTTCTGGCATAGCACCCAAACAGCAATCCAACAATCATTTGCTAAGCACCTGCTGTATGCCAGGAATACAAGGATAGTCTCCTTTTCAGAAGCTGTTCTAGGTGTCCCTACTCTCTCACTGCTAAGCTATGGCTCTGGGGGAGTCCATTGCATATCTTCCACCTATTCTGACCAAAGTGAACCTCCTCTAGAAAGAAACACTGGCATGGAACAGAAGGGACAGGACAAGAAACTAACTTGGTTCAGTGATTAAGCCATTTGTTTTTCAAGCTCACAAGACCATTTCCTGAGTGACTAGACAAAGTTGATATATAAATTACTCTGACACAAAAAGGAAGAGAGAGAGAACTGAAAGTCCCACTTAAATAAACTCAAGAGAACTCAAAGGGGTGAAGGTCCGTTTTAAATATCTTCCCTGGCCTCCTAAGCCTTCCTTGGCCTCATTGCTCTTTCTGCCTTACTGGTCTCTGTTTCCTCATCTGGAAAGTGAAGACGCAACACCAAGAGTTCTCTAAGGTCACTTGAGGTCCCTGGCATAGTGGACAGAGCTCCACGTGGAGACTCCAAGTGGGAAAATTAAGGCTCCTTTCCAATCCCTAAGTCCCTGCTCGCTTGTCCTCTCCGAATCTCAGCTTCCAGACACAGGGTGCTCTGGATGACCTCTAATCACTGCTGCAGCTGAGATACTGATGCCACCTCTGAAGCTCTTCTCGGTTCTTCCTGCTCTGTTCTCACCCTGACGCAATACCTTTGGGGCTTCAGTGGTAGGTGAGTTTCACTTCTTTTTCTTTCTCCCAATGCTGGGGTAACTCTCATGCTGACATAATCCCTCCAGAGATAGTCTGGGAGACTTCAGGTAGATGAAAGCAAACATGACTATCAGTTGATGATACAAGGGGTAGGAGAATTGCTTGGGTTGCTGTTGTCCTTGGAAAATCACTACCCTTCCCCATGTGGTTGTTTTCTCATCTGCAAAATGGGACAGCATGCTTTGTTTTTACCAGCAACATTGCTCCTTAGGAAATTTTGAAGGACAATTCTAGTATGAAAAATTTCAAGCAAAAACTTTTAGAAATGACTTCTTTTTTGCAGATTACAAAATGAATAGCTTCACCTCCATCTGCTGCTGCTGCCCTCTCTTCAACCCAGAAACTCAGGGGCTTTGGAGAGGACATTTACCCCTTCAGAGCAGGGAGGAAAGAGAGGCCCTGATTCAACTTCAGGGGCCTTGAAATCTCATTTCATCGCTGGCTGAACATTCCCCAAACAACCAGAGGCATTTAAATAATTAATGTTCAATAAGCTGAATGTTCTATCGTTAGTAGCTGAGTACCTCCTAAAACTGAGAGTGTTGTGTGTGAAGGCAGTATTTTGTGGAGGAGCCTAGGCCAACGCCTGAGTAAACGCCCACTGTTAAATTCACAGAATGTGGGATTAGATCAGAGGCTACTACAACTGTAATCCATCGTCCAAACCTCTTTGGAGAGCTGCTTAGGTGGGAGCTGGGCTCGGGCAGAGAGTAAGTGATAAGTGAATGACCACAGTGTGCTTCGGGAGAGCAGCCATGTGACTGAGACAAAAAGTACTCAGCTCTGCAATCAGGAAGAGATGAGAGCCAGAAAGGCTGCAATCAAATACCTGTTGGTGGCCAGGAAAGTTTCATTCATTCATTCACTTGACAAGCATTTATTGAGACCTACTACATGTCAGAACTCACTACTAACTACTAAACTCACTGCCGTCAAGTCAGATCCAACTCACAGCAGCCCCTCCTTGGGTTTCCAAGGTGGTATCACTACGGAAGTAGATTGCCCAACCTGCCCTCCGAGGAGTGGCTGGTGGGTTTGAACTGCCAGCCTTCTGTTTAGTAGTCAAATGCCTTAGGCACTAGATGTCAGACATTGTTCTAAATGCTAGGATTACAGAGGTG
>NW_006921783.1:5823195-5824469 GCF_000298275.1 Orycteropus afer afer | reverse complement strand
TAGGGATAGAGAATACCTAGCAGAGAATAAGTTGCATTTTTTAAGAGGGTGGGCAAGGAAAGCCTCCCTGAAAAGATGAAAATTAGTAGAGTCTTGAGGGAGATGAGGAGTAGGCCATGTATATATCTGGGGAAAAGTGTCCCAGGGCAGGGGAACAGAAAGTGCAAAGGTCCTGAGGCAGGAATGTCTGGCATGTTCCTGTAACAGGAAGGAGGCCAGTGTGGCTGGAGCTAAGAGTGTCAGGTAGGGCTTTTGCTCTGAGTGAAATGAGAAGCCACTGGAGACAATCCCAGCAGAGAAGGACATGATCTGACTTTCAGTTTAACCAGGTCCCTCTGGCTGCTGCATGGGGAATAAGCTGTAGGGGCAGGTAGCACTAGATGACCTCTTAGCACTGTTCCAGCTAGAACACTCAGGGGCCAGACAGAAGGACAGGAAAGATGACTGACATGACAGAAGGGATATTGATAGAAGTGCCAAGAGGTGGTAGGCTTCTGGGTTTATTTTGAAGGAAAATCCAACAAGGACTTGCCGCAGGATGAGTCCTTGATTTCAGCTACAAAGATGGAATTGTCATTTATGGAGTTGGGAGAGATTGCAGGAGAAGCAGGTTTGAGGAAGGAAATAGGAATCTGGATTTAAAGAACAGAAAGTGGGGGAGGCCTATGGCACTCCTGCCCCACATAGAGAGGTTCAAAAATCTTACAAAACTGCATCAACCAGAGCACGCTGCATAAGCAACACTGGGGGAAGGGGGGAAAGCCCTGGTTTGTTGAGTCGGAACCCCTGACTCAAGCCCTGTGTCTGCCGCTGTAGCCAAGGGCTTTGGGACATGTCTCTGTGCTTCCATCTACTCATCCTCAAAGTCTGCTTTGTAAAATGCAAAATGCTGCACCCAGAGGGAGAGGTATGGTAGGAGGTGTCCACCCACTGGAACTAAGAAGAGCGGGACTTGGAGCTTCTGGCTAGGTACATGATGTTGGGCAAGTTACATGTATGAGGCTTGGTTACCTCATCTGTAAAATGGAGAAAACATTGCCTACCTCACAAAGTTGTCCCGAGGATTTCTGACACAAGATTTATAAAGTAGTTAGCAGAAAGCTTGGCACATTGTAGGTGCTCAATATATTGTGGTTATGATTACACATAAAGTAACTGTTATTAATTAATATAATACATTGTTTGGCCTTCTAAATAGGATGGTCACTGGTACAAAAATTCAAGGTGGCCACAAAGTCTGGAAACACAGATATTCTTTCATCAGGTATTGTAAT
>NW_006921783.1:5800189-5822535 GCF_000298275.1 Orycteropus afer afer | reverse complement strand
TACTTAACAGATAGGTAGGATTAAAAAGGGGACCTTAGAGAAGGCCAGTGACTTGCCAGAGTGACCCAGCAAGTGAGTGACAAGCCTAGGGCTAGTGTTCAGCTCTCCTGAGTCTTAGTAGGCCAGTGGCCTTCCACCATGCCCTCACATGGATGCTAAACTAGTGAAACTAACCTAATCAGGATCCTTTCATTTTGACTGCTCCTTTCATAGGACTATCCTTTCAAAAGACAGGATCCTTTCATATTAGGCTCCTCAGTGGGCTCATCCTGTGTGACAAGGACTCAGAGGGTTTCATTGTAGAGATGGTAGGACAGAGCAGGGATCCTTGAAGGATCACTTGAGCTTCTTGGATTTCTCTGGGGCCTGCAGTGTTTGCACTGGTCTAGACATTTTCCACCAAACCTCCTGGCAAATATTTGAAGGCCTTGATACAACACCATACAAATAGCGGTATCTAAAGCTCTCCCATGTAAACAGCCTGAAGTCCTTAGTCTCTCCCAGCAGTGATCAGAGAGGAAAAACAAAACCAAAACTTGGCTACTAGAAGCATTTTTCAGAAGGTAAAACTCAAAGATGAATTAAAAAGCAGCATGTTTCTGTTGTGGCATGTTTCAGTCATTGTTTATATGATTCATTGAAAGGTAGGAGAGGTGTGTGTGCGCGTGCATGTGTGCGTGTGTGTGTGTAGTGTGTGTGTGATAGCTTTTCCAGGATACAGAAGAAATTCCCTGTGGTTTCAAATGCTGTTTTCAAAAGTAACTTTTAAACTTCAAAAAATCATGTGCCTTTTGTTCTGTTCCAAGTGTTGGTTATACAGCATTTTTATAACACCTTTCTCTTCAAGAGGTAGGGGAAAGATTTTAGAGTTAGATAAAATGGAGAAAAATTCATTCTAGGATTTTGAGATGGTTCATATGGTCAGTTTCTCTCATTGACAATGAAAAAAAATTACTGTTTCCTCACATATTAGCAAATCTGAAAGGAGCACTGGAGAATGTTTGGACAGGAAAATGAGGAGACAGACACAAGAAATCTCAGTAACAGAAGTTAAAGCTCAGATCAAAGAAGCACCAGTGAGTGACCACAGATTACAAATTCCAGTACTATCACCTAGCCTGACTATCTAACCATCACCTTCCACCACTCCCAACCTTCACAGTCTTTACACAATCTTTGTTACTTTTGCTCTACCTTTAACCCTAATAAATCGAGAGTCCTGTTTCCTAAAGCTTTCTAGTTTATTTATTCCAAGTAACTGCAGGTTAATAAGATAAACTACTCTGGGGTAATCAGTAAACGAGCCCTTTACCAGAAGCAGGTAACAAATTAAACTTAAAGTATTGTTATTGATAATTGTAGCAACTAGCATTTATTTATTTAGTTTTTTAGTATTTAGTTCTGCTGTACATAGGGTCACTATGAGTCAGAGACGTCTCGACAGCACCTAACAATGAGGTTTTGGTCACAAGCATCTTTAATGCAACCACAATAACAGAAAAAATTGTTCTGAAACACACAGTCCTAATTTTGGGAACTCAGTGGTTTAGAAGGAAGAAAGAAGTGGCTTCCTGGTAAAATGACACACGTGCTGGGTTTCCAATACCCAATATTACCTACTCTCTCTAAGTTTGTAACCATCAACCATAGCACACCTTTTTTTTTTTTTTTTTTTTTTTTTTTTTTTTGGGGGTTTTTTTTTTTTTTTTTTTTTTTTTTTTTTTTTTTTTTGCCTCCAAACGATTTTGAGTTTTGTACCACATTGTTCTCCCTCTTTATGTAGGATCTCCTACATCCCTTCCAAGTGGATGGCAGTGGTAGCTGGGCACCATCTAGTTCTTCTGGTCTCATAGTTGTATAGGTCATAGCACACCTTTTTATAAAAAGAAAAAAACAACTCACTGCCGTGGAGTCGGTCCTGACTCATAGTGACGCCTCCTTGAGTTTCCGAGGTGGTACCTCTACGGAAGTAGATTGCCCAACCTTCCTTCCAAGAAGTGGCTGGTGGGTTTGAACTGCCGGTCTTCTGGTTAGCAGTCAAGTGCCTTAGGCACTATGCTACCAGAGCTCCTTTTCATAACACAGTCCTATTTAATCTAAAAATTAAACTGGTACTTACAGCCAATACATGTGGACCTACATTTTCCATACAGCTTTTTGTTATTTACAGCCTCTTAGAGCTATCTGATCTGATTGGAGCTCTGGTAGTGCAGTGCGTAAGGCACTTGACTGCTAACCAGAAGGCTGGTGGTTCAAACCCACCAGCCACTCCTCCAAAGGAAGGTTGGGCAATCTGCTTCTATGGTGATATTGCCTCGGAAACCCAAGGAGGGGTCACTGTGAGTTGGGTCTGACTCGATAGCACATAACAACAGCAACAACAGAACTATCTGAAAGTGCTCTGGTGGCACAGAGGTTAAAGCATTCAGCTGCTAACCAAAAGATCAGAGGTTTGAACCCACTAGCTGCTCTGCAGGAAAAAGATGAGGCAGTCTGCTTCCTAAAGATTTCCTAAAAATTAAAGATTCCTTGGAAACCCTATACCAAACTAAAACCAAACCCACTGCCGTGGAGTCGATTCCAACTCATAGTGACCCAGTGACCTGGGTTTCCGAGGTAGTATCACTATGGAAGTAGATTGCCCAACCTTCCTTCCAAGGAGTGGCTGGTGGGTTTGAACCACCAGCCTTCTGGTTAGCAGTCACATGCCTTAGGCATTACACCACCAGAGCTCCCTGGAAACCCTATTTGGCAGTTCTACTCTGTGCTATAGAGACACTATGAGTCAGAATCAACTTCATAGCAGTGAGTTTGGTCTTAATTTAAACAACAATAGTGAGCTCTGGTGGCACAGTGTTTAATGCATTGGGTTGCTAACCAAAAGGTCAGAGGTTCGAACCCACCAGTGCTCTGTGGAAGCATTGTATCATTTTATTTTAAAGTCAATGACTAACTGTCCATTGAAGCTCCTTGTCTCACCCCTTTGTTTTTAAAGCAAGGGATAAGAAGGAAAAAGTGCTCAGGGTTCTTCAGAGGTCTAACAAGACTTTGTTTCAATGGCTCTATAAACCCAAAGATTTTCTCCCATGTCCTACAGGAGAGAAATCCTGGGTCAGGAACTTCTGGGAAACCGTCCATTCGTCTGCTCTCTGAAGAACCTGTCAGCTTTTCTAATCCATAATGCTCATCTCCAGCTGCAAGGAGAAGTTAATGAGGTGTGTGGGACAGTGATGGGAAAAGGTCAGCCTCTACATCACTCCTGACACCACTGCTAAGTGAGGGGCATGGAGGGGAACCAGCAATAGGGTGAGAGAGATGGACCAGAAAACAATATCCACTTAATTAGCTGGTGATTCCAAATGTGTGGAGAGAGGCCAAGGTCCAGCCTACAGACTGTGACAGAGTATTCTTACAACGCTGTGAGGTCCGGGCAAAGGCCGGAGAGACAGCACACTCGCTGCCTCTGTCCACTGGCATCTCGGAGGATTTTTCCTTTACTTTTTGCCTGCCTGCCTTCTCTCCTTCTTCCTTCCTTCTTTCCCAGCTTTCTCCTTTGCTCCCTCCTCCTTGCTTTCCTTTTCCTACTTTCCCTTACTTATATCCCTTCCTTTCTTTTAAAAATTTTACTTTCCCTTTTCTCACGCTCTTCTTCTTTCCTATCTCCTTTCTCTCATTTTACATCTCCAATCAATTCCCCTTCGTATCTCCCAACTGTTAAATAATTCCTGACACTTATAACCATGTTTCTGCTTATCCAAAAGTAAAATAAAAGTTCGTTTTTTCATTAGAACAGGGACCCTACAGTGGGGTGAACACCATTATATGTTGAGATACAGCATGAAAAGCTTAGATCTCGTTTTTATGTTTATGTTTAACTCCATCCTTTTTATGTTTGGATTTATTATTATCATTAAAGTCGATTTTCCATACAACAATCCATACACATTCTGTTTTGTGACATTCACTGCAATCCTCACGCTGTAACGGCATTCTTCCCACTTCCTCCCTGTGCCCACTCCTTCCCTTCGTCCTTCCTTCCCAGCCCACCCTGCCTTCCTAGCTCTATCCTTGGGCAAATGCTCTTGATCTCATGTGCTTGATTGTTCTAATGAGTACATACCTGCCTATTATTACTGTTCACCTTATAGGCCTGCCTATCATTTGGATGACATTTGAGTCACAGAGGTTCAGTTCAGTTCCTAGCTGGAAGTGTCTAAGGGCCATAGTCTCAGGGGTTCCCCCAGTCTTCATCAGACCAGTAAGCCTGGTCTTTTTCTGATTTTGATTATCGTTCCCTATTTCCCCCCACTCTGTCTGGGGCCTCTGACTGTAATCCCTGTCAGTGCAACCAGCAGTGGTAGCTGGGCAGCAGCTAGTTCTTCTGGTCTCAGGGTGGTGGAGGCTGACTGTTCTGGTTCCCTAGTGCTGCTCTGACAAGACTATACCACAAATGGGATGGCCTTAACTAACAGGAGTTTATTCTTACAATTTGGAGGCTTTAAGTCCAAGTTCAAAGTGCCAGGCTCTAGGGGCTGGGTGAAAGCCCCTCTGCCTTGGGGTCGAGCAATGCCTCCTGCTCCCTGCCCACTGGAGCTAGAGGCGTTTCTTCACTCACACAGCTGCTGGCTGCTGAGGCTGAGAAGCCCCAAGGATGACAAGAAAAAGGCACAGTCCCAATGTTACCAAACCACATGGCAGGCCATTAACTTAAGTCCATTGTGAGTCCCAAGGTCAGCAGAGTATAGCAGGCTGCTGAGCAACGACACGGCTACATGCAGGGTCCAAGCATGCCATAGGCTAGAGACCATTCCCAAAGCCTCTCCTTATATATAGGAAGCAGATCACATACCCAAAGGCAGCTACTCAGCTGCTTGTGGTAGATCCCACCATGGAGTTTATTGCCAGGCTCATCATGGGGAATACTACATCCAGCTGCCCAACCACTCAGCCAGGCCCAGCCAAGTTGACACACAAACTACCACACTGGGATTCACATGGTCCATTAGTCCTTTGGCCTAATTGTTACCTGCATCTTTGATTTTCTTCACTCTTCTTTGCTCCACATGGGAAGAGACCAATAGTTGCATCTTAGATGGCCACTCACAAGCTTTTAAGACCCTGTCACTACTCAACAAAATCATCCTTTTTATTTTTGTGTTTGCTTTATAATGAAAATAAAATATCAATACAATCATAAATGTAATAAGTGCAACAAATAATAAGAATGAGATGTTTGAATTTTTTTTTTTTTTTTTTACTGAGAGGAGTAACTCAAGAAAAAGATTTACTGACTTGCTTTAAAGAAAAATTCCTTTAAAAGGCTAATAAAACTTTTTTTTTTTTAACTCATTCTATTTATAGTCAAGTAGCTCTGGTAGCACATTGTCTAAGGCATCTGACTGCTAACCAGAAGGTTGGTGGTTCAAACCCACCAGCCACTCTGTGGAAGTAAGACTGGGCAAACTACTTCGGTAAAGATTTACCACCTCAGAAACCCAAAGGGGGTCGTTATGAGTCGGAATCAACTCAATGGCCAGTGGGTTTGTTTTTTATTTTTATTTACAGTCAGTGCCTTTGACTACACGTAAAAGGGATTTCTGGATACACATAGGGCCTGAGCTGTGGGGAGGGCTGAGAGACTCGATGCCCTGAGAACTTTTACAATGAGAAACTACACTGAACTTGGTTTTCACCTTGTCAGCAGCCATCAAGTCGGCCCTGACTCGTGGCCACCCCATGCACAATGTAATGAAATGCTACCCTGTCCTGCCAGGATCCACTGTGGATGGGACCGTTGTGATCCACAGGGTTTTCACTGGCTGATTTTTGAAAGGAGTAAGACAGGCCTTTCTCCCTAGTCCATCTTCGTCTGAAAGTGCTGCTAAACTCTGTTCTGCGTCGCAGCAATGCAACTTCCACTGACAGACGGGGGCTGTGCTTGGGGTGCACTGGTTGGGATCAAGTCCAGTCTCCCCCATGAAAGGTGGGAATTCTACCACTGGACTTCCTAATGGGTTGCACTCTGACTTTGAGCTAAACGTTATTTATTTGAAAAGTCTTCCCTGATACCTCGTTTACAGTAGTGTCTCCCATACTCTTTTTTCGCTTTTCCCTACTTTTTCATCTTTCTGCAACATCTGGCATACTGCGCATTTACTCATATTTAGTATGCTGTCTGTCTCCCACCCTCTGTAGAGCGTAAGCTCTGTGAGGACAGAGGCTTCATCTGTTTCATTTGCTGCTGCATCACCACTACCCATCATGAATAGATCTTTGTTGAACGAACAAAGCATTTTAAAGGACCAAGTTAGAAACTCAAACAAGGCTTCGGGGGTTCCTGTTAGAAACGATGTCACTGAATCTTCTCTCTTCCCTTTATCAATAGTCTTCTGAAGGTTCATTTCACATCAACTGAGACCTGGCAGCACAGTGGTTAAAGTACTTGGCTGCTAACCAAAAGATCCATGATTTGAACCTACAGCCGCTCCAAAGGAGAGTCTGCTTCCATAAGGGTTTACGGCCTTGGAAACCCTATGAGGCAAGTTCTTCTCTGTCTTATGGGTCACAATGAGTCAGAATCACCTTGACAGCATGGGTTTGGTGGGTTTAAATGATGCTTCAATATACTGAGTTAAAACACACTCTAATTCCCTGACAAGAATGAACTCCTTCAGGGTGGGAATTGCATTAACTGCTTTAAATCCCCAGCATTTCACATATAAACGCTTAATAAATGTTTGCTGAATGGATAAACAAATGTACCCTGGGTCTTGGACATGCAGAAAGGTGGAATAAGCACAGAGCAAAAGAAGTCAGTAAACAAGCACTTACAGAGCACCCAGCACAAGCAGTGGCTGCTGAGCAACACAGGTCTGGAAAGTCTATTTCCTGTGCTTTAGGGATTTAAAATCTAGTTAAAGGAGATAAAACGTACCATCATGACATGCCTTAATAATAGCCGTTGTTATGTTGTTGTTGTTGTTATGTGCCGTCGAGTCAAACCCGACTCATAGCGACCCCTCCTTGGGTTTCCGAGGCAGTATCACTGTGGAAGTAGGATTGCCCAACCTTCCTTCCGAGGAGTGGCTGGTGGGTTTGAACTGCCAGCTGTCTGGTTAGCAGGCAAGTGTCTTAGCCACTATGCTACCAGAGCTCCCAATAATAGCCGTAAGTAGTTCTATACTTTTAACAAGCAAAAAATAATATATTGTGATGAGATGAGGTCATAGCCCCCAGCCCCCAGTCTAGTCAATGAGTATTGAAAACCTACTGTGTGCGTCATCACTGCCTCAGGTCCCGGCACTGCAAAATTCATAACAATGCAACCCTGTGCTCGAGAAGCTCCCAGTCGAGACGGGTGATGAGATCATTTCGACAAAGTGAGCAAAGCACCTGGACAGAGATACACACAGAGGACACTGGAAGCAGAAAGGAGGAATCGATACCCCAGGGTTACATAATCTCAGCGCATCTGACATTTTATGCCTGATAACTCTTTGTTGGAAGAGGGGGCTGACCTGGGCATTGTAGGATTTTCAGCAGCATCCCTGGCATCTACCCCCTGTATGTCAGTAGCACCCCTCATCCATGACAACAAAAAATGTCTCTAGACATTAGGACCAACTACATAACTGCAGGAGCTCTGGTGCGTAGTGCCTAAGGCATTTGACTGAAAACCAGGAAGCTGGCAGTTCAAACCCACCAGCCACTCCTTGGAAGGAAGATTGGGCAATCTACTTCCGTAGAGATACTGCCTTGGAAACCCAAGGAGGGGGTGTCATTACGAATCGGATCCAACTCAATGGCAGTGAGTTTGGGTTTATATATATATATAACTGCAAAGGAGTCCTGGAGACATGGTGGTTAAGCTCTCAGCTACTAACCCAAAAGGTCAATGGTGTGAACCCACCAGTTGCTCTGAGGGATAAAGATGTGTCAGTCTGCTTCTGCAAAGATTTATGGCCTTGGAAACCCTATGGGGCAGTTCTAATCTGTCCTATAGGGTCGCTATGAGTGAGAATCAACTCAACAGCAATGGGTTTGTTTTTTTGGTACATAACTACAGAGCCTGATGCAAAATGAAAATGCGAGGCCCTTAGTTCAAAAAGCAGGTCAAACACACACACACACATTAAAAATACTAAAAAATAATAAAATATGAAACTTTTCCTTTTCTTCTGTGCTTCCTTTCTCCTCTCTTTCTCTCTGTTTTTTATTTGCTACTTAATGTTGCATTCCCTAGGCCACAGGGACACTAACAGGGAGCATTATTGACTTGGAAAAATAATCCTTGATTATCCCTCGTTTACAGTGGTGTCTCCCACACTCCCTTTTCGCTTTCTCCTACGCTTTTATCTTTCTGCAACATCTAACATACTGTGCATTTACTTTTTTTTTATCTGTTGTCTGGCTCCCACCCTCTGTAGAGCATAAACTCTGTGAGGACAGAGGCTTGGTCTGTTTCATTCTCATGACTTGGAATGCATGCCATGTACAG
Organism: Orycteropus afer afer; assembly: GCF_000298275.1. Taxonomy (NCBI): domain Eukaryota; kingdom Metazoa; phylum Chordata; class Mammalia; order Tubulidentata; family Orycteropodidae; genus Orycteropus; species Orycteropus afer. The sequence goes on along the minus strand of NW_006921783.1, from coordinate 5,814,038 downwards.
AGCCTACCAGTTTCCCTCCTGGTCACCCACCAGGCCAACACATTGTGCCCCAGCTGGACCATGGAAGTCAAGCCAGGCATCTCCCATTCCCATAGTGCACTGCGTCAACCCATGGCAGATAGACAACCTCCACGCATATTGCAACTTCCATAGAAGGACACTCTTAGTACCTGGATCATGGGTGAGTAAAAGACCTGACTCTTGTTTAGTCACCTACCTAAAGCTTCATGGCACTGTCAGCCAGGGGCGGGGATGACCATGTCCCACTCTGAGCATGGGGCAATGAGCACTCTTCCCTGTCTCTTCCCATGCCCATGCTCAGGTCTCCTAAGCAGGCAGATGATAGCAGCCATTGCTAGATGAGAGCAGGGAAGGGGAGGCTGGATGAATCCAGAAGGTGGAAGACCGCATGCCAAAAACCCATCTCAGAAAGGCAGAGAAGGGGCGGAAGTAGGACCACGCATGAGCTGAGGCTCTAAGCCCTTGGTACATGATCCATTGTCCCATCAGACTTCACTTACAAAATAGAAATTCTATTTTGAATAAATATAGAGCTTTAAACCCCAAGCACACCCAGGAAGCTGGCCCCCAATTGAGAACCACTGATTAATAACCCAACATAAGGGTGGCTGGGACTTCTCAAAGGAGTTGAGTCTGGGACTACTTAGGAAAGCTTTCTGTAGCTCATGAATTTTAAAACAAGTTTCCAGGGGAGTTGTGGAATCTGGTTGTAGGAGAAGGAAGGAGCCCTTCTAGGTGGAGGAAATGGCAGGTGAAAAGGTGCAGACGTGGAAATTAGCAAGGTGCTGTGGGGTCCACTACAGAGATGGCTTGGCAGTGAAAGTGCAGGGTGGAAGGCAAGTGGATCCCAGCACAATGAAACCTAACGTGGGTTGTTCCTGAACATTCCTATTATTCTACCGAGGCTTCAGGTGAGTTGCTGAACTTCTAGGCCTCCTCCTGGTCTGTGGCTGCACTATGCCTCACCCATCCTGAGGCTCTGGTGGCTGGATGCTAAGGAACCCCAGTAGCACCTAGAAGAGTCTTCTGGCACAGTGACCCTCATCTGCACCCTGGTTTCCTCCCCTCTGCACCTGCCCCACTACAAAGTTTCACTCACCCTCTCCAGGGATAAGGGCAAAGGCTCACTGAAGGGTCCCACCAGAATACCCACTGGGCTACTTTCTCTCTTTTTCTCATAATTATCTATGAGTAAACAAACTGTGGTATATCCATACAATGGAATGTTATGCAGCCATAAAAAGGAATGAAGTACTGACACATATCACAGCATAGATGAGCCTTGAATACAGTACACTAAGTGAAAGAAGCCAGACACAAAAGGTCACATATAGTATAATTCCTTTTATGTGATATATCCAGAAAAGATAATGGCACAAATGGTTAAGCATGCCACTACTAGCCAAAAGGTTGGTGATTTGAATTCACCCACCAGGTGCCTGGCAATCTGCTTTTGAAAGTTCATAGCTTTGAAAAGCCTACCGAGAAGTTCTACTCTGCACACATGGGGTCACCTTGAGGCCTTGGGTAGGGATTGACTTGACAGCAACTAACAATAATAAGAGACAGAAAGTAGATCAGTGGTTGCCCCCGGCTATGGGCAGGGAAGGGAGAAAAAGAGGGTGACTGCTCATTGGTTATAGGACTATAAGGAGTTCGAAGCCTTTTGGAGTGATGAAGATGTTCTGGAACTAGTAGTGATGGTTGTACATTTTGAAGGTGCTAAATGTCACTAATTTTATCTTATGTAATTTTACCACAATAAATAAGTAAATGAAAAGAATAACTGAGAACTTAGTGACAACCTCTTTTCTAAGCATTTTACTTGACTCATTTACTTCTCACAACCTCCCTGTTAGGCAGCTATTATTTCTATTCCCATTTAGAAGATGGGAACACTGAGGTGCCAAGAGATTTAGTAACTTGCTCATGGGTATATGGCTAGTAAGTTGTGAATCCAAAATCTGAACTCTGCATTTTGGTCCCAGAGCCCTCATATTTAACCACTCCTCCTTTCACTTTCTTTACCTGTAAAATTGAGGTAATGAGAATAAATTGTTGATGGTAAGCATTAAATGATTATGAAGATTAAATGTTGTAGGGATTGAATCAGTTCTGACTCATAGTGACAACAGAACAAAACAGTGCCAGGTCCAGGCAGTATGCTGTTGCTGTTGTTAGGTGTCATCGAGTTGGACCTGACTCATAGCAACCCCTCTTTGGGTTGCCGAGGCAGTATCACTATGGAAGTAGATTGGCCACCTTCCTTCCGAGGAGTGTCTGGTGGGTTTGAACCACCAGCCTCTGGTTAGCAGTCAAATGCCTTAGGCACTATGCTACCAGAGCTCCCCAATTTAAAATTACTCAAATAAATAAATAAACAAAATAAAAAGTGTTGAAGAGCAAAGCTGTCACTCTGAAGACTAAGGTGTGCCTAACCCAAGCCATGGTATTTTCAATAGTCTCACATGCATGTGAAAGCTGGACAATGAATAAGGAAGATGGGAAAGAGTTGATGCTTTTGAATTGTGGTGTTGGCAAAAATACTGAACATACCATGGACTACCAGAAGAACAAATAAATCTGTCCTGGAAGAATTGCAGCCAGAATGCTCCTTGGAAGAGAGAATGGCCAGACTTCATCTCACCTATTTTGGTCATGTTGTTAGAAGGAACCATTCCCTGGAGAAGGATACCATGCTTGGTAAAGTGGAGAGTCAGCAAAAAAGGAGAAGGCCCTTAAGAAGATGGACTGACACAGTGGCTGCAACGATGGCTCGAGTATAGCAAGGATTGTGAGGATGGCACATGACTGGGCAGTTTCGTTCTGTTGTACACAGGGTTGCTATGAGTTGGAACCAACTCGACGGCACCTAACAACACCAGTGTTAAAAGGAGCTCTGGTGGTGTCGTGATTAAGGCATTTGGCTGTTAAACAAAAGGTCGGTGGTTCAAACTCATAAGCTGCTCCACAGAAGAAAGATGAGGCAATCTGCTTCTATAAAGATTTACAGCCTTAGAAATCCAGTGGGGGTCACTATGAGTCAGAATTGACTCAATGGCAGTGTGTTTGGTTTTTTTTTTTTTTTAATTTTTATTTTTTACTACTGTTAATGTTGTTACAAACATTCTGAAAAACAAATTAAATAATGGCACACTGCTTCGTGAAAACTTTCAGAGATTTCTCATTGCCTAAGATGAGAAGTTCAGGCATGGGCTGGCATTCAGTGTTTGCTTATAATCAGTCTTACCTTCACTCTCTGGCTTCATCACTAGCAACATCTTTCCATGGACCAGACAGCCCAGTCTGTCCTCCACGCCCATCATCTCATCATCTACTTTGATGTCTTCAAGCTTTTGTTCAGCTCTTCTTTCTTCCTGGAATGCTTGCTGAATTCTTCTTAGTATCAAAATCTCACTTACACTTCAAAGGCTCTGAGTCCCACAGAACTTTGCTCCCCTACTACTATTAACATTTGTTTCTATTTATTAATTGGGAGGTCTGGTAGCATAGTGCCTAAGGCACTTGACTGCTAACCAGAAGGCTGGCAGTTCAAACCCACCAGCCACTCCTCGGAAGGAGGGTTGGGCAATCTACTCCTGTAGTGATACTGCCTTGGAAACCCAAGGAGGGGTCGCTATGAGTCAGCCCGACTCAACAGCAAACAACAACAATTAATTGGGCCAAGTGGTTTACATATATTATACTATTTTTACATATATTGTATATGTAATATATTTACATATATTATACTATTTTTCCATGAGGAAGAATATTGGCTCCCCTTTTAAAGATGAGGAAACTGAGGTTCCTAGTGGCAACTTGACCAAAATTATATCTAGGAAGCAGCAGAGACAGATTTCAAACCCAGATCAGTCTGACTCCAAGCCTCATGCTGATTCCTCTATAGCATCTGCTTCCTTGCTAGTACAGAATGATGTGTGAAACCAAATAGAGCAGGGTTTGGCTCTCAACTCAGTGTGAGCAACTGCAAGTTCTCTGAGCAACTCCCAAGCTCTTTGAGCTTCAGTTGAGAAAACTAAAAACAGGAATTATATTAGGGTTGCTATGAAGATTAAATGGGATACTTTATATAAAGTGCACTGCTTTCTGTGAAGTCTACTCCATTCTGCCTGACATTAGAGGTAAATATATCCATCTCGATCTCTCCCACTGTACAACAAACCCCTTTAGGACAAGAACTGAATCTTGTTCATCCCAGCGGTGTCAAACACCCACAGTGCTCAATAAAGTTTTGCTGTATTGACACAGCCCTGCACAGCCTTCACCCCAGGTCTGGGAGCAGGGTCTGTCTACTTAACAGGACATGAAAGAATACCTTGGCCATCCCTTAGCATGAGGCCAGGTGCTCATTCTCATATCCAAAGAGTATGACTAAAAAGTGTATGACCCGGCCAGACACACCCAGGCGGAGCAGAGTGGAGCCTGGTCTTGCTGTACAACCAGGGGCTATAGGGTCTGAGGAAAGGAGATGTGGGGTGGGGGGGAAGGGTGGAGGGGGAAGGGTGGGGTCGGGGGGACCTACAAGGTAGTATCTACTGGGTAGAGGTTCCTAACTCATAGACTGTACGTGAAGACTTTGTACTCTTCAATGGGGAATAAAAATGAGCTTTTTCCATTACACAAGCATGACATCAGGAGTGGAAATGGGGATAATTATTGTGTCTTATTCTTAGGCCTTGCTCCTGTTCCTGAGCAGCACTTTGTGTTAACCTTGTCATTATACAAACATGACGAAGTGGAGAAAACACTGGAGTCTGGCTTCAAAAGCCTTAGATCAGAAGACAGTGTTTCTGGCAATTACATGGGGTCATTTTTCCTCTCTGAGCCTCACTCTCCTCATCTGTAAAATATGAATAAATGAGCCCTGCCTTCCCTTCTTTGCAGAGCTATTTTGAGGAGCAACAGAAGTAAGAAAGCTGTTTGCACATCATAAAATACTGCACAAACACTATAGTTCTTTATGTACCAGACAGTGCCTTAGAGGGGAAAGACTGATCTCGCTCTCGAAGGCAATGACAAGATTTCTGCCCATGTTGAGACTGTTCAGGGCAATTCTGCGTGCTTCCCCTCTGTTTGGGTGGGTAGTGGGCTCAGAGGAGTAGAAGACCCAGAATTGAGGCATTTAACACACAACTAGGAGGTCTGTAGTTCGAATCCAAGGTTCTACTCCTCAAACCATTTTTTGGGCCTTGGACCAATCCTTACCTTCTCAGAGCCTCAATCTCTTCATCTTTAAAATGGGGATGATATTGTCTCCCTCACAGTTTTGTGGGAGGAGAAAAGGGGAGAATGTAGCAAGAGGAACTGACTAACACTTATTTGAATATTAATCTGAAAACATATTGGAAGAAATTTTAGTAAAGGTTATGGCTTTTGTCTAAACGGCGTACCTTGGCCCATGTTGTTTATTCAATAAACATTTATAGAGTACTACTATGTGCTCGGCCCGCTGCCAGTCTCATTTTGATGAGTGTTGTAGTAGAAGAAAGAGGAATAGATTATTGTTTCAGCGTGAAGGCTCTCAATGCTAGGTGTAGTATTTATTAGCTTAATATCATACTAGGTCGCTGGTTTTTTATTTAATCTTTTACAAGGTACTAGGAACACTTATTTCTAAAAATGACCCAGCAGAAGGAGTTGTTGAATCAAAATGAAAGAAATCTCCTTTACCCTTTAGCTTGCTATCTGCTAATTTCCCTGCAAAGATCTTAGGACAGCAGCATGATGTGAAAACGAAATCACAGAGCTGACAGGGACTTCTAGAAAGGAAGACGACAGTTCAGATTGGTGGGGTTGGAGATTTTCCCGTACAACCAGGAACTCTAGGATCTGAGTTTCCGATCATTTTTCTCACAGCTCTCTCCACAGGGCTTTGCACATAGTAGGCAGTTGGTAGCACATAGTAGGCAGTTGGTAGCATTAAATGCACCAGACCTGTGCATCTGAATGGAAGGAGTGAAGGAAGGAAGGAAAGGAACCCCAGAGCTGTGTGCTATGATTTGACAAGCCCTGGATTTGAAACCAAGCCCTGCTGTGCCCGCCTCCACATAAGGCATTTTTTTCCTATATTACCTCATTTCATTGTTCCAACAATCCTATGAGGTATAATTCCAATATTATCACCTTTATATATGATATCATATAAAGGCTCAAAAAAATTAAGTAATTTGCCCAGAGTCACATTGATACATTCCCTTTACCCCCAGTGGGCAGCTGGTCTTTCTGACTCCAAAGTCAGGGTTTCCCCACTGTACTATGCTGTATCTCTTAGGAAAGTCACTTCTCCCTGACTCTTTTTCCTTATCTAGAAGAGGAAGAAGTTAAATGAGATGATCTCTATGGTGCCTTTTAGATCTGGATTTCTACCTGTATAAATTATCCTGGGGTTGACAAGCTATGGCCCATGGCCAAATCCAGCCGGCCAATTGTTTTTATAAATAAATCTTATTGGAACATAGTCACACATTCATATACACAGCCCCTATAACAGTACAGCTGAGTAGTTGTGACAGAGACACATGGCCCACAAGCCTAAAATATTGACTATTTGCTCCTTCAAAGAAAAATTTTGCCAACCCCTAGAATATACTATTCTATAAATTTTAATGGTGATACATTATACATGATGGATAGAAAAGAATCTGAAGGGTCACACAACTGGAAACAGGGTAGAGTAAGAAAGTGACTTCTACCTTGGAAGTGTTTATTGATTTGATTTACATTATACTAAGTTGTAACTTACATATAGCAACATGCACAAATCCTAAGTGTATGGCCTGCTGATGTATCCACCATCCTGATCAAGATATAAAAATTGTCTATCACCTTAGAAACTCCTTCATGCCCCCTCCAAATATATCACAAAAGATAACCTTAATTCTGAACTCTATTATCATGGATTAATTTTTAACTTCATATGAATGGACTCATGCAGTATACATACTCTTTTGTGTTTGGAAAGATACTTATTTTTAAAATGCAACTTCATCGCTGACAACTTGTAAAACCTAAGAAGTACAAATACAGAAACAAAAATTATTCTTAATGTCATTATCCAGGATGATTGCTTGCTCATTCACTCAACAAGTATTTTATTGAACATCTACTATGTATCAGACACTGCTCCAGGCACTGAAGAGTAAGACATGAGAAGGTCCCTGCCCTTGTGGAGCTTAATGTCTATGATGAACTTCTTTGTAGGCTAGTTAAAAGTCCTATGTCTACCACCACACATAGGTCTAGCCTCTGCTCTTGGACCATCTACCCAAAGGCCCAGTAATTTAAGATCTTTTTAGGAATTTCAAATCATAGAAATGTTGTTGTTGTTGCTATGTGCCGTCGAGTCGGCCCCGATTCATAGCGACCCCCCCTTGGGTTTTCGAGGCAGTATCACTACGGAAGTAGGATTGCCCAACCTTCCTTCCGAGGAGTGGCTGGTGGGTTTGAACCACCAGCCGTCTGGTTAGCATAGAAATGTTAGGGGACTTAAATAGTCATCCAGAACTCATCACTTTTCAAAAGTGGAATCAGAGGCCAAAAGAAGGTGCTTTTTCCCAGAAAGGAGTGTTGTATGCAGAACTACAACCTTACGCTACTGATCCCTAGAATGCTTTCTAGGTGAGACCCCACTCTCTAACAATAAGACATATCTTTGGCCTCCTTCAGGCCAGGCTAGAGCAGTATTTATGTCTTACTTTAGAGGCAATTTCATTTTAAGGCCTTCTAGACACTGTCTAATCAATGGGAAAGCCTTGGAGAGGAGAAGCAATAACCAAAGAAGAATAACCATGGAAAGTGAGAGCAAGGCTACATGCACAAGAACAGAAAAAAGATTCAACTGCTGCTGCAAAGTTACAAGGGAGATTAGTCCACAGGAGGTACATTTGCCATCTTACCAAGATGGAAAACCTTCAGAGAGTAAAGAGTCAACTGAGATTTTTAAGTTATTTTACCCTAGGGACTACATTTCACATTAAAAAGGTTGGATTTGAACTTCAGATGTGCCATCTGAGTAGAAGAATTAAACTAAATTCCTTTTAAGAATAAGCTATGACTCTAGAGCCTGCAGAGTCCAGCGGCTGCACTTCCTTGTATCCCTTTCATGATGTGCCTCTTCTTCCTAAGCAGGTGAGAGCCTGTCACAGTCCAGGAGCCTGCGGTTAGTAACTCATTTAATCTTCACAAAACCACAGTCGAGCATTATTAGCATTTTCCACTTAAGGGAATTGAGGTTCAGAAAAATTGCATAACACGCCCAAGTTGATAAAGCTCCTTAAGAAGATCTCAGGTTCAATTCAGATCTGTTTTATTCCCAAATTTGCCCTCTATTCTCATAGAATCCTCCTTTGACGTTCCCATCTCCCAAAGCAACACAAACTGGAGGCCTTCTTTGGAGCTGGAAAGACAGCCCAAACTTAGTTTTCATCCCAAAGCCCCACTCAAAAGTTCTGAGCTCTGATCCTAGCCCTTTCGTTAACTTACCCCAGTGGCTCCAAACAATCTCCTCAAACTATCCTGTGTCTTATCTTTCTTGTCTTTAAAACGGGGCTGACAATATTAGTCCATCACCACTTTAGGTTATGTGAAGGTTAAATGAAGATGATTTCAACTTTCAACTCTTATTTGGGAGAAGTTTAACAGAGGGGTTTATGAGATAACTCATTTATTTAGCATTTATGACACATATCCTAATCTGCTTTATGACACATAACCAGAACTACCTGCTGGCCTATTTATACTTTTCTTCTTAAATGTCCATTTTTCCACAGGTATTGATTCTGTTCCCAGATCCACAGTTGTGGGTACTAGGTAAGCACCCGCAGTACACCAGGTGACATATACAAGCAAGATTTGGGCAAGCGGGTTTTGAGAAGTTGCTCGATGTGAATGGCCAAATTACCTGGATGACATACCTAGATACACACAGGAAGTTTTCCCTGTACTCTCAGTGAAACTTCCTGTAATTCACATAGCTATTTGGGGTTGGGGGAGGAATGGGTTTGCTAACACCTGAATTTTGAAAGACAAAGAGGCTTAGGAGTCAGACTAGACCAAACAGCAGTTGAAACTACAAATCAAAGCTTTGTTGTTAAAAGGGAAGTGATTGCTGGTTTTTTAATGGGTTTTCCCAGCTAAACACAGAAAGTGATCTTCATTACACTTGACTACTTCTATCATGATAGCAAATAGAGACAGAGAAAGAAAGACTGTTCTCCAGGGACATATACTCTGAACACTTCATTATCCTGTTTGAGAGGGGCTGGGTAGCCAGGGAATTTTCCCATTGGGCTGGACTGTGAAGCACAAGGGCCTGCCATATGTCAAAACAAACTAGAAAAACAATCGGTTGAAATGAAGGCCCTTATTTCCATGAACTTGTTCTCTCTTTCTCAGGGGATTGAGAGAGGTGTTAACCTTCCATAGGTCTTCAGGCAGACAACCAGCCCAGTTCTTTGTGGCTCTCATTGTCAGGGGCCCAGGCATCCAGCAGGCCCTGTATTTAAAGGAGGCAGCCTAGATCTTCAGCAGCAGGGCTTGGACCAGTCACACCTGGGGTTTCAGCACACACACACCTGGAAGCTGGATCCCGAGCCCAGCACATGAGAGCTGCAGACCCTTCTTTCTCTATTTGGAAACTCCTCTCTATCCCTATCCCAACCTCAGCCTCCTCCCAATTATCTTTAGAAGATGGGAGAGGCAGAACGTCCTTAGAAAACCCTTTGCAAATTCCCAGCTGCTGAATTTGTGTCCCTGATCTTCCAGTGCCTTCAACCTCAGAGCTCAGTTTTTTAAGGCTGGATCTCCATGACTTTGCCAACCCTAAGCTTCCTGTGGGTGGGGGGTGGTAGGTTTTACTACTGGGGTTTCTGCCTTTCCAGACTAAAAAGTGTAAACACTTGGACCAACCTCCCTGTGCTGTAGTATCAGTAGTATCCCCATTTCACATATAAGGAAGCAGAGGCTCGGACAAGCAAAGGAGGAGTCTTCTATCCCAGAAGATAAGGGTCTGTGAGAGAAGGGTCCCAATGAGACCCTTCCTTGTTCTTCTGCAGGCCAGGCCCCAGCCTGTAGGTCTGAGCGCCCCTCAAGCAGCCTTCCTTCCACTCCGCGGCGCGGGGAGAGGGAGGGCAACACTCTGGGTGCTGAAAAACTATAACTTCCTTCTCCGCCTTGGGAAAAAAAAATTTTGCCTCAGCGATTTTGTCCGCGGCGTTTACTCAACTTGGCGTTGGACGCTCCCGCCACTCCCGCAGTGACCTCGCGTCTGCAAAGCGCGTCCCGGGCCCCGGGAGCCGCGAGTGTTCTGGAGCTGCAAACAAACCAGAAACCAGTGGGTCGCGGTAAATGCGGCTCCAGCTGTCTATCCAGCGGCGGGCCGAGTTTTGCTTTCCCTGCTAGGAAGGAGGCCCGGTAATCCCAGTTTTGCCCGGCTTTAGAAAGGAGAGCGCGGCCGGCGCGGCCAGATCTCTGGCGGCTCTGCCAGTCTGGGCCCTGCTGCAGGCCCGCTGCTAACCTTGGCTACTCCCTCTGGCCATAAATTAGCTGGCGCCTCCTTCAAGGGTCCTCCCGAAGCTTTTCCTTCACCTACGCTCTTGGAGCCGAAAGTTCTGCAAATCCAAAGCGCCCAGCCCGGCAGGGGAAGGCCTCGGGCCTGGGCAGCAGTAACAGAGGTAGAAGTAAATAGAGTCCCTCCAGTCTCCCATTTACTCACCCCAGCTACCACCACCCCACTTCATCCAGCTCCCCGCGCCCATCCCCAAACTGTCAGTTGGTCCTCCGCTCCGCTGCTTCTCCTGGCCCACCACCTGCATGGACTGGAACAACTGAAACGCCTTGGAGGGTCTCCACTCTTCACCTCATCCCTCACCCTCTACTTCCAAAAGCACCCCCACCTTCCTCTAGTCACCTGAACCACCGAAGCGCAGTTTCTTCATCTCTCGGGACCAAGGCGGGACCTGCAGCCGGTGGAAAAGCCCCCGCGCCTTCCATGCTAGGCTGCAAGCACCCTGCTTAACAAGTCCAAAGGTCAGCTAAAGTTTGGCTGATAAACAGAACCAGTCAAAGAAGGTCTTTAGCCCCCCAGCGGGAGTACAATGGCTCCTGGCCAGCCTCGCTCCGGCCGGGGCCTCGGCTCTCCACATCTGCCCCTCCAGCGCTCCCTCTCTCTTGGTTTTCCCCCCTCCCCACCATCATTTGCATCTTGCCGAAAGCCTGGCCCTTCCCACTAATTTGCATATCTTATATGGCCTAATGGTGGCGATCATGGCAAGTTAGAAGTTTTCTGACTCCTCTCGGAGGAGACTCCGGGACCCCGGGAGTAACAGGTGTCAGGAGGCTGAAGGGTGGGGGGGCTTCTGGACTTGGGGTTCGCTGGCGAAACTCCCCCTCCACCCTCCTCTCTCACCCACCCACCCCCTCACCCCCTTCTTTTCCCGTCCTTGGAAAATGGTGTCCAAGCTCACGTCGCTCCAGCAAGAACTCCTGAGCGCCCTGCTGAGCTCTGGGGTCACCAAGGAGGTGCTGGTCCAGGCCTTGGAGGAGCTGCTGCCATCCCCGAGCTTCGGGGTGAAGCTGGAGACGCTGCCTCTGTCCCCCGGAAGCGGAGCCGAGCCCGACACCAAGCCAGTCTTCCATACTCTCACCAACGGCCACGCCAAGGGCCGCCTGTCCGGGGACGAGGGCTCCGAAGACGGGGATGATTATGACACCCCTCCCATCCTCAAGGAGCTGCAGGCGCTCAACACCGAGGAGGCGGCAGAGCAGCGGGCCGAGGTGGACCGGATGCTCAGGTAGGTAGGCGCCAGGCGAGGCTGGAGGTTTGCGCCCGAGACCCCTGCACCCCGGGCCCTTGGGCCTGAGCGACACTGCGCTCGACCACTTTCACCAGCCTGTTTCCCACCAGAGGAGTCCCCCGGGGGGAGCTCCACTTCTCTCTCAGCACCTGGACCCCTCCTAGTCTCTCTACCAAAGGACTCGGGGACCCCACCGCTTCCTCTCCCCAGGCCTAGCCACAGCTCCAGGGACACGAGGGGCCCTCCAGGCGTGGCTTGGGTTTGGCCGCGATAACCGGTCCCTGGAAACCCTTTGCCCAAGCGACTGGAGGTGCGAGTGGGTGCCAACAGACAGCAGCGTTTTCCCCAAGGGCAGAGGCTCGGGCCAGCACCCAGGTCACTCATTTTTCCCAGTCGCCGCTCTGGGGTCTGGAAAGACACAGGCCAACCTCTGGCACAGCGTCCTTCAGTTCCTTGCTGAGGACAGGCGGCACCCAGGGCCACGATCTCGGAGGCGAGTTCTCTGGTGGGCACCCGCGCTAGGTGCGCGGATGCACGACCCCTGGATTATCCCCCGAACTGGTCTACGTTTGCAAAGGGTAATGTCTGCAAGTAGGATGGGGTGGTCCCGCGCGGGGCAAAAAGGAAGCACGCATTTAAGCCAGTGGAGAGCAACTGCGGCCAGAAGCCCAGGTCTCAGGGAGTTTGGTCGCAGTCTGAGAAAGAAGGGCACTTCGCGATCTCGCCGCCGACAGCCCGGCGTCCCCTGGGAATTCAGGCAGGCTGGCGGCTATCCTGGGTCCAGGATCGTTTGCCGTACCTCCCCAGCCGGCCTAGGGCTTTGACAGCTAGTTACTAATTATCCAAGTAGCCGAGCGGTCCCCTTAGACCGCACGCCGCTCCCAGCCAGTCGGCTTTAGGACTGAGCCGCTCCAGAGCCTCGGTCTCGAGGCGACCGCCAAGACCCAAGCCGCTCCTGGGAAGCTGGAGGCCTCGGCCGCAAGCCTGCAGCCACAATTTGGAATGGGATATGACCTTGCATTTGAATTTGCGCTCCAGGGGCCTGGAGGCTTGCCCTTCAGTCATGGCAATAGTGTAGAACTTCTAAGTTATTTGTCACAAATATGTTGCTCCAATGCGGTTTTCTTCACCGTTTTGCTGCGTGGCGGCGATTTCTCCCGGGGTAGCGTTAGGGCGTAGGAAGGTGAGAAGGCTCGGAAGACCGATCCCTCGATGCGGCTCTGGCACCAGCGCGGCCTAAAGGCTGACCCGGGCCTTGCGGACGATCCGGACTCCTGCGGCCTTCCACCAGGAGCCCGCCGGGCCTAGGTCCTTCTGCCGGCCGCAGGCGCCCGCTTTCTGGCCTGGCGCTCGCAGGATCCGGGAAGCCGGAGGGGACCTAGGGCACCCCTCTGCACCCAGCCCCACGCCAGGCTGGTTGCAGCAAAGATGTAACATAAACTACAGCACGTGGAGTTTGGGTGTTATTAATTTATTTCTATAAATCATCAACAGAAAGATACACAAAGAGCCGTGATTAGGTTGAAAAGAGAGGCGGGTTATTCATTGGTGAAGTTGTAAACGCGGCTTAGAGGGAGACTGCAATCCAACTCCGACGGGGGCCTACTCGCAGCTCCCAGCGCACACGCACCGCGCGCGGGGCGCGCCAGCCAGGCCCCCACGCCACCCCGCCGCCTGACCCGGGCTGTCCGAGCGCCCAAGCCGCCTGCAGAGTCCGAGGGCCGCCAGGAAGAGTCAGGCCTGGCTCGGAGAACCTCAGCCCCCAGCCCTCTTCCCTTCGCAAAGCCCCTCAGCTGGGGGGTGGGGAGTGTCAGGACCCAGGCCCTCCCTGGGGTGGGGATCCAGGACAGACTCCAAGGCTTTCCTCCTTTTTCCAAAAGGGTGCTGCCTCCCCTCCCCCACCCCGAACGCGGTTGGACTTTATTAATTTTCCCAGAAAGCGTTCGCGGTTCCCAGGTCACTGCACCGTGGGCTCCGGAGTGCCGGCACACGCACTGCCTTTTTTGTCCAAC
>NW_006921783.1:5786887-5800065 GCF_000298275.1 Orycteropus afer afer | reverse complement strand
CCGGATGTTCTTTATACCTCCTGGGAGGGAAGGGAGAGAAGGGGAAAAAAAGCCGGGGAGTGCGCACGTCCCGGTCCCCTGCGCTCGGCCTCGCTCGCCGGCTTCCAGAGCTGGAGCGCAGTGGCATTTCGTGGTAGGTGCTTCCAATGAAGCCGGAATTGAGGCTTCTTCACTAACGAGCGGCTTCGTGTGGCGGAGTCGAGGGCTTTTCTGCTCGTGGGCAGCAAAGTCGTTGTTTGAAAAGGACCTTGCTGGGCGAACAATGAGAGCCTCGACGTCCGCCTATTGACACCTGCGCTCGGAGCACAATGGCCGCGCGCTTGCTTCTGGAGATCCCGTGTATTTATCCGCGTTGGGAACCCATGTAAATGGCTGTATTTTCCATTTTAAAAAAACTGACCAGCTTTTCCAGCTCTACATGTGAATTCCGGGTACAGATAGCTGTAAAGGTATAAACAAATACGCCATCTAACCCTCTACTCTAGTCCCTGTATGCAGGCTTAAAGATTTTACTATAATTTATAGGGTTTTCGTGAGCTCTTTTTTTTTAAAAAAAAAAAAAAACAAACCTTCCCAATTTATCACTCTTTCCACAGAACTTCTCGCACTTAAAACATTACACTATTTCGTTAGGTTTCTTAAGCACATAAAATTAACACAGGTAAAGAAATTTCAAACAAAACAAAAATAGCCAAGGAATCTATTGAAGCAATACTAACTTTTTTAATCCAAATACTTTTTCTAACTTTTGAAGCTACTGTGCGATTCTGTTGGAAGTGTTTTTAATAGCTGTGGAGAAATTCACCAGAAGTTAGCTTTCAAATGATCTCTGATGTTTTAATGGGTATGTCCACAATGCCATTCACATAATTTTTCTCTTACTCAAGGTCGCTTTCCAAGTTTGAAACCGTGATACGCTTTCTCATTTTATCGTTGATTCGTTATTTTATATTATTTTGGAGGTATCGTTATGAATACTTGAGAAATCAGTTATTAATTGATATATAATTAATAGGAAAAGTTTGAGTTCCTCAAAAACTCAATCAAAGCCCATGTTCTCCCGAACTTAATATTAAAGGCTTGTTTCAAAAATCGCAGCTACTCAAATGCTTACAAAATAGCTGTCTTTTTTATTATTATTATCTTTTTTTTTTTTTTTTTGGTCATTAAGCAAAGTTAATTTAATTTGACAAACTATAGATGGCGTGTAGAAATAAAGTGGTCATTATATTACAACACTCTCTGTTTTGGCTTCTGCCTTGTGCCATTTTTTATTGTTTCACCTGAAAGTAATGTATCCCTTCATTTTTTTTTGCGTTCTGTCGGGCTATACTTACATCCCAGAGTGCACTACAGGGATGCTGGGTTTTTGGTTTTTTTTTTTTAAGTTAGATATGTAGCTTCATTAAATAGCGTATGTGGATGTATTGCTTCTTTAATATTTTGTTTGTTTTGCCATTACTGTCTTAATTCATAGTTTTAAATACTATCTCTTATTTTTAAGAACCTCTTCAGTAAGCATATATGTTGTTGTTGTTGTTATGTGCCGTCGAGTCAGACCCAATATATATATATTGCAAACTCAAAAAACAGTTTAAATAAATAAAAATCATTTTAAACAAAATAAAGGCACTGATACATTGCTCTTAAGCTTTTTGCATAGAGCTGAGTTTATGAGAAATGAAAAATGTAACTATGTTCCTCTCACAAGCTTGAAATTTATGAGAAACAATGATTTCCAGATACTCTTACCCTACATCAGAATAGACAGAACAGAAGTCAAGGCATTTGGGATTGTTCCTATCTTATTTAGAAATTAAAATTACTTTCCTCATTGGGTTTTATTTGGGAGGCAGGACTGTGAAATATATAAAAACCAAAGTCATTGCCGTCAAGTCAAATCTGACTCATAGTGACCCCTTGGGTTTCCAAGGCCCTATGTTTACAGAAGTAGATTGCTCAGTCTTCCTTCCGAGGAGTGGCTAGTGGGTTTGAACTGCCAGCCTTCTAGTTAGCAGTCAAATAAATGCCTTAGGCACTATGCCACCAGAGCGCCCCGTGAAATATATATATAAACTTCACTTGCCTTGCTCCCATAATGTGATTGATTCCTCAGTTCCAGAGAGGAAGGTCTTGTATTTCTTAGAACTTTTCTACAACTCTGAAAGCTATTTAATAGCTAAAAGACCTCCTTGCTTCTCAGGAAGTGGACACATGTTTTATCTCTATTTTTTTTAGATAAGAAACTGAGTTACCCATTCAGAAGAAAAATAAAGTGAGAGAAGTATAGTCTGAAATTGTTGTTGTTGATATGTGCCGTTGAGTCAGACCTGACTCATAGTGACCTTGGGTTTCCAAGGTAGTATCACTACAGAAGTAGATTGCCCAACCTTCCTTCCGAGGAGTGGCTGGTGGGTTTGAACCGCCAGCCTTCTAGTTAGCAGTCAAGTGCCTTAGGCACTACCCTACCAGAGCTCCCAGTCTGAAATTAGGTAAACTTAAAAACTGATGTTACCCCCTTATCATTGTAGATCAGCCCAGCCCTAAGCTAAAGCCACCCCCACTTTCCAATGGGCTTCTTGTCTTTTAAGTTTCTTACATTCTGGGAAGATGAAGGAAAATAAAATAAACCAAGAGCTTTTCTTTCTGTTCAAATGAGATAGCAGGCACTGGCAGTGCCCTCTCATTCCTGAAGCTGAGCAGTTATTTTTATCTTTTCCCATCTAACATCAGAAGAAAGGATAGAGTAAACTGTACAGAGGCCTTTACCTCCTCCTCTATTTAGATTCCAATTTGGCCTCATACACCTCCCAAGGATGTAACTAGGAGAGGTGGAGAAGTGGATGAAGATTAGAGTTTTGTGAAGAGTTTAAGTTAAAGCCCTGGGAAATAAATGATTTCTCCCTAGACATCACCCACTAACATCCTAACTATCTGCTTGTCTGTCTAGCGAGGACCCCTGGAGGGCTGCCAAAATGATCAAGGGCTACATGCAGCAACATAACATCCCCCAGAGGGAGGTGGTGGATGTCACAGGCCTGAACCAGTCACACCTCTCCCAGCATCTCAACAAGGGCACCCCTATGAAGACGCAGAAGCGCGCAGCACTGTACACCTGGTATGTCAGAAAGCAGCGGGAGATCCTCCGACGTAAGTGTTTTAATCCTGCCTCTACCTCAACCTGGAGTGACCTTTGTCCTAGTTCTGACCACTGTGGGCTGCCTTGGTTTCCCCTTCATCTAGAAGGCCTACTGCCTGAGTACTTGGTGAATACAAGAAAGCTGGCAGATGGATTTGGCCTTCGTGGTTGCTATACAATGGACTGACCCATGTCATTTCTTTACTCACTGTCCCTTGCTATCCAGCCAGTTGCTTTGACAGGCCCTCAGTGTGTGCCTTGAATGTACTTTGAATTTTGTGGTCCCTGCTTCTCTTACTAAGTAGGTAAGAGAGTGGGATATCTCCCCTAAAGTAGGCTAAGCATAGCTCCTTGACACAAGACTACAGGTCAGAATTTCCAAAGAAGATATTGCATAGCACATCACTGTTGCTGTTCTTTTCTTCTCCTTGAGGAAGTATTAAAATATATAGAGTGTTTGCATAGGTATATTCAGAACTTGACCTTGTGTGTATGTGTGTTTTTGTGGGGAGGGGTGACTGAGTCCTGAAATAATTTAAGGGGCTTATTCACATTTACCAAAATTGCTAGTTTTGAGATCTCAGCTGGTGACCCTATGTCATGAAGAAGCTGCTTCAGGCTAGAGCAGGACACAGAAAAAGTGTTAGCATTTGGAACTCTGGCCATTAGGTCCTGTCATTCTCACTTTTATCCCAAAATTTCCTTTTTGTCCCAAGATTTCTTCTACCCGAGAATACTGAGAGAGTCTTGTTTTAAAGTGTGGGGAAGTTTAAACTGCATTTGAGTGATAAGAACTTGAATGACATATTCTTGCTTTTATTTCAGCAAAGTAGACTTTGACTTTACACTTCAGTTATTTCCATCCAACCCTTTTCCTAGGAAAATTTTAAGTCAGTTTTCACTCTCCCCACACACTATCCTCTGGGCTTGGGTTTCTCTGTCTGTCAAGATGTAACCCACTTTCTGGGTTGAATTTTTTGCCTCTCACTGACTGGTCAGGTGTTTATTTTATTTTATTTTAATCATTCTTGTTCACTTTCACACACTGCTCTGGTGATTGTTTCAGTATTTATTGTCTCGATGTCTGTGGACTAGAAGGGCCTCCCTGGTAGAAGGAAAGGCTTAGGCAGTCATCTCGTATTGTGGTTGTTTGCTGGAAGCATTAAATGGACAGATTAGAAATAAGAAGCAAAGTGAGAGCTGTTTGTTACTTGGGTGGGAAGGCACTTTGTAAAGTATGGGTTGACCCCCACCCCATAGTGACTGGCTCATTAAAACATGTGTTCCTGACATGAAGCAATTCTCTGTAGTTCCTGGAAAGTCCAAGAAAATTCGCTGAAGCCACAGTCCCCAAAGGCCTGAGAACCCTTGGGACGTGCCTTTAACCCAATGCAAATTTTATAAGGCATCTCCAATCTAACCTGCATCTTTATGTTCGGTGAGACTTCCCTCAGGAAGGAGAGGGAAGCAGGAAAGGCCATCTGGAAGCTTCCAAAAAAGATGAAAGTCCCAGAAATTTTCTCAAGATGCTTGAGATATTTCACAAAAATGTATGGCAGTCCCTGTAAAATTGTTTTGTTATTATTGTTTTAAACTCACATAAGACACAAAGTTTAAGTAGCTTCATTCTGTAAATATCAAATGAACATCTATTATGTGCCAAGAATTGTACTAGGGGGAAAAAAAAAAAAAAGAATTGTGCTAGGCCTTGGGATACACAAGCCTAGAGACTTACAACCTTACAACTTAATGAGGGAGATGAGATGCTTAGTAATGACAGCTGCTTGCTAAGAGCTGTTACACAGGCATACACAAGGGGCAGCAGAGGAATTGTCTGTTAAGTTGCCCGGAAGAATGACAGAGGGTTTCCTAGAGAAGATGGCATTTGAACCAAGTCTTGAAGGATGGACACAAGACAAACATGCATGGGATAAAAATTAGGAAGTGAGAGAAATGAAAAAGGAACTCGAGTCAATAAGAAATAAGAAGAGAGGGGAGAGAAGAAAAAAGATGATATAGAATTGCAAATTTTCTTGAAAAGTTAAAAATAAATGGTAATATTCATGGGCTTTTCTACATCCACAGAATATACTTGTCCGTGCTCACTCCCAAGCCTATTAGAAAGCAGCTGAAGCCAACTTCTCCAAGTTAATTTTTATGGGCAATGAATATTTTCTCTTTCCCTGAATACTCTGAAAAGAAGTGGAGGGGAGTTGGTGGTAGTTGGAGGGTATGTAGATATCTTAATTCTTCAAAAATTGAGAGGTTGGTGCCAATCCCCTAGGTGGGCAGAACTTGAAGGCATGTCATCCTGGCTGATCCTGGTATAGGCTGGGTTTCAGGCAGTTGCTTCCTCAAAGGGCAACTGAGAGACAGAGACAGCCCCCACAATGTGGGATGGCTCTGAGTGATCTTAACATCCACTACAAATAAAAGTTTAGGATTTGGTTTTGTTACTTCCATGTAAGTCAGATTTGAGGGTTTTGTGGGTGTATTATTTGGTTGCTGTTTTTAGCGAGAGGTGATACATTGGCTAGTGGCTAGGAGCTTTAGAATCTACAGGCTAGGTTCACATCCTGGCTTCTGCCCCAAGGCCGTGAAACTTGGGGCAAGTCACTTAGCCAGTCTGAACCTCTGTTTCTTCATCTGTATAATGGAGATAACAACACTTCTCACATGGAGAGGTTGTGAGAATTGGAGAAGGGATACATGTCAAGGACTTTGCATAAGAGCTAACCACAGAAATTGTTCAATAAATGTTAACTGTGATCACATCTGTTCCCATCAAATGAAAATCTCAAATTGCTCCCAAGGCCTTGGAATTATTGATACTGGCTATGAATATTACTCATAGTAATTCTATAAGGCCACAAGCTGCCAGAGGGAGGGAAGAAGACACTGAGACAGACCCCCACTGAGCACGGAACTTCTTCTTTCTCCTTATTTGAATGTCCCTAAAGTAACTGCACTTATGGAGCTGAAGAACAATTAACATAAGAGGTGTGAAATCACTTTGAAAAGTATAAGCTCCATAGGAATTTGAGTCATCATCATCATCCTAATTAGGGGCAAATATTCTAAAAGACTATTCTGTACCCCTTAGGTTTTTAGCCAGTACCAGTACATAAGTAGGGAAGTTGAGGGACCCAGGAATTAAGAACTTGGCTGGGGTTCTATATTATCCCATTGAGTTGGTGACTTCCTGTTAGTATATTTGGCAGCAACTCAAGTATCTAAAGGAGCTGTAGGTCACCAATGAAAGTAGAGCCCTAAGGTAGCGTGAGAATCATTCAAAGTGGGTGGGTCCCAAATCAAAGGCCCCAGTGACAAGCTCCATCCATCCACCCGTGAGACTACTCATTAACTTGCCAATCAGCAACTGGTTAAACAAAGCCTAATACCACCTGCAGCTGGTATCCTAAGTCAAGGCTGATTAGAAGCCCACTACTTCCTAGTGATGGACCAAAATGGAAATGGATTCTTGGATAGGTAGTAAGTTCTCATTGCTGGAGGTGTGTAGATTGAAGAACCACTTGATGGGATGTTATGCAGGAGATTCAAACATTAAGTAGTGGCTTGATTTTTGAACCTCAAGGGTTTTGGATTTCTGCTGTCCAAAGAAACAGGAAAGGCAGCATGTAGAAATAATAGCATGTTGACTCATTACCCCAGGGCTCATCATGACTGGAGGTTGTGGCCTTCAAGGCTCTGAGACCTGAAGGAGTGACTCCAGGAACCAAGAAAGAAAACCATCAAGGTCCAGAACATAGGAAATTACTCTACTAGGTATCCTTGCTCAGCAGGTGCTTGGCCTCTATGTTTATTCATCTTTAAAATGGATTAATCTATAAAATGGAATTAATCAGCCCTGATGAAGCTGCTACATGCAGATATGACAGAGAAAACAACAAAGCTCTCTTCTTCAATGAGTAAATACTGAATCTCATCTAAATCATATAGGCTAAAAGTATCACCACTAGCCTGAGCTGCTGTCTTTCTTTTATTCATTCAACCAGAATGTATTGGGGGTCACAATATGCCTGGACCCTGGGAATTAGGTAGACAGGGTGCATCATTTCATCTATATTCATCCTTCTCCGACTCATTAAACATCATTTCTAGAAAGGCCCCATGCTTAGTTTTGTGTACTTGCCATATTTCAGATTTGTGGGCAGATCTGTAAGATCTTGTCCTCTTAAGCTGCTGCCTTCGTAAATTAATTCCTGGACACACACACCCCACCACCACCACCTTTGAAATTATTTTAGATCTGAAAAGCATCTTCTCTTTCTAATACAAAGCTCCAATTATATGTATTTCAAACCAGTATTTTTAAAAAAGTCTTGGGTTTGGGTTTTTCTTAAAGAACCCAATATGATAATGAGGATAAAACAAACCAAACTCACTGCCATCTAGTTGTTCTAACTCATAGCAACCCAAAGGACAGAGTAGAACTGCCCCATGGGTTTTCCAAGGCTGTGATCTCTACAGAAGCAGACTGCCATGTATTTCTCCTGCCAAGTGGCTGGTGGGTTCAAACCACCAACCTTTTGGTTAGAAGCCAAGTGCTTTAACCATTGCATCAAACCAAAAAACAACCAAACCCATTGCCTTGGAGTCAATTGTGACTCGTAGTGACCTTATAAGACAGAGCAGAACTGCCCCACAGGATTTCCAAGGCTGTAATCTTTATGGATGTTATGTGCGTCAAGTCGGACCCGACTCATAGTGACCCCTCCTTGGGTTTCTGAGGCAGTATCACTACGGAGCTCTGGTAGCATAGTGGCTAAGGCACTTGACTGCTAACCAGAAGGCTGGCGGTTCAAACCCACCAGCCACTCCTCGGAAGGAAGATGGGGCAATCTACTTCCGTAGTGATACTGTCTCGGAAACCCAAGGAAGGGTTGCTATGAGTTGGGTCCTACTCAGCGGCCTATAACAACAACAACAACATCACTACGGAAGTAGATTGCCCCATCTTCCTTCCGAGGAGTGGCTGGTGGGTTTGAACCACCAGCCTTCTGGTTACCAGTCCAGTGCCTTAGCCGATGGCACATAACAACAAACAACAACAACAACAATCTTTATGGAACCAGACTACCACATCTTTCTCCCAGAGTGGCTGGTGGGTTCAAACCGCCAACCTTTTGGTTAGCAACCAAGTGCTTTAACCACTATGCAAACAGGGATCCTTTATAATATAAATAAATAGAATATATATGCAGAGAGGTGGGGTAGGGAGAACTTTTTTAAGTCTCTGAATATTTTAATCTAAGTGCAAATAGATCTGAAACTTGATCAAGCTCATCCTCTTGACATCAAAATACAAGAATTCAGGAATCAGAGTGTTGCTTCACGTCTAAGGGCCAGTGAGCCAGCAAAAAAATAAATTGCTCTTAAAACAGTGGTTGTCTGTGTTTGAGCTCTTTAAAGAAAGGACAGGAGTGGCTTTGGTGGAGTAAACTGAGGTGGACAGTGAAGGATCTGTCATGGGAACTCACCTCTGTAGCTCCCATCCAATAATGGCAGATTAAAAAGGTTAGGAGAGAGGAATAAAGATGACTTTATCCATCTGTCTATCTGTCTGTCTATCTGCTGAGTGAAGGCTACACACCCTATCAAATCTACTCCTTTCTCTTTTCAGAATTCAACCAGACAGTCCAGAGTTCTGGAAATATGACAGACAAAAGCAGTCAGGATCAGCTGCTATTTCTCTTTCCAGAGTTCAGTCAACAGAGCCAAGGGCCGGGGCAGTCCGATGATGCCTGCTCTGAGCCTACCAACAAGAAGATGCGCCGCAACCGGTTCAAATGGGGGCCCGCATCCCAGCAAATCTTGTACCAGGCCTACGACCGACAAAAGAACCCCAGCAAGGAAGAGAGGGAGGCCTTAGTGGAGGAGTGCAACAGGTAACACCACCAGAAGCTCACTTGAGCATGCAGGCGAGCACGTGGACCCAAGACCCATCCCTGGTCTTGGCATATGAGATATTGGTTGTCCAAATAACCAGTGAACAGTTGCCATCAAGTAGATTCTGACTCATGATGACCCCATTGGGAACTGTGGTCTGTAAGATTTTCACAAGTAGATTGCCAGGACTTTCTTCTGTGGCACCTCTGAGTGGACACACACTTCCAACTTTTCAGGCAAGCACGTTAACTCTTTACACCACCATATTGCTAAATCAGTGTTTCCCTAAGTGTGTTCCACAGAACCCTAGTATTAATATATTAAATGAGCTTGAGAAATAGCATCTGCATACTGCCTCTTAGGAAGTCATGACAAATTCACATATTAAAGGCTCTGAGAAGTTCTTTAGTAAAGAAACGTACTTAACTTTGTTGACTTGGTTGTTACCCATGGAATCCTTTTTTGATAAAAAAACCAAACCAAACTCACTGCCATCAAGTCGAATCCAACTCATAGCAACCCCTCATTGGGTTTCCAAGGCGGTATCTCTATGGACACAGATTGCCCAGTCTTCCTTCCGAGGAGTGGCTGGTAGGTTTGAACCATCAGCCTTCTGGTTAGCAGTCAAATGCCTTAGGCACTATGCCACCAGAGCTAGAATACTTGTTAATAATTCCCATGGCATATTCTAGAGAGGATGCTCATCTGAAAGTGAGAATAATGCAGGTGAAGTGAGAATTATGTGACCCCATACATGTCAGGGCAGAGCTATCCCTTAGCCACAGACTGGTTCTGCCTCCACTAATTATCTTTCACCCATTAGTCCAAAAGGGAACCTGGCAGGGTAGTAAGAATGGGTGGGATTTATTCAACCCACCCTGCCCACCATGGCTCAACAGAGTAATTTTTATATTTTAATAACTACATGTAATTTTAAAGAAGATGATTGGAAACCCTTGGGATATTGCTTTGTTTCATTTCTGTCTTCTCCTCTCTGACTCTGATATTGGCCAAAACATCTGCTCTTTGCTTTGGCCACAGCTCCTGGCCTCTTTCTCTCCCGCTGGGCTGGGTCGGCTTCAGCAGTGGACAGATGCAGCCAGCCAGTCAGCCAGGAAGCGGAGAGGCAGAAGAATCAGCCTCTGTGGGCCTGGGTCCTTAGTCTGTGTTTCTGCTGATGAGAAGCCCCTCAGTATCCAGTGGTGTCTAGAAACCCTTGCACCAGCCAGCCCTTTAGAGGGTACTCTTAAGGTGTGAATAAGAAATCTGGCTTCCCTGGCGTATCTGTGTCCACGCCTTTCAGGGTGCTTTGAAGGGACTTAGGCAGAGCCGGCGAAGGACTTTGCCTTTGGTGAGGTGGGAAGAATGGCAAAGAGAAGGTGTCAGGAGGCCCAGTCTGGACCCTTCCTCTAATTGCCTGGCCTCAGCTTGTTCTCTTCTCATCAGCTCCAGAGGCCTAGCCCCCTGACCTCCAGAGCAGCTTCACTTACCCTGGACCTGAGCAAATAGATCTCAAGCTATCTTCATCAGACTATTAGATGGATTGGCTTTTCCTCCCCGCCCCCCCCAAAAAAAAAAAAAAAAAAACCTCACTGCCGTGGAGTCAATTTGACTCATAGTGGCCCCTCCTTGGGTTTCTGAGGAGGTATCTCTACCGAAGTAGATTGCCCAGTCTTCCAAAGAGTGGCTGGATTTTTCCTTAGGACAGGTTTTTTCCCAACCTCCCACTCTATCCTCAGTCTCTTCACACTCCTAACCAAGAACACTATGGTTTTGTGTTTGGGGCCAAGCACTGGAAAGCCCCCCAGCCACCCTTACTCATCATCTCGCCTCTGTCCATTCCCAGGGCAGAATGTTTGCAGCGAGGCGTCTCCCCGTCCAAAGCTCATGGTTTGGGCTCCAACCTGGTCACTGAGGTTCGTGTCTACAACTGGTTTGCAAACCGCAGGAAGGAAGAGGCGTTCCGGCAGAAGCTGGCCATGGATGCCTATAGCTCCAACCAGACACACAGCCTGAACCCTCTGCTCTCCCACAGCTCCCCCCACCACCAGTCCAGTGCCTCTCCTCCAAACAAGCTGTCAGGTAAGCAGGGTCTGGGCCTCACTGCCTTGGCAAGTGGACCATCCTGGTTTTTCCTGCAGGTCTCCCCTGGCCCAAAAATTTTCACAGGAGCCAATGCTTTAGGATGGTATTAGAGCTGATCTCCTCCCATTGCTAGATTATTTTCGTGAAAGAAGAGCATGGCTCTCTTCAGGTTTCTCCCAACTCCTGCTCAACATCACGCTTGTAAGAGATAGGTCAGCCTCCAGGGAGCTATTCTTCTCCCTGTGTGGCTGCTGACTCATAGGGTCAGTGTAGTCATCACATTATGTACAGAGAAAGCTGCCTGGGTGGTTTGCCAGGTGTGAACTGCAGTCAGGTGGGTCGTGATGGTGCATCATCAGTCATTGTGATGGAGAACCTCCATCTGTCCTCCTCCATCCCTGTTCATATCTCACTCCTGGTGCTCTGTCCAGCTGCAACAGGAGAAGATTGGTGGCCCTTAGGGAAGGGTCATTCTGTTTGCAGCAGGTTTTGCTTGTTGGCTTCTGTGCTCCATCGGGGTTAGGGTGATGTCAGCCACTTGACATCTTTGTAGTGATGAGTTGGCCAAAACTCATTGAGGACCTATGTGTGCTGCTATGTGCTAAGCCCTGGCCTGGATTAGTAATGCCTCCTCTGTGGGGTTTGGGTTTGTCACAGAAGAATCCTTATTGTGGGAAAGTATCCTTATATGCTGAGTGCTGTGTCAGGCACAGGCTGTGGATGAGCACTTCTATTGGAGTTTAGTTCTCTCAGCAAAGCTGGCTTCCCAGAATTGGTGTGTTTATTGGGGTCTCTTTGGTGCCCATGTGGACAAAGTATGACATAGTCTCCTGCTTGCTCTGGGGAAAGGCTTACAAAATAAAAGCCAAGCACTGTTTTTGACTCTGAGGTGAATCCTGTTCCTTCCTTCACCTGCTGGATGACCTGAGAGGAGAGATCTGAGATCTGAGAGTTAACCCAAATGTTGGGGTAACTACTATCACTAAGACAGGCTTAGAGCCACCAGCTGGCCAGTATTCCACAGCCATGCCCTCCCATAGTACAGAAATCTCCCAAAAGAAACTACCTTGAAGTCTTCCATCTTCAAGGGTCTCTGGAAGCCTTATATTGACCAACATGTAGCCTAGTCAGGGCTGGAAGCTTTTTTGGGAAGAGCTTAGCTATAAGCGAAGAAAAGTCTGAGTTACTCTTAAGAGGCAGAAATGTCCCCAGGCAAATACTGGCCTGATTGCAGAATAACTTAGCTCCTCTACGGAAATTCAAAGCAAGGTTCAGAGGATAGTCGCAAAAGGCATGTGGCTGGCATGGAGCACTTGCCGCCAATGAGCCATAGAACTGAATCTGGGCACTGCAGGGGGCGTGGTTGGGGCAAGGGGCATTATTGCAAAGACAATAGCCATTGTACTGGGACCTGTGATCTCCACACCAAAGTCAGGGAGCCTGCAAGCCAAACAAAGGCCCAGCAGCTTTCTGACAAGCTGGGGTTGTGTGGAGGTCACCACAGGGTTGTTAGCTTAAGCGTTCTGTATTTCTACAGGAGACATAGAGAGCTAGGGCTGGAGGTACGGGAGCAAGTATTGGAAACTGAGTAGGGTGAATGTGAGATGCAGCCTAGATGCCTCTCTGGTGGGACAGGGGCCTGTCCCACTGAAAGATGGATTCTCTGGGGTGCCCCAGAAATCTGGACCTTTAAAAAAAAAATCCTAACACTAGGAGGGACTTTGAAGAAGCAACCTAAGGTCCAGAAAGAGATAGTGATGTGTCACAGTTACAGAGAAGTAGTAACAGAACAAGGACTAGTACTCACTCAATCTGGCCAGTTTCTACTCTATACTTTCTCACAGCACAAGTGTGCATTGAGTGCTTACCAGGTACCAAGGACCATACTAGTGATAAATAAGACACATATCCCTGACTTCTTGGAGCTCACAGTCTAGTAGGGAAGACTTCATGCTGACATGGAGTCCCCAGGACCAGGCGGGGATTAAGGTTACTTTGGGGGCTTCAAAGCTCTTTCTAGGGAAAGGAAAAACAAATATGGGAC
>NW_006921783.1:5773872-5786207 GCF_000298275.1 Orycteropus afer afer | reverse complement strand
GTCTTCCTTTTGGGGCATTATTCCTAAGAGGTGATGAGATGTGTCCTGGTCCTGGGTCTGGCTGCCAGGGAGGCCCATGGGTGTTTCGGTCACCTGGAAAGCGCTCCCTGGGCTAGGCAGACCAGCAGGCTGGAGCCCAGTGCTCAGATAAGGCTTTTGTCTGTAGTGTCTCAATAGTGTGCTTCCCATTTTGGTCCCTGTTGCCAAAATATGGTCTCCAGCCAAGCCCAAAACTTAGCGAATGCAGAATTAAAACAAAACAAAACTCTGTGGTAGGTGATGTGAAACCAACATTTGGAGTCAGTACTAGCAACCTCAAAGGCTGAACTGGGTGGGAACAAGGGCCCAGTCCCCTCACTCTCATTCCCAATCCTCTCTCCCCAAACACCAGCACCCAAGCCAAGAGGACTGGAAGCCCCTTGGAGACAAAGCTTTCCCTGGGACGCTCCTCCTGGAGAGACAGAGCATCTTTTCTCTAACTGAGCCCCTTCCCTCCCCAGCCACGCTTAGCTCCTTGTGGCCCACTTGCCCACGATGACCACAGTGTGACCCTGGTCCTGGAATGTCCGGCACAATAGGGGTGGCAGGAGGAGCACTTTGCCTCTGTCAGCGGCTGATTGGTTACATGGTGCCCTACAAACACATTGTCAGCAGAATCAGCTGTTTCCAGCGTTTCCCCTCCTCAGCTTTACAATCACACACCAGCATGTAGCCAGGGGTTGTCATGGTATTGTCTCCCTTATGCATGCTTAATTGACAATTAAGTTGAGGCTTTGAATCAGCCCGGCTGCCGCTGATGAGCCTTCATCTTTCCAGTGAGTGTCACAGGGGCACCCTTTGTTTGCTCTTCTTGGGGGCCTGAAGTTACTGTAGCAGACTGAAGGCAGCCATTTATCTTCAGCCTAGAAGGCCTTTATCTGCCCCCTTCCCATTCCATCTCTCGCCAGCAGGAGCTGTCCCTGGTTATAGGTCCCGTGACAGCCCATTCTGAGGCCTTTGAGCAGACCCGGAGTGATGGCCTCTACCTCCATTCTGGAGCTGAATCAAGAGAAAGGCCCCTGAAAGGTCAGAGGGCAGGGCTGCCGCAAGGAACAGGACTGGTTGGAGACTGGTGCTCGTATTGATCAGTTCAGGGAGGAGGAGGAAGTTGGCGTGGGATGGAAGCTGGGCTAGCCTTGTGCAGGCCAGGAGATTCATTGCATGGTCTGTGGTGGCCTTCCTTACCGTACCCTTTGCTCCAGTCTGCAGCAAACTCAGCTGGCCGCGTCACAGAGGGAGGGGAAGGGCTAAAGGTCTTCATCTGCCTTTACTTCTTTACTCTCCTGACACATAATGCCCTTGTCACCTTTGGTAAAGAGTCTGTTTCCTGGAAAGAGACTGAGGCCCACAGAAAAGAAGAAACCTTTCCTGGGGAACCTTTGGATATCCTGGACCACAACCTCTTTACCTAAGAAAACCAAAAACCAAACTCACTGCTGTTGAGTCATATCTGACTCATAGGGACCCCTCCTTGGGTTTCCGAGGCTGTATCACTGCAGAAGTAGATTGCCCAACCTTCCTTCCGAGGAGTGGCTGGTGAGTTTGAACCGCCAGCCTTCTGGTTAGCAGTCAAATGCCTTAGGCACTACGCCACCAGAGCTCCCCTTTACCTAAATTGTTGTTGTTATGTGCTGTCAAGTTGGACTCGACTCATAGCGTCCCCTCTTTGGGTTTCCCAGGCAGTATCACTATGGAAGTAGATTGCCCTATCTTCCTTCTGAGGAGTGGCTGGTGGGTTTGAACTGCTGGCCTTCTGGTTAGCAGTCAAGTGCCGTAGGTGAACTATGCCACCAGAGCTTATTTCTGGACTGTTGCTCCTCTCTCCTTTCAAACTCCATTCCTCTTTCTCCAAGTTCAGTGGATTTGTCTCTACTGCCAGTCAGATCAAAGCCTGAAAAACAGAGAGAATCCTGCCTTGTGCCTTCCCCCTCTCCTCCCTCACCTCTACCCAAGTTGCCTGAAGGAATCTGACCCTGAGTCTTAGGAAGACCAAACTCTGGACCAGGTTACTTGTGTGGATGCTGCTTTTTTCCTGATGCAAAAATCTTCAGGACCCAAGGAAATCTCGAGTGCCCAGTGGCAAGGTTATGATTAAGTGTGAATGATTATAATGACTGGTGTTGGTTGAGGATTTACAGGTACCAAGCAGTGGGCTGAGCATCTGTACACATCATCTTATTTAATCCTCACAACTACCTTAGGAGGTAGAAACTATCTGTATTGTTATCTCCAGTTTTCGGTCAGTGAAGAGGCGAGGGGATATTTAGAATGTAAATAATTTGCCAAGTTCATATAGTTAGTAAGTGGCAAGCCAGATTTTGATCTGTTACACTGTCCATCTGTATGATGCTAAGCACTTGGCTGCTAACCAAAAACTTAGTGGTTCGAAGCCACCAGGTGCTCCACGGGAGAAAGATGTGGCCGTCTACTTCATAAAGATTTATAGCCTTGGAAACCCTATGGGCAGTTCTATTCTGTGCTACAGTGTTACTGAGTCTGAATTGACTTGACAGCAGTGAGCGTATAGCTCTTTATAGTGAGTGAATAGTGTATGGTGAGCACATAGTAACTGGCTAACCAGGTTTCTCTCTTTGCTATATACACAATGCCAAGCGCTTGGCTGAAAGGTTGGCAGTTCAAACCTACCCAGCGGCTCGGCAGGAGAAAGACCTGGCGATCTGTTTCCATAAAGATTACACTCTATAGAACCCTATGAAACAGTTCTATTCTGTCACATGTGGTCGCTTTGAGTTGAATTCAGCTCAATAGCACCTAACAACAGCAAGAACTTTCTAGGCACAGAAACCAACATATATGCATTTGTACACACACATGCCTGATCCTCCCACGGTCTTTTCTGTTCCCACATTTCCACTGTTTCCTTCTGAAGGACAAAGAGGCTTTGGGAGAACATGGCTAAGGAGGTGGGTTAAGCGTGGGGGTCTCCCAGTCTGGTTAGTTTACTATTTCCTCCCCAACTGTTGCCCCTGAACAAAGTGGATTCTGCACCCTGCCTAGGAAAGAAATCAAAGCCCCCTCTTTCAGGACCCCATCCCCATCTGTGCGGGGATTGGAACTGCCCTTGCAATCTGTACTGTCTGGGGCACTAAATGCCTTAACAACTTAATGGGGCTTCCGAGACAGAGCAGGCACCTCGGCTCAGCTCTGGGAGCTTCGCCCCCTCCCTGGGCAGCAGATGGGGGAGGTGGGTTATGAGGGCAGTTGTAAAAATATTCATCTTAGCAGCAAAGATCTCCACAGTAACTAAGCCTAATTGTCCCTAAGTAGCAGAGTATTTCAGTTCAGAAGGGAAACACATCATGCCTTGAAATGTCTGCAAAATATTTTAAAACCCATCTTTAAAGTTGGAGGTAAACACTTTTATATTGACTTGGGGTTCCCTGGTGGACATGGCTACATATCCTTTTTCTTAGGGATTTTATCTGGCTGCCATTTTATCAGTTGAATTTGAAGGTCATTTTATCTTGCGGGCACCACCCCATCGGCTGCCACTAGATTGGGGAAGACAATCGAGGATATTAATGAGATTAAGAGGCTGAACCATCAGAGCATTCTGCTGTCAGCTTCCCCCTGATAGTGGCCATACCCTGGTCTGCATACAAAGAAGCCTGGCTGCTGGGCTGCCCCCCACACAGGGACTATTGAGATACCGGAGTCCTATCAATGTAGGCAGCCTTACTGGCCATGCCTAATCCCCCTGTAGGATCCTTTAAGTTTTCAAGGACTCCTTGTTGCCCTCTAGACAGGTCTAGGGAGGAAGGAAGCTGCTGGCAAGCACAGAGCCACAACCTGTTGAGTTTTGCAAGAAGTACCCTTGGGATCTGTTTGTTGAAAATATTTGATGGTAGATGATAGGAACTTGGAGAGAATTGAGCACCAGAGGTTGAGAGAGGCAGAAATCTGTGCAAGGAACTTTGGAGCTATCAGGAGATGGGAAGGCACAGATCTGGGCGAACGCTTCTACCTACTTTTCTAAGTGAAGTACAAACACAAATGGAGAAGGGGGAAAAAAAAAGTGTGTGTGTGTATACATGGAACAAAGCCCCCAAATAAAATCAAACGAAGCATTTAATCATGATTATCATCCTAGCTGTTCACAAGTACTCTAGAACGGGGTCAACAAACTTTTTCTGTAAAGGACCAGATGGTAAATGTTTTAGGCTTTTCGGGCCACAGAGTCTCAGTCACAGTTACTCAACTCTGATTTTTTAGTGCAAAAGCACTCATGGTCAATATGTTAACCAATGAAAGTGACTATGTTCCAAGAAAACTTTATGGGCTTTGAAATTAGAATTTCATATCATTTCCACATGTCATGAAATAATCTTCTTTTCAATGTTTTTCAACCAGTTAAAAATGTTAAAACCATTCTTAGCTCGTGGGCCACAGTTTGCTGACCCCTGCTTCAGGACACTTTAGAATCAACTGGGGAACTTTTAAAAATCCCAGTGCTAAAGTTACCATATGACCTAGCAATTCCACTCCTAAATATATACTGATGAGAACTGAAAACAACAATCTGTTCCACATATGTGCACAGATTCTTATTGCAGTATTATTCATATAAGAGTCAAAATGTGGAAACAGTCCAAATGTTCACCTACTGATGAACAGATAAACAAAATGTAGTATATCGATACAATGGAATATTATTCAGCCATAAAAAAGAATGAAGTACTGATACATGCTACCATGTGGATGAACCCTGAAAATATTGTGCTAAGTGAAAGAAGCCAGACACAAAAGGCCACATATTATATGGTTCCATTTATACAAAGAGGCCAGAATAGGCAAATCCATAGAAACCAAAAGTATATTAGTGGTTTCCAGAGGCTGGGGGAAGGGAGAAACGGGGAGCGTTTGCTAATGGGAACATGCATTCTTTTTGAGGTGATGAAAATGTTCTGGAATTAGATAGTGATGATGGTCAAACAACCTTGTAAATATACTGGAAAAAAAAAAGACTGAATTGTACACTTAAAAATTAGTTTACATAAAATACATTTTTAAGAATCTCAATGCCAAGGCTGTACCCCAGGCCTATTAAATTAGAATCTCTGGGAGTGGGACCAGGCATCTAGTTAAAACTCTCTAGGGTGTTCCCCTTAACCAAAAAAAAAAAGTCCCAAACTCACTGCTGTTGAGTCAATCCTGACTCATAGCGACCCCTCCTTGGGTTTCCCAGGTGGTATCTCTACGGAAGTAGATTGCCTAGTCTTCCTTCCTAGGAGGGGCTAGTGGGTTTGAACCTCCATCCTTCTAGTTAGCACTCAAATGCCTTCGGCACTACACCACCAGAGCTCCCCCATAAGCAACACAATTTGAAAATCAGTACTCCAAGATAGTGCTTTTCAAGTGTTAATGAAAATGCTAATCACCTAGAGGTGTGGTTAAAATGCAGCTCTTGACTCAGTAGGTCTGGGATGAGGCCTGAACCAAAAAAAAAAAAAACCCTAACACACTACCCTTGAGTTGGACTGAATCATAGCGACCCCTCCTTGGGTTTCCGAGGCTGTATCACTACAAGTTTCTGTTTATTTAACAAGTTCCCAGGTGTTGCTGACGATGTTGGTCCAAGGACCGCAATGTAGTAGCTTCAAGACTCTCACAACTTCAGTAGTGAGAGTCTTAATACTACTAAATTAGAAACAAACTTCCTTTTGTCTCCCAGCCTCACCATTTAATATGGAATAAACCAAAAAACCTGCAACACCAAAACCCACCAAACCCACTGCTGTCAAGTCGGATCTGACTCATAGCAACCCCTCCTTGGGTTTCTAAAGCAGTATCACTATGGAAGTATATTGCCCAACCTTCCTTCCGAGGCTGGTTGGTTTGAACCGCCAGGCTTCTGGTTAGTAGTCAAATGCCTTAGGCACTAAATGGGGCACTGAAGATGCCCTGGAAAAATGCTGTTATAAAGCCAGTGGATGTGGCAACAAAATCGTGTGGAGTCACATCTGAATTCCAACCTCAACTGGGCTACTTATAAGCTGTGTGACCCCAGGCAAGTGTCTGTCAGACCCTGAGCAATCCACTTCCCTCAGTCTACGAAGATGTGTCTGGGATATTTGAGTCTCAGTTTCTCTGTGAGTAAAATGAAGACATGCACTCAAATAGATGCTGGAAGGATTAAATGATATATGTAAAACACTCCTGACATAGTCGGGTCTCATAAATGGTAGCTATTACTTTGACTTGCAAAGCCTTATTTTTTTCTCCCTTCTTTCATTCTGTCCCTCTGGGAATTTTCTTTCAATTCTCTTTCAATTCTAGTGTTTGCATTGGACTCCAGCTGGCTTCATGTACCACACTGGGTACAGGGAAGTTTCCTCTTCTTCCTAGGACTGCTCTAGGATATCCATAAGGTATTTTCAGAAGCCATGCCAAGTGTGTTAAATAGTGAGAGAAGCTGGTAAGCTCTAGGGATTAGAGGTTGGGAGATGGCGGTTCATGACCATGTAGAAGGAGGTCAGGTTCATAAAATGACCCTGAATTTCCTATACCTAATAGGGTATTTTTCTTCTTTAATTAAAGGAGGTGCGAATACCCTGCTTATGTGTATTGCTTGTTGGTAATTAGCTCAGGGAACCTACCAATTAGAGGGGTATGGAACTTCTGGCATAGGTGGTATCTAAGAGGCTTAATGGCCTTAGTTCTTAGAAGAGAAGCTCCCTAAACTCCAGGCAAAGGACTGAGTCTCTGAAAAGCACTTTCCTCAATCTTTGTTTAAGAAACCTTCCCACTGTCTTCTGCTTTGACTTCAGCAACCTTTACAAAAGCACACTTGTGTGAGTTCAGCCATCTAGAAGTCAACCAGTGAGGACTCAATCTCTCTAATGCTTTCTAGAAATCAAGGGCCAATTTTCTCAGGACAGGCACCCCGGCATGCTTTTCCCAAATTGTTCTTGTTATGTGCCCTCAAGTCAGACCTGACTCATTGCGACCCCTCCTTGGGTTTCCGAGGTGGTGTCACTATAGAAGTAGATTGCTCAACCTTCCTTCTGAGGAGTGGCTGGGGATTTGAACCGCCAGCCTTCTGGTTAGCAGTCAAGTGCCTTAGGCAATATGCTACCAGAGAGGAACACAAAACAGACAATCTTTAGCATTTCATAGCTTTCCTAAGGGAAATCTAAAGGAGCTCTGGTGATGGAGCGGGTAAGGCATTTGGCTGCTAACTAGAATGTCAGTGGTTCAAACCCACCAGCTGCTCTGTGGGAGGAAGATGGGGCCATCTACTTCTGTAAAGATTTACAGACTCAGGAACCCAATGGGGCTAGCAATGAGTCAGAATAGACTCAATGACAGTGAGTTTGGTTTTTATTTTTTATTTTTTTGAAGGGAAGTTTATAGGCACTGATTATAGGCAGGGACTAGACTCAGATGGTTGTGTCTTGGTTGCAAAGTGCAGTGCCCACACTAAGCTTGGGCTTGAATTGTGGTTCTGTGACTATCTGATGATGTGACCTCAAACAAGTTACTTAGCCTCTTTGAGCCTCAGTTTCTTCATCCATAAAATTGAGGACATAATACCTATCTCCTCAGAGTTGTTGGAAGTCTTAAATACTATAAAAACGCTTCCAGTGCTATGCACAGTGCCTGAGAAGGAAAGTTAACGTCCAAAACAGTGTTATTAGGTTGACTCAGGAACCTTCAGAGCATTGAGGGAGAGAAAGTACTTTGGATCTGCCTGAGTCCTTGATAAAAGTGTGGCTTTACACTTTCATCCTAGAAGCATTTTCATTTCTATGAGCCCTGCTTGTCATCCTAAGGCATTTGACTGCTAACCAGAAGGCTGGCAGTTCAAACACAAAAGCCACTCCTCAGAAGGAAGGTTGGGCAAGCTACTTCTATAGTAATACCTCCTTGGAAACTTGACGGCAGTGAGTTTGGTTTGGTTTGGTTTTGGTTGTCATTTGGGACATCAGAAACAATGAAACCCAAGTATTGGCAAAATCCATGGTTCCCAAATCTTGGACATAAAAGTTACCCGAAGAGCTTATTAAAAATAAGCATCACATCCATGCACTCACATCAGAATTGGGTTTGGGGAAAGGTCAGCCACGGGAAGTTTCAACCAGCTCCCTAAGAGATTTGGATGCACAGCCAGGACTGGACATCATCACAGGGTTGATAGGGTAGGAGAGTTCTGAAAGGGTTAAAGGCAATCCTGATTTTCCTTTTGCTGAACTGGAATAAGTGAGGTAGCCAGGGTGAGGAGCCCTGGACTAGGATTCGGGAGACCTGACTCACAATGAGTAGGGTGACCTTGGGCCAATCATTGAACTTCTCAGCAATTCTGGTAAATAAGGGTGTTGGACCAGAGCCCTTTCCACTCTGACATGTTATTATTATTTGGTGACTGTCTGTAGCATCAAGTCTTGGGGCCTAGAAGTGCTTGAGGTGGCAGTGGGAGTTTTGCCATTGTGGTATTTTACTGTTAAGCTCATCCTGCGTCTCTCTCCTTCCTCTCCCTCACTCCCTTGCTCCTTCCCCATTTCAGGAACTGTGTGCTGTTAGAAGCTTTCTACCTTTATTAGGGACCATTAGAGCTTTACAGCACCAGCAGATTGGGTGGAGCCAGTTACAATAAACAGATTTATAATGGGTATAAACTAGACACCTATTACTGCTGGAGGTTAACACTTTCAGGGCCTTTGAGTGGCAGCCTGAATGCACATGCCTTCTGGCCTTGCCACTGCAGGGTGCCTCTCCCAAGTCAGCACCTGTTGGACTGTGTTCTTACTGAAGCCCAAGTGAGTCCTTGCTCAGCAAGGGTAGAAAGCTTCTGAAGAACATCTCCCATTTATGTAACATTGATTCTCATGGTGGGCACAAAGTAAATACTTAATTCATCCTAAGATGTTTTACAGATGGAAATAGACATGAACAACCCATCCTCACCTTCCTCTGGAATCCCGATACCAGGATTCAGAGGGGAAGCATAGAGTTTACATCTCTACCTATTACAGAAAAATAAACAAACTAACTGGTCACTATATACTGTATTCTGAATAGTAGAGTCGTGGGCTCTACCAAAAGATTTACAGTTTGAACGCACCCAGTGGCTCCGGGGAGAAAAGACCTGGCAACCAGCTCCCATAAAGATTACACCTGGGAATCCCTATGTAGTAGTTCTGTCAAGTGGGGTCACTGTGGGTCGGAATCTACCCAATGGCACCTAACAACCACCACCACCACCATTTGAGCTTGAGTTAGATTTATTCACCATGGTGTCTCCAGCACATAGTTCTGTGCCTGACACATGGGAGACACTACATATTCACAGAATAAAGACATCCATTATACAGGGCCTCCAAAAGTTTAGTGCATTTCCCCATGTTTGCTATTCTTGTTATTCAGTTTCAGAGTTAAATTGCAGGTGGAATTTGTTTCACTGTACATAATGATGTGTATGCTATTGAAAGCATTTTTTCCCCTTTCTGGAAACAATGTCGACCAGCTCTGTCCTCACTAATATTGCTTAACTAAAGTATAAAGTACCACAGTTCAATGCCAACATTAAATGAAAGTTTTCAAAGAACCTATCATTACTCTTTCTCCCTAATGTTCTGCTACTTCAGTGTTTTAGTTTATTATATAACCCCTTACCAGCATCCCTTGAACAACAAAAGTATAAGAACTCCTCCTCTTGGGTTTCCATTGAGTGAGAAAAGATCTAGGAAAGGGATTGGACTCACTGCAAGTCAGAGTCATCTGGAGAGACAGAAATGAAACTGCCCAGCTCTAGGCAGCCACTAGTTCCTGGTGGTGGTCCCTAAGCACTTGACTGGTGTTCCTATCCTCCCAGTGGTATGGAGGCCAGTAATCATCCTCTTTCCAAGGTCTCAGAGCCCAACACCCAGTGCTTCATCTATGAGCCTTCAGGGTGATGAGCAGCTATCTGTCATGTTGATGGTGATGCTGCTGCTGAAGCTGCCCTCACTGACGGTGATGAACAGACTGGGGTCTAGCCTTGCAAACTCCTCAATGAGGCAGCTCTGGAATTAGCCTGACCTCAAAGGATCTTCTCCCTGGCTATCACCTCCCAGTAGGGTCCAGCTTATGAATAGGTCACAGTGGAAAACTTCTCTTTTCTAAGGCAATTTTATTAGCCTTTCAGTCACAATAGAGATGTCTGTTTATAAGACCTGACTTTTGTGTGGACACCCAGTGGCTCAGTCTGCTGATGGCTTTATAGCCTTTCCCCCATTGCCCAGACCCTTATAGCCTTTCCCCCATTGCCCAGACCCTTATAGCCTTTCCCCCATTGCCCAGACCCGCTACAGGCATCATCATTCTCATCAGCCAGGCCCAGGGGCCTTTGTTGCGGCCACATTTACCTCAGCTGCAAAGGCAGCCTCTCAGAAAAGACCAGCCCCAGGAGCCAGTCTGCAGCAGGGCGCTGTCTGTCCCCACAGCTTCTAGACCTAACGATGTCCACAATTAACCCTTCTTAGTCTTATCCCACTTTCTTTGGGGGGAAAAAAAACAAAACAGGCATTTCAGTTATTCATGTTGCTACAGCAAATCTGCATTAATCGATCCATCTCCTTATCCCAAGTTAACCCAAGTGGCCCCAAAACAGGGTTCTTACCTGCATCCCCAAACCCATGGAAATGGTTAGCTTCGGTCAACGAGAGCCTTCTCTCTCACCCTTCCATACCCTCATCTCTTCTCCCCACCCCCGTTTAAAGTGCTGGTAATGGATGTTGTGCTTAGGCCTCAAGATGTGCATGGGTGGGTACCTGGCGGGCATCCCATTGAGTATTTCATACAAGATGAAACATTGTCAGGTGACCTGCGATCTTAGGTGTGAAAGAGGAAGGCCTGCATATCATACTTACTCGTCACTGTATCCACCTCATGTCTCTCATGTTTCTTGGTTTTATGCCTTCAAACATGAAATGGCCCAAATCTGTCAATATTATTTCTTCTATTTGATTATATTTTAATCTCTTTTTCCACCTCTTTTCCTCTCTCTTACTTCCTTTTACTCCTTCTTCAAAATCTGCCTGCAATTACAGAGAAATTGGGAGTTTTAGAAGATAAAGGTGTTCCACTGTTACTTTTCCACCACTCAATGCAAAAGACTAAAGGTGAAGGGGGTTTGGAGCCTTGGATCAGAGCTGAAGTGTAGGTCATTCACCTCACCATTTACTCATTCAGGAAATATTTATTGCATGCCTAGCATGGGCTAAGCTCTGTACAAGAGGCTGAGGACACAATGAAGAAAAAGGACAAGGTCCTGCCCTCACTGAACTTATGTTCTAGTGACAGATCCAGCCAAGAAGCAAGTAAACAAACAAAATCATTTCTAACTATTAGTGGGTCATGATGAGAGGCTTAGCGAATCTGGAGTTGATTTTGGATTCATGTGGTGGGAGAGGGTGGGGGAAAGGGTCAGCTTAGAAATACCACTGACTTGCTAGGAGATTCTCAGCAAGAGGTAGTGAAGTTCCTCTCAGATCCTCAGTTTTCCACTCTGTCAAATGGCATCTGCTCGAATATGTGAGGACCTCACACATTCTTCCGGGCTAGGCTGGTTTCTTTCACCTGTGGCAGCAGTGTCTGGGCTGAAGTGTTCGTTGCAAACCATGTCATGTTTTCCCACGGAAACCAGCTCTCTGGTAAGGTCGAAGGGTGGTGACTAGGGGAGACCCTGTCGAGGAGGACAGCCTGGGTGAGTGTTTCTGTTGCTATTCTACCTCCCGGAGTGTGTGATTTCTTTACATGCGCTGTGCACGTTAGCTTCTGTTCTCAGCCAAGATGCTTTTGAAGGTAGACTTCTTTTTCTCTTTTTTTTCTTGGTTACATATGCTTTGATTTTTATAAGAAAACCAGTTTGTGGGCTTCCCTTAAGTATCATTCAACTTTTACTCCTTGAGTCAAGAATGTTTACCATCCCCACAGGCCTGTCTGTGTTTCTCCTCTTATGCATTGGGCTCCCAACTATACCACCTTAGGGAGAAAGGGATCTGGAGTGAAAACCAGCCCTGTGTGTAAATTGCTTTCATCTTATATCAGCTTTTTCCTCCCAGGCTTTCAGATTTTTAATCTCCCAAACTCTCTGCAAACATTCATCTTTATCCCTGGAGAGGAGGAAGCATTAATAAGAACTGGCAGTAGTCCTGTGTTACAGATGAGGAAACTGAGGCAGCAACATTTTGCTTATATGAAAGCTTTAATTTTTTGGAGTTCCCAGTTTCAAGCTCCAGGAATTTTTCACATTCTTTTATCCCAGATGAATTTCTCAGAAGTTCACCAGACTGAAT
>NW_006921783.1:5771704-5773692 GCF_000298275.1 Orycteropus afer afer | reverse complement strand
AAGTTCTGTCTGCCATAATTTACAGGCATGACTGTTTTCCTTTGGGAATCGCCTTCTCCTTAGCACGAGCCCTCCTGCTTGAATTTAAATTCCTAGTTCTCAGCCCTAGCAGGGTTGGGCAGTGCTCTGCATGAGGTTAGGAACACAGGGAAGAATGTGTGTGACAGAGCCCTAGCCAGTTGAGTAATGTTTACTCTGTTCATGGCTGGGACGCTCATTCATGTTGGCAGAGGTCCACCAGCTGGAGGGACATTCCTGCATTATCAGGGATGGGAGATTGGCTTTGAAATATCAAGGGTGAAAAGCATCTCACCAGATTCTGGGTAGAGTTTGCAGACCCCAGTGAAAGGGACCCTCAGGCTTCAGTGCCAAAGGTCACATGGGGACAAGCCTCACCTCACCTCACCCAGCCTCAAGAATCCCCACTTCCACCTCCTCTTCTTGCTGAAAGAGCAGTTCTGGTCATGGCTTCCTGGCTAACCTTGCCCTGATGCTTACCCAGTATGTTGTCTCCCAGGAGAGCTCAATCCTTCTCTAACATTATTTTATTCATTCATCATTCTAGCTCCTGGGAAGGGAAATCTGTGGGCTCATTTTACACACCGAGGCCCAGAATCATCAGAATTAAGGCTGAGAGAGAGAAAGGGATTAAAATATGTAGAGACTAGAATTGTGGGATTGACTTCTGGAATTGTGGGATTGGGGTCTCAGCTATTTTTGTTGCTTTTAGAGAGTTGCATTAGTTATCCAGGGCTCTATGCACTGAAGTTCTAAGCCCCAGAAGCATAAATTTCTGAAAAGGCTCTGTAGTTAAATACACCCTGAACAGCTCCTCTTGTGGTCCTCCTGTAAGGCAGTTGTGCCTGGATTTGAACATGGATGTAGTCAATTCAGCTATCATTCAACATTAAAACAAGACAAAACATTGCTGTCCAGTCAGTTCCAACTCATAGCAATCCTATAGGATAGAGTAAAACTACCTCACAGGGTTTCATAGGCTGTAAATCTTTATGGAAGCAAACTGCCTCATTTTTCTCCCACAGAGTGGCTGGTAGATTCGAACCACTGACCTTTCAGTTAGCAGCCAAGTGCTTTAACCACTGTACCACCAGGGCTCCTCCATAACCCAACATATACATCCTAAAAATCACCACACTATGCAACATTGTGCTACAAAAACCCCAGGGCTTATGGGGAAAATGAAGCTAAGGGCACAACATTCAGAAACTTTGGCAGTGACACATTCAAAAGGAGGTAACAACCTAATAAAAATAGCAGCACAGTTTTACACCTGTTAAATGGTTAGAAAACACACAGATACTGTACAACAATAAAATGGCACTTTACCTTGAAAACACCCTGAAGTTTGCCTGTGGAAGTGGGTGTTAGAAGAGTCACAGCTTGTTAGTTACTCTGAAGAGGTAGACGGATGGTTATCTGAAATTAGAAGGAACATTTCGAGTCTAGATGTGGCTTGATATGGCTTATCCCATACACAGTGACTTGAAGTAGCTAGAAGATGTTTGAGGGGTGTGTGTGTGTGTACAAGCACACACATGCATGCACATGCATGTTTAATATATTCCTACGAGACTCTACTCAGTTGGGTGTAGATTTCTGAATTCACCTAGTGTTTCTCAAGGATAAAATCTCTCACAAACAAATGCAAAATTTGCATTATACTCAAATCATTCCCTAATATAGCAATAGAATTAGAACAGATTCATGTTTTCAAAACAATCATTACAGCAGAACTGACTGTATTTTCTCTCTCTGTTGGAACTGATACTCCTTGTTCTGGGGTATGGATATACAAAACAGCTGAGGGCTCACGACTGCATGCAATAAATAGTGACAGTACCAGACACTCTGCTAGGCTCTGAGGATGCAACAATGAGTAAAAAGCCTTTGAGAGAAAGAGAGAAGTAAATATCTCAGAGCCTAATAGTACAGGGTGACTCCTGCTGTGAGAAAAAAAAAAAAAAAAA
>NW_006921783.1:5724285-5771182 GCF_000298275.1 Orycteropus afer afer | reverse complement strand
ATGAGTCGAATCGACTTGACAGCTGGAGCTTTTCCAGAAGTCAATGGGAAGCCATCAGAGATTTCCAAGCAGGTCAGTGATGTGGTGATATGTCGTACTAGAAATAAATCTAGGCAGCAATGTGAAGGGTGCCCTGGACGTGGGCGCTGATGCAAGAAGGCAAGGTGTGGAGGTGCTGGCTTCTTGGAACCTTAAGTCTTCAATTTCTTCCATGCTTTGGACTCTTCAGACGAGTAATATTGGATAGAAACCAAATGATTTGTCTCTGTCTCATATGCTGTAGGAATTCAGAAGTAACCCTGTGTCCTTGTTACTGAGGCCTGGAAAGAGATGACTTCCTTGCCGAGGCTTGTATACTCCAGCTAGTATGCCTTCCACTGCTGGACATGCTTACTGTGGTTCATCAGGCCAGTGATGGGAATATGGCCAATTAGTAGCTCAAGCCAGGAAGTGGGTAGAAGGTGTGTGGCCACCTTCTGGCATTTTCATTTCTCCCAGTATCCTTTGTGGTTATTAACCTGGCAACTTTGCCCAACCAATATTAAACCAGAGCCCTTGTCATACATTCATTTTCAGAGGTTGCAGTGGTGAAGGAAGAAGGGAAGATGCCATTCCACTTCTTATTAACACAAGCTCCCTAGCACTCTGCCTGGCACATGGTAGGTGCTCAGTAAAGTTTTGTGAACTCAGCCTTCCTAAATCTACTTTTTAGACAAAGACAAAAGTAGGAGGAATGAATGTATCTTAGGCAACTGTTATGTGCCAAGCATGGGCTAGGTGCTTTCACACCCATTAACTCATTCAATCTTCACAACAACCTAGGGTGGATATGACTAATGATAAGGAAACCAAGTTCAGGGAGGTTAAGTAACTTCTCCAAGGTCACACAGCAATTATGTAGCACAGCCAGGATTTAAGCCCAGGTCTGCTGGCTTTAGAACCTATCCACTTTGCAGTCCACTTTCATTCTCATTTTAAGTGCTTTTCTGAGCTTGTGAAATACACAAGGACTTGGCCTTTCCTTCCTTTAACAAGAACATCTATTGCTGGTCTAATGCCAGCTGACACTTTGTGATGCACCCTCTACCCTCCACCCTCCCATTCTCCTTTAAGAGGGTTGGCTGATTACAGCAACCAGGGTCCAAGGTGATTACCAAATTCCTAGTGAGAAGAGCATCACTGGGAAAGGTTACAGGTGAACTTGAAGCTAATGAGCAGCCTCTTTGCCCAGTTCCCACCATGCTCCACGGTGGTGGCAGCCCTCTCCCTCCAGTTGGAAGTCCTGCGGTTTATAGATAAGGAAGCTGAAGCTCACCCAGTAAATTGATGGCAGAGCTAAGATCAAAACAAGGATCCCCTGCTTCCCAGACAAGACTCTATCCCTTAGCCAGTTTTTAAAGGAATGGCTAGGCCCGTCACAGGAACCCACTTGTCTTTAAACGGAACATCTCCACCATTATATTTCTTACATAATAAGGTTACGCATGGGGAAAAAAAATGTTTGAAAACCACAGCCTTAGGCTATGCTCCCTAGATTCTAACAAATGTGTCTTGACTCTCTCCTGCCAGGCTCCCTTGTAAAGAAGGCTTTTGTTTCCCGCGGATATCCTTGGTTAATTATTTTAAAATAAATAATGACGTAAGCTGTGGTAGGGGGGAAGCCTCCCCATGACCCATATTTGATCATCAGAGGGCTGGCCCTCTTCCTGCAGCCAAATTAAATAGGCTAAATCCAGAGACTGTTTAACTTGAGACTGAATCGATGATGGGGACAGGCTGGGAGGTGCAAACACCCCTGACTCCCAGTGTTATCACCTGTCTCTCGGGAGCAGAGCATCTTGGGGAGGTAAATAGCTGGTCAGAGAAAGCAGGAGAAAAACAAGGTGAAATCCAGGTCCTCAAAAAGGAAAGATCAAGAGGGCAGTGGCTAGGTCTCCCTCCCAAGCAGGTCTCCCTCCCCAAGAGCAGGGTCCTGTGGAACCGTTCTCTACTGAAAAGTACCTCCATTCAGTGGTTCTAATGCCCTAAGTTGTCCAGACTTCTAGAATCTTAGGGTAAATCTTGGAGTCTACCCCTGCCTCAGTTCCCTCCCCCTGCAGCATCCTTATACTAGGAGCTTTATAGATGTTATGTCTACTCCAAAAATAAGCCTGTTTGGGAAGTATTCTATTTTATGAGATAATACTGAGGCGTTGAAAAGGAAAGTAATTTTCCCAAGATCACACAACTCAGAAGTGCAAAGTGAGGATTTGAACCTGAGTTTGTCTAGCTTCACAACCCACAAGCCTCCTACTGCCCATCCCTAGTAGAAAATTCCTCCTTTTACTGATTCAAAGCCCCCCTCCTCTTTTCCATACGGCCTAGCTCTGTCTTCTGATCTCACAAGGTCAAATTTCTTTCATCGTTTATATAACAACACTTTGAGCTACTGGAAGCAGCCTGCTGGGAACTTGGTGGTAAATGTTGAGTGGTAAAAAAGGATCTAATTTAATCCAATGGGATGATGTAGAGGGTAATAAATAGGAGATCTAGAAGGCTGAAAAGGAGCTCTGGTGGCATAGTGGGAAAGGCATTTGGCTGCTAACCAGAAGGTTGGCAGTTCAAACCCACCAGCTGCTCCATGGAAGGATTGTTGTTGTTGTTGTTTTGTGCCGTCGAGTCGGACCTGACTCATAGCGACCCCTCCTTGGGTTTCCGAGGCAGTATCACTATGGAAGTAGATTGTCCCATCTTCCTTCCGAGGAATGCGGCTGGTAGGTTTGAACCGCCAACTTTCTGGTTAGCAGGCAAGTGCCTTAGCCACTATGCTACCAGAGCTCAACAACAACCATGGAAGGAAGATGAGACAATCTACTTCCGTGAAGATTTACAGCCTTGGAAACCCAACAGGGATAGCTATGAGTCAGAATCGACTCAATGGCAGTGGGTAGGAGGCTGAAAGACATGCAGAAGAAAACAGACGGGACTAGGTAGGGGATGCTGCTTTGGAGACGTGGAAGTCTTTGTTCCTTTTA
The DNA here is from genome assembly GCF_000298275.1 of Orycteropus afer afer. Taxonomy (NCBI): domain Eukaryota; kingdom Metazoa; phylum Chordata; class Mammalia; order Tubulidentata; family Orycteropodidae; genus Orycteropus; species Orycteropus afer. Next base: position 5,768,168 of record NW_006921783.1, on the reverse strand, counting down.
ATTTCATGGCTCCTTTCCCCTCGCACCAAAATGTATTGTATAAGACCTGTTGTTGTTATTGTTGTTATGTGCCGTTGAGTCGGCCCCGACTCATAAGACCTATAACTATTGAATTCTAGTACTTCCCACTGCCAACACCACTCTCACAGCAGTCCCTTGAATCAAAGGATGGGGAAAAAAACCAATAGAAAAAGCCCATAGAGCAAGCAGCAAGCCACTTCATACTTAAACAAATTGCTCTTGAAGATTAGAACCCTGCTTTAGAGTTTGCTTCCCCCCCCCCCCAGACTTCTTAAGCTCTAGGCCATAGTAGCCTTGGGTAATAGTCTTAGGAGAATCTAAGAAAAACTGGTTTGAATCTCTTACTGGCAAGCTTCATCTCAGTGAATTGGAGGCTGCTGGTTATGGCAGCTTGCCTGGTCCCTTGGGTGACTTTGTAGCCTCCTCGGGAAGGTAGGGCTCCAGTAGGGACAGGAGGCAGGACAAAGGGAAAACAGATCAGTAGAATCAGTCTATACTGATGGCTCATCTTGGAAACTGGGCAGAAGTAGAAGTGGGGCCAAATGGTTGGCCCACTTCTCCAAATGATTCCATACCTACAACGTTTGGTTGTCCTCCCATGCAGGTTGGGAGGAGTTTCCCAAAAACTTCATTGTCAAATCCAGAGGAAGAAATGAGAATACTGTCTTTCTAAGCTTTGAGCTTAGGGTAAGATCTCCCCAGCTGCTCCTAGCCTTGTCCTTGGCTGATCTGTGGGCATGTCAAGCAGGACTTTGCTTCTGCAAACTGAACCCAAGCTTCTTTGCCCTCCTGCAATTTCCTTCAGGTGCCTGGTCTCTGTCCAGCACTTTCCCTTTCCTGAGAGCAGCCCTCTGTTTTGGTTCCAGAGCAAGAGGGTGGGTCAGAGCAGTGAGGTTGTAAACAGACTGTGGTTCTCCCCTCCCTTGCAGACCAAATTGCAGTGGTTAACTAAGCATCCACATCCCGCCTGTGTGTGCTGCCTGCCCCACCTCCTAGCAGATGCGCCTTCCCCAGTGCCCTGGAAGTCAGCCATATGGGACCCCATCAAGGAATGTGAGTTCCAGAGCCAAAGACTTCTAGCTGCAGCTCCATCCTTGTCCTGCTCTGCCCTGTCCCCTGGCTTCTTGGACTCTGCACAAAAGGCAGTACCCAGAGATTTATGCATTTTGCTATGGTTCTCACAGGGGTCGTTGGGCAAGTTACTCTTCCTTGAAAAATGTATCTACTCATACTTTACAGCCTCACATGGCCAAGGATGCCAGGGAAAAACTTCTAGAAGGCATTTTGAAAAGAACTACTACAGCCAGAAAGAGAAGGCCAGACTCAGCCCCTAACCCTAAAAGAACTATACTGAAGCAATAAGGAGCACAATTCATTCATTCATTCATTCATCCAACAGATATTTATTGAGTAGCTACCAAGTGCCAAGGCACTGGGAATATAGCAAACAAAAAAAACAGATAAAAATGTCCTTTCCTCATGGAGCGTCCATTCTAAATGTAGAGACCATGCTACTTTTACCCTAAAGAAAGATAGCCAATATTTCTTGTGGACAGACAGCAGAGGAGAAGATAATTTTGTTTTCTTGTCATCTACCCTTCAAAACAAGGGGAGCCAAGTCAGTGTTCCACGCTCTGGTAGTACTAATTTTGCCATTTGGGTTGTGTTGTTTTGCAGGAGTTCGCTACAGCCAGCAGGGAAACAATGAAGTGACTTCCTCCTCAACAATCAGTCACCATGGCAACAGCGCCATGGTGACCAGCCAGTCAGTTTTACAGCAAGTCTCCCCAGCCAGCCTGGACCCTGGCCACAATCTCCTCTCACCTGATGGTAAAATGGTGAGTACACCTGGGCCATTGTAGCTCTGGAGCTGATAAGATAAGAGGCAAAACAAACACAACTTCTCACAAGGCCTGCCTCAAACAATGAACCATTGTAGCCCCACAGGGAAAAATGGGGGCTGTCCTGAGTTGGAACGGAAAGGTAGAGCTGCTGACCCAGCCTTTGGCGGGTAGAAGAGGTGTTCGGTTTGAACCCAGCCAATAAATCTGACAGAGCCCTGCTCTTATTTTATTGATTGAATGCCTCATAAAGGAGCAAGCCGGGTGGGACACTGTTTGTTTTGGGGCTGCCAATGACATTTGTGTTGATAAAATGTTCATTCATCCCCCACCCCAAGGCCTCCAAAGCCAGTTTTTTAACGCAGAGAGTGCTTCATTTTGAAACAAGTCTCCTCTTAACTAGCCTCTCAGCGCAAGCAAGGAGAGTCATTAAGAAGTCAGGACTTAGTGGCAGGCAGGAGGTGGGTGGGGAGGGACTTCTTGAACTGGGATTTTGAAGGACACTGTATGCTATGTCCAGGAAGATCCCAGCACAAAATGGCAGATGGGGTGGAGTGATACAGAGTGAGTAAGAAACACCATCTCTGAAGTTACAATGACCTGAGTTCAAATACCAGCACCAGCACTTACTAGCTTTGCAGCCTTGGGCAAATCACTATACCAAGTTTCTCTCCTTCATCTATAAAGTGAGATAATAACAATAGGGTTGTTAGGGGAATAAATGTGATAACGTGTGAAATACTCAGTGTTTGGCACAGTAGATATTCCATGAATGTCAGTGTTGTTGTCAGGTGAATGTCAGTATTATTCTCTTTCAATCAAGAGTTCTATGTCTGTAATCACTGCCCTATTCCCAGATGTAAGTATAGTATACTTGGTGAGAATCTTGAATTTTCAAGGTCCTTGTCTTCAAGAAGCAACACGAGCATAGGGGATAGCGGCTAACGGGAGAGCAGAAGCCTGACAACACTAGTCAGGGTAGGAAATGTAAAACTTTATCCTTTGGGTCATGCTCTGTTTCCGGGGAGGGAGAAGTCACAGGCTCCTGGCTTCTGTGTTGCTAGTGGAGCTGCACACATTCCCTCAAGGTGTCTGACCCAGAGCCATGTGGGGGCTGGAGTCGGGGGAGGGCAGAGGGAAAGCAGATGCCATTTTAGACCTTGACGTGTGTGCTGTGTAGGCAACACAGGGATGGTGAGTCATAGGTGATTGAGTCCCTAGCTCCCTAGAGGAAAAACAATACGTGGTTTCTGAGGGAGAGGTCTGTCCCAGTCAGCTCTAGTTTCAGAGGGCCTGAGCTGCTCTCTCTGGCAGTGGTCTCTGTAGACGAAAGTGAAAGGGCACTCCCAGAGGCACTTTGTAGCACCACTGCCCTCCCCTCATCTGAAGAAAGGTTATTCTTTATGAAGCACAAGTGTGTCAGTTGCCATGCAAGGTCATAGACAAGTCCTTATGATTTTTCCAGTCACTTTGAGACCCAAACAAGTTAAGGCTAAGGATTAACCAGGCTTCCCTGGAATATGGGGCCTTGTGGAAGAAGTCTTGATTTTTCAGTGGATAAAATCTTCTAAGTCTCAGCTCTTATTGTTTGATGGTCCTTGGGATTTCCCTTTGAGCTCTCCTGCCCTTCCTCCTAAGAGGTAAGCTGCTTCACTCAGGCCAGGGCTATTCCAAACTCAGCCCACAGACATATTTTTTTTCTTCCTGTTCTGCTCAGTAGTGCCCTAACAAAGCAGTAAATTACTGGATTGATGATTGACCAAGCAGCAGTACCTCGACGTTAGCAAACACCTGGAAGCTTATCTGCAAGGACTAGCTTTTCACTTGTCTCCAGAATCTTGGCTCTTATGTTGTGTCACCATCACTGGATGCTCAAATTCAAGAATCCATTCTCTGTTAATGTATAACAAGTACATGACAGATCTCGGCCCACCAAGACAAGAGTTGGGGTGTAGTTAAAAAGGACTGCAGACAAGGAAGCCTCTGTCATTTACCACCAAAGGATGGACAAATTGTTTAACCTCAGTTCCCTCATCTGTAAAATGGGGGGTAAAAGTGCATATACATCATAGTGTTGCTGTGAAAATTGATTGTAGCTCTGCTGTTCTTCAGGTAAGCCCTGTAATGCTGTAATAGGAATGACCATCCCTCTGGCTGACTTTCAGTGGGACAGCCTTTAGAAATCTTCCTCTAGGGACTCGTTTTGGAAATAGTGCTGATCCACTTGAGTTCTGTGTTGCACTGTGTGATCCTCATTCCCATGTGCAAATGGCATGTATTGACCAAAAGCTGGCCAGGTTTAGGGTTGTAGTCTGTGCTTGCTGAACCTTGTTAAAATCTTTTTTAAGTAAGTATATACTGGATACTTTCACAGAATCAAAATAGTATATCCTAGTGGTAAAAAGGGGAGCTCTGGTAGCATAGTGGCTAAGACACTTGCCTGCTAACCAGATGGCTGGCAGTTCAAACCCACCAGCCACTCCTCGGAAGGAAGGTTGGGCAATTCTACTTCCGTAGTGATACTGCCTTGGAAACCCAAGGAGGGGTCGCTATGAGTCTGGTTTGATTCGATGGCACATAACAACAACAACAACAACAGTGGTAAAAAGCTCAGGCTTTGAGACAGATAGCCTACTTTTGATGCCAACTCTACCTCCTGAGCACATTTCTTACCTTCTCTAAACATCAGTTTTCTTGTCTTCAAAACAGGGATACTAACACCAACCTCATAGATTGTAGACCTCTAAAGCACTTAGCATAGTCAAGGGCCTATAAGGGACAGCTATTCATATCAATAGAGCTCTCTGAGTTGTCATGTGAGGATCACCATGGATATTCTTGACAGGTTCCTGGCTTCATCAGTCTTGGACATGAATAGAAATATTGGTTGCATTTTAGAGTGGGAAGTAACTTGACTGAGGTGGCTTGGCTCCCAAACACAGCAGACCTGGGCTTAAATTCTGGCTTCTTCATTTAGTAATCAAGTAGCATAGAGTAAGTCTCAATTTTTCTGAGAATCAGTGTCTTAACCTGTAACGTGGAGGCAGTAGTAATGCCTGCACTATCTGTGATATTTTCTATGGTGACAATCAGTGAAAACACCTTACAAACTCTAAAGCCTTACATATTTGTTTTTATCATTGATATCTACATTCAGCTTTCATCATTAAAATTGAACATCTAATGACAGAGATTACTGTCACTTTCTTGACTTTCTCCACATTACCTAAAGGATTCAGTTCGAGGGTAGATTACTGATTTTTTTAAATGACTTTGACATTTTGAAAAACAAGTCCAGCAAACAGGCTGGTTCTTTCTTGTTTGATGCGGTTGGAATTCCTTTTTTATCATGTGACCTCTAGCTTATTTCTTGATGTTCAATTTTAAAAACACAAACAAATCAGTTTTTTTTCTTTATTTCCTTTTCAAATTAACTTTGGAAGCTCTAGAGTTGACCAGAAGGGCTGGGTGGGAGATACCGTCTTCCCTGGGTGCTGGTGTAAGATCTATAATTTGCAGAGCTCTGGGTAAGAAAAATTGAAGAAGGGACGCTGAGTGTCTTAGATATCTGATGTACCCTAACCCTAAAGCACCTCCCAGGATTCCTAATGCCATCAGGAGTATCTAGGTCAGTTCAAAATGAAGGATGAAGGGGATAGTCCTTTCCTAATAATATATTTTTTAATTATCTAAAAACTGTAAATAGTAGACTACTTTGTCATGAAAAATATTAAGTGTATGCATGTGTAGAATTAATTATAAAATTAATAAACACCTCTGGTGGCATTGTGCCTAAGGCATTTGACTGCTAACCAGAAGGCTGGCAGTTCAAACCCACCAGCCACTCCTCAGAAGGAAGGTTGAGCAATCTACTTCTATAGTGATACCACTTTGGAAACCCAAGGAAGGGTCACTATGAGTAGGATCTGACTCGATTGCAGTGAGTTTGGTTTTGGTTTTTTATAATTAATAGGGAAACATTAAAAGCATTTTTATAACAGACGAAAACAAGCATTATTATAGTTATTATTGTTTAATACTATTCAGAAAGTTCTAATCAATGCAATAGGATATGTAACATATTAGTTCTAGCAAGGAAGAGACCTTATTAGCATCATATGCATGTAATGCAATTATACACTTGCCAAAATGAAAAGAATCAATGAGGAAAAGACGCTATTCAGAATAAATAAAAGAATTTAGTGAAGTGAGCATGTATGGAGTAAATTTACAAAAATCAGTAGCTTTCCTATACTAATCTGTCATTAAAATATAGTGGTAAAACAGAATGGGAGTGACTGGAGCCCAAGGTATGTTCCAAATATAATACCAGTATGTCTACAATACTGCAAATACCAGACTACAGATAAACACATAATCATCTGAGTAGATCAGATGGGGTCCAGTGAATAAAATTATACTCTAGACAGAGGATAGATTCATCTGAGGCTTATCTTGCACAGATACCAGTGATACAAAATACCCACAATCCTTACAGAAACAACAGAAGACAGACATAGAGCAATCCCTCACAGAGAGCCAGACACTGTGGAAGAGAGATCCAATGGATCTACTGACTCAGGACCATAGTACTGGGGGACACCAGACTCAATTGGCACAACAAAATACATAAAAATCTTGTTCCACATTGGTGAGTTGCGACTGGGGTCTTAAAAGCTTTCAAGCGACCATCTAAGATGCAGCCAATGGTCTCCTATTGTCAGAAGCAAAAAAGAGTGCAAAAAACCAAGAGCATTTGGAAGCAATCAGCCCTAGGACATGATGGACCTCAAGACCAGAAGAACTAGATGGTTCCTGGCTACAAATGCCAACCACTTGGGAAAGGATCAAATCTGGAGATCCTGGATAAAGTAGGAGGAAAATCCAAAAACACAATAATGACCAGAATTACTGGTTAGATGGAGTCTGGGGGACCTCCAATACTATGGCCCTGGGATACCCTTCTAGCCTGGAATAAAACTCACTCCCAGGGGCTGGCTCTCAGCCCAGTAGTAAACAAGATGTACACACAGACCACTCAACCCAAGGTGACGCACCCACATACTCTATGGAGATGCATCCCTTGGAGTGATCGACCACAGGACACCAGAAGGGCAACATTCGCATGGAGGAAATGCAGGACACACAGGAGTGTCTAACTGTGAGGGGCACGGGGCAGTGGTGGTTTACTGCGAAGGGAAAGGAGGAGGGGGGTTAGGGTTGGGGATGGTAATTGGGGAGTGAAACAAAATGTACATGAAATGTTGAATGTAAAACAAACTCTGCTCTGTAAATTTGTACCTAAAGCACAATTAAAAAAAAAACAACTTATTAAACATCAAAGTAATTATGAATATATATATATATATACATATATATACATATATATACATATATATATACATATATATACATATATATATATATATATACACATATATATATATATAGTGGTAAAACCAAATGGGAATGACTGGAGTCTAAGATATGTTCAGTAGCATTATTATTGCAACATTAGCTTTTTAACATTTTTTTTTTCATGTGTAGTAAGGATTTGGAACAAGGAAAGAAACCTAATATTAGCTGGATTATCATAAGTGGGGGTCCCCTATAATAGGTAAGAATTTGGGTTCTGGAGTTAGACTTCCATGAATTTGAATTGCACTTGTACTAGTTACTACTTATGGGATCTTAGACAAGATACATAACCTACTCTGAGCCTCAAGTGTCTCATCTATAAAATGAGAATGACAGTAGTATCCCCCTGTGAGGTATGGAATTGTGGTGAGGTTTGTGAGTTAATATACAAGGAACACATAGTGAGAGCTTCTATGCATTGTCCTTAATCTTCTCTCACTTGGAATTCCCAGAGTATTTCTTCAGTTATTTTAGCAATCATGTGTGTCTTTAGCCCTAGTAATATAAAGGCAAAGAGCAAAACAGAGGATACATCTAACATGAGCAAGTGACAACCATATAATGTACATGTAGAAGAATTCTGAAGCAGATCAGTAACTCAATGATAGTCAACAAATATGAGCACCATGAAGTCAGGTATCATTGTCTATTTTACTTACTGCTATATCTTCAGCACCTAGAACAGTGCCTATCCCACAGTAGGTGCTTAATAGTTGTTACTGAGTGACTGACCGAATGAATGAATGAGTCAATGCTGAGTAGCTGTGCCAAGGAATTGTTAAGTCATGTCATTTTGGAAACTGTCTTTTGCAGTTCAAATTCTGCTCATGACACTCTTGTTTTTCTCTCCAGCAGATCTCAGTCTCAGGAGGAGGTTTGCCCCCTGTCAGCACCTTGACGAATATCCACAGCCTGTCCCACCATAATCCCCAGCAATCTCAAAACCTCATCATGACCCCCCTCTCTGGAGTCATGGCCATTGCACAAAGTAAGCTCTTTTCTTGTTCAGAAACCTGGGGGTCAAGAAGAGGAATGGGAAGTAGGTCACTGTGATTTTGAAAAAGACTATAGAAGACTTGCTTGAAACTCACCCACAACTGGTAGATTTGATTTAATTTCTTTAGTTTCTTATCTATCTCAACAATATTTGGATTGTTTAGCCTAAAATAAGAAAAAACTATGGAATAGATTTGAACACTGGTCATAGCTTACCAGCTATGCATCCTTGATTTAACCACTTAATCTTTTTTAAAAAAAAAAAAAAAAAAAATCTCACTGCTGTCAAGTCGAATCTGACTCATAGTGACCCCTCTTTGGGTTCCTGAGGTGGTATCTCTACAGAAGTAGATTACCCAGTCTTCCTTCTGAGGAGTAGCTGGTGGGTTTGAACCGCCAGCCTTCTAGTTAGCAGTCAAATGCCTTAGGCACTCTGCCACCAGAGCTCCCCACTTAATCTTTATTAGGTTCAATTTCTTCATCTATATATGGGTTGTTGAGGTAATCAATGACAGTATATATAGACTTCTAAAACTATAAGGCATGAATATGAATACGTATAATATTGCAGCTTATACTTCTAACTAGTATTCGTTCCTATACCCAAATATTTAGCAAGTTTCCTAGGAGATTTTTTTTTTTGCTAAAGATGGAGCAAGACATGGACTTCCTTCTAAATGGGGAATTTTGCATGGTCATAAGGAAGACCTCTTTATGAGTGGTGAAAACATTGAGAAGGAACACAGCATCTCTAAGCCTTGAGAGCTTTAAGGAGAAACAGATTGTTTACACACATGTCTGAACACAAGGAAATGGGCTGACTCCTCCCAGCTCTGAGAGCTCATATTCCGTGGCAAGTCTGTGCGCTGTCACACATGGGCATTTCAGGGCACGGGAAGGATGAAGCAGGCTGTCACTGTGGATGTCTCTTGAAGAGTCTGAATGGTGATGAGTGTTCAGCATATGTTCAGCTTTCTTGTGACAGCTCAGGCCAACTCATGGTTTCTTAGAATGACCCTTGACAGTATTTCTAAAACATGTGAGGGAGATGTAAGTGTGGCACTTTGTTCATCTCTTTCCTTCAGTCTTGTATTGTCTCATTGTTCTTTTAGCCTTCCTTGTGTCTATCACTCATGTTGACAACCTCTTTATTTTGTTCCTGCCTTTTTCTTTCCTTGTCTCTTCTCTCCCTAAAATCAGCTCTAGCCAGGTTAGGAACTCTGATCACTTCTGAACAGATGTCTTATGTGCCCTCTGAGGGCAGAACAGGGCTTGGCCCATAGAAGGTACTCAATACAAATTTATTCAGTGAGCATGTATAGCTCTCACTCTATCCTCAGCTGCTTGGAAACTGACACTCTGAATCTATTTTTCTGAAGGGAAAATGGAAATGGAGACGCCTTTAGAGGACTCACAACATGGAAAAAAAAAATCACAGCTTTTTCATTGGAACTCTCCAGGAATAACCATATTAATACCAGGGTTTGGATTGACAATGAGCTAGGATACCAGCTTGCTTGCCTTCTACAAGATTTGATTAAAAGACTGATGGATAAGATATCCCACTCCTTTACTTTTTCAACCAAAATGAAACACAAGCAAACCCACTTACCTTATTTACAGCCACCTCAAGCCTTGGCTGACACAATTATGTATGTTTTAAAGTATGATCTGAACTATCCTTTTCCCTGGACTATTTCATATTTTTCCATTTTGTTCATCTTAATTTTTTCCATTTTGTTCATCTTAATTTTTTCCATCCATATTTCATATTTCTCTACCTTCTCAGTGATCTTAATCTCGTACTGCAGATGGGCAATGCCAGAGTGTATATTGACCTTTGAAGGGGTGTGTGTGTGTGTGTATATTTGGCATGAAGAATGGGGAATGGGGAAGAGCACTAGAAAACTTTACAAAGACACTGTGGTCCCATTCTATGAAGTGGCAGGATGAAAATTTGGCTGCAACCATTCTCATTGAGCCAACTCAGATTCTAGTGATACATGGGCCCTGCCTCAGGACTGTAGAGGCTCATGACAAATATGACATACTTCTTGGCTGTACCAATTCCCCATTCTTCACTCATCTATTAGATAGACAGCATACTTCTTCTTCATGGCCCACTTATTAAGCAGGAACTAGTGCCAGACCATTTGTTGGCCAGCCTGTTGTACTGTGGTGACTTATATATTGCTGTGATGCTGGAATGTATGCCACCAGTATTTCAAATACCAGCAGGGTCACATGGTGGGCAGGTTTCGTCAGAGTTTCCAGACTGGTGATCTACTTCATTAGCCAATGAAGACCCTATCAATCACTACAGACTGTTGTCTGATATAGTGCTAGAAGATGAGCTCCCTTGGTTGGAAGGCACCCAAAATGCAGACTGGCTGCAACACTGGACTCGAGCACAACAACAATCATGAAGACGGCTCAGGACTGGGCAACACTGTGTTCTGTTGTACGTGAGGTTGCTATGAGTTGGAGCCTAGTTGATGACAACTAAGATAACAACAACAGTGCCCCGAAAACAGATAAAAGACCAAGAGGAATACTGTGGAAACTAGAATGACATCAATAGTTCTCCATCCTGGAACTGAGGCATACTGGGATCACAGAATGTGTTGAAAATAAAATTCCTGGGCCCCACCTCTAAAGATTCTGACTCATTAAGACTTGGGTAGGGCCCAGGAATGTATATTTCTGCAAGAACTTTTTCAGATGACTCTGAGGCATAGGCAGGTTTCAGACTGGTGCCCTCAAATGTCATCCACTCTAAACCAGGATAATTTGCTTTCCGGAGCACAGTTCCCCAAAAGAGCAGCAGCAGTGGGCTCCTGGAAAAAGATCAAACCCATGGGGGAAACAGGAGACCAGGGTATCAGGTGAGACCCTGGGTTGAGAGAAGCTGAGCTCCCTGGAGAGTTGATGATAGTGTTATTCCAGTGGTGATCAGAGAATACTGGGCCCCCACCCCCACCCAGGAGAGCCAGGAGGGGGATTATTCTCCCTTCACTCCTACTCAGAGGTCTTGCCTTTTAGGTTTCTGATAACCGTATCAGCTAAAGCTCCCAGTAGACAATTGTTGAGGGCTTTGTGCTATCTCCATTGACGACTTCCCATGAACCTCCTTTGAATTCTTCTGTTCAGGAAAGCTCTCTAGGTGTCTCTGATGCATTTACCTAAAATAGACCTTTTTCTGCACTTCCTTCTTTGCCCCCGTTTTCCCCCCACCTCCCAAAAGCAAGATCAAAGAAACCCTGACTCCAGGAAAGAGTTTGGGGTATCTTTCCTCCTAATCCTCTTGTCCCTACTCCCACTCTGCCTCATTTGTCTTCCCCAGAGTCTTGCCCAGGGAGTAAATGGAGGGTGGGTACTAGGGGACCCAATGCTAACAGTGCTGGCTCCGGTTCTGAGGAAGTCTCAGAATATAGATATGGTAGCCATGTAGGCCTTGATACCCTCAGAACAGAAAGATGGCTAGACCCACTATAATTGACAAGCGCCAACCTTTAATTTACTACTTCCTGTTTTCAGCACCTGGTCCTTTTGATGCCACATACCCTGTGCTGCTAGAAAAGAATATACTCAATTCATCAGTAGAAAGATGGCTGACTTCCAGTGTTTTTTCCCTTTCTGCTACAGAAACAGAGTAGGCATTTGAAGTCAGGGTCTTTGCACAGACCATTAAGTGAGGGTCTTCAGGCTTCATACAGGCTTCAGGACTTCTGGGTTATTTTGATTTCAGTCAGAATGTGGGTCCCTGAACACCTCTGCCCTCTGCTGGACAGACAGACCTGGGCCACAAATCTCTTGAACAGACAACTTTAATTTTGCCCCACAGGCACTGGGGCAATCCTCTCTCAGAGAGCCCAGCACGGAATAGGCAAGTAAAATCAGATTTTCTGGGGCTCTGGTAAGTTTGGTACGTTATAGGATGACTTTGGGAGACTTTCAGGCTTTAATTGGACCTGTTTAAAATCTGTCTCCATCCACAATTCACTGTAGGATTTAAGCAAGTCACTGAAATGTCTGTAAACCTTAGTTTCTTTGTGTATAAAATCGATTTCCATGCAATCTCTTATGTAACAGGCTCAGCCCAGAGCCTGGCACATAGCAGGAGCTCAGTTGATGACTGTGTTCCCATCCTCTCGCCTCTCCTTATCCCAGACCAAACCAAAATCACACTCACTGCTGTCAAGTTAATTCTGACTCAGAGCAACCCCCCATTGGGTTATCAAGGCTGTAATCTTTATGGAAGCAGACCGCCTCATCTTTCTTTCATGGAGCAGCTGGTAGGTTCAAACCAACCTTTTGGTTAGCAGCCAAACGCCTTAACCACTGCACCACCAGAGCACCTTCCTTATCCCAGAAGCCATCCTAATCTTTCCCTCTTGCTCCCACAGGCCTCAACACCTCCCAAGCACAGAGCGTCCCTGTCATCAACAGTGTGGCTGGCAGCTTGGCAGCCCTGCAGCCCGTCCAGTTCTCCCAGCAGCTGCACAGCCCTCACCAGCAGTCCCTCATGCAGCAGAGCCCGGGAAGCCACATGGCCCAGCAGCCCTTCATGGCCACCGTGACTCAGCTGCAGAACTCACACAGTAAGAACACAGGCATGTTGGGGGAGGACAGTATGCAGGGCCTGCCACAACCCTGCTTCCCTCTCTTGTTCTGAACTGTCTTGGAAGCTTATTGGTTTGGTCACTTTTCCCTAACTACTACCAACCAAGACAATTTCTCAGGCATGACTCTTATATATTGCTGTATTTTTTCTAGTCCATTCTCTATTACCAAGATTCCCAAGGAGAAAGGTGGAAGAGGACAACTTAGGCCTATGTATAAATGGGAGTTGGACACAAAGAGCAAAGATAGCATATATGTGGAATACATGCCATAATTTCCCATTCCAGCACCCATGGAAGAAACCACCAATCAACCATAGCACCCTTTCCCAACTTGTTGCTCTAAGGTCAACTCTCAATAAAAAAGTCCATACAACTATTACCAAATAAGGATTGGCATGTAATTTGAAACCTGTTTTCCTTCCCTAAAATAGAAGAATCTTCCAACGTCCCCATGCCCTCTAACTTACACACCCTAATCAAGAACTCATGAACAGAGGTGGAAAGTACAACCCATGTGCCATGCTAGACAAAGATTAGAGTTTCTATTACCTACTCCCCACCCCAGGCTACTTCCCATATCCAATATCTACCCCCGCCTTAAATCTACTTTTCAACCCATTATTTCCCATCAACCTCTGGTCCTGATAGCTCTGCCCCTCAGACCCCCAGTTCTCTAGCTATCGGTCCTGGCCTCTGAGTTTGGGGAGGCATGGTGGAAAGGATAAGGAGCACTGGTAGTACAGTGGGTAAGGCATTTGTATGCTAACCAGTAGGTCAGAGGTTCAAACCCACCAGCTGCTCTGGGGGAGAAAGATGAGATTTACAGCCTTTGAAACCCAATGGGGGTCACTAAGAGTCAGAATCAACTCCATGGCAGTGGGTTTAGTTTGGTTTGGGTGGAGAGGATGCTTCCCTACTTCAGGCATAGTACCAAAAGAACATTAGAGAAATTGCTGGAATAGAACGCTAGTCCTGGAGTCAGACAGACCTGGACTGAAATCCTGGATCTGACACTTACGTGTTGTTTGTGGTCAAATCTATTCCTATTCACAGTGACCCAATAGGACAGAGTAGAACTGCCCCATAGGGTTTCCTAGGTTATAATCTTTAGGGGACAGATCACCAGGTCTTTTCTCCCATGGAGACTCTGGTAGGTTCCAACTGTTGATCTTTCAGTCAGCAGCCTACTGCTTAACCATCACACCACCAGGGCTCCTCTACCAGCTACGTAATCATTGGCAAGTTACTCAGCTGCTCTGAGTCTGTTTCTTCATCCATAAAATGGTAATAATATGCATTTGAGTGGTAATAAAAAATGATAATAATATGCAGGTTCATATGAAAATGAAATAAAACATTCTTTAGGGGCCATTATGATGAAATAAAAGTAGGTTGTAAACTGTTTTGCCCACATAAAATTGTAAAACACAAGTGATTTTTTATTAAAGGACTCCTAGAAGACAGGGACAAGGAGCTCTGGTGGCATAGTGCCTAAGGCATTTGACTGCTAACCAAAAGGTTGGTGGTTCAAACCCACCAGCCACTCTGCAGAAGGAAGACTGGGCAATCTATTTCCGTAAAGATTTAACGCCTCAGAAACCCAAAGGGGATCACTATGAGTCAGAATCGACTCGATGGCAGTGAATCTGGTTTGTTTAGGTTGAGAAGGCAGGGATGAGGAGTGTGGCTGGCAGTCTGGCAGCCCTGCAGCCTGTCCAGTTCTCCCAGCAGCTGCCCAGCCCTTACCAGCGGCCCCTCATGCAGCAGAGCCAGGAAGCCACATGGCCCAGCAGGCAGCATGGTGTCTCCCCTGGCTGCCTCAGGCAGAGCTGCGGGTCTGAGGGAGAACAGCCAGGTTCAGTGCTCTTCTATCCCCAGGGCTCAATCCCTACTCAGGCCTGTGGAGCTGGTTTCTGAGCACCATCTCGCATTCCAATCACATTTTTGTGGCTTCTAAAAATCTGCCACAGCCTGTAGCAGAGTCTAAGACTACATGTGCCCCATTCCTCTTCTCCCCAGAGCCTGGCCATGTATTCTCTACTTTCCCCCACCCCCTCAACTGGGCAGGCTTCTGGGTGGTCAGGTTTTGGTGGGACAGTCAGAGAGTGGTCACCAGCAGCCTGTGGACAGCTAGGGCCCAGCAAGCCTAACTAGTTACAAAGAGATGCATTATGGGGACCCTGGCTTAAAAAAACCAGCCTCCCTGCACAGGAAGGGCAAGCCTGGGCAGCAAGCAGTGACCTTCACTCCCTTTCCTTGCTTAGGGGACACCTTGTAGGCTCCATGTTCTGAGAGTAGGCTAGTCCCTCCCTCATGACCAAGCACCCATGTGTTTTCATTAGTGTGTCATATGACCTAGAATTTACATGAATTTTATGGATAACTAGCATGAGTCAAAAGGTCCAGACTTGGTGAACAAGTACCGGAAAAATTAAAAAAAAAAAAAAAAAGTCACATGTCTCTGGAGGTTTATATTAATCTAGTCTCCTTTTAGCATAGTGCCTGGTAGCATAGCCTATGGCACTTGACTGCTAACCAGAAGGCTGGCGGTTCAAACCCACCAGCCACTCCTTAGAAGGAAGGTTGGGCAATCCTACTTCCGTAGTGATACTGCCTCAGAAACCCAAGGAGGGGTCGCTATGAGTTGGGGTCGACTCGACGGCATATAACAACAACAACAGTCTCCTTTTAAGGAGCCCTGGTGGTACAACGGTAAACGGTTAAGCACAAGGCTGCTAACTGCTAACTGAAAGGTTGGTGGTTCAAACCTACCCAGTGTCTGTGAGGGAGAAAGATCTGGCAATCTGTCCCCATAAAGATTGCACCCTAGAAAACTCTTTAGGGCAGTTCTACTCTGTCACGTTTGGTCACTATGAGTTGGAATTGACTCAGTGGCACCAAACAACCACAAAAGTGCCCTTTTGTCTCCATAAGGCTATGATGTCATTTTAGTGCAAACTAGAACAACAGAAACAGTAAGCATATGCTGCCAGCTCCTTCATGTTTGTTAGTTAAACCAAAAAACCAAACTCACTGCCATTGAGTCGATTCCAACTCATAGTGACCCCCTTTGACAAAGTTTCCGAGGCAGTAAATCTTTACAGAAGTAGATTGCCCAGTCATCCTTCTGCAGAGTGGCTGGTGGGTTTGAACTGCCAACCTTCTTGTTAGCAGTCAAATGCCTTAGGCACTATGCCATCAGAGCTCCTTGTTACTTAGAGCTTTTTAAGGAGCTCTGTTGGTACAGTGGGTAAGGCATTTGACTGCAGCTGGTCAAGCCCACCAGCTGCTCCATGGCAGGAATGTGGGGCAATCTACTTCTATAAAGCTTTGCAGCCTTGGAAATCCTATGGGGGTCACTATGAATCAGAATTGACTCAATGGCAATGGGCTTTGGTTTTGGTTTGGTGGTATAGTGGCTAAGGCATTTGGCTGCTAACCAAAAGGTCAGTGGTTTGAACCCACCAGCCAGAAGAAAGATGAGGCAGTCTACTTCCGTAAAGATTTACAGCCTTGGAAACCCAATGGGGTCACTATGAATTGGAATCAACCTGATGGCAGTGAGTTTAGTTTTGGCAGTGAATTTGGTAGAGCTTTTTTGTTTGAAATCTCAGATGAGCCACATTTGCCTAAAGATCATTTGTTTGATGCCTAACCAAAAAAACCAAAAAAAAAAAAAAAAAAAAAAAAAAAAAAAAAAACAGTGCAGAACAGAACTGCATTATAAGGTTTCCAAGACTATAAATCTTTACAGAAGCAGACTGCCTCATCTTTCCACTGTAGAGTTGCTGGTCGGTTTGAACCACCACCTTTGGGTTAACAGGTAAGCACTTTAAGGACTGTGCTACCAGGGGTCTTTTTTTTGATGCCCAGGCATCTAATACTTTATTGAAAGTGAAGGGAACAGGAGGGTCCCCAATAGCACTACATACCAGGTACTGTGCAAGACTATTTATTTAGTACAAAGTACTAAACTGATCTCTTCTAATCCTATGATAGATATTGTTCCCATTTTACCAATGAAGAAACTGAAGTGAAGTAACTTGATTGTGGATCCAGGATTGAAACATGTGCCCATTCTTTTTACCACACCATACTGCCTTCCTAAACATAACCACCACCACCCTTCTTATCTGCCCAGGAAAATGGGAGCTATGATGTGGAACAGGGGAGTCTATAATTGCACACATGCCTGTGCCATCTCCATCTTGATTTTGTCTTCACTCTCTCCAGTGTATGCGCACAAGCAGGAACCCCCCCAGTATTCCCACACCTCCCGGTTTCCATCTGCGATGGTGGTAACAGATACCAGCAGCATCAGTACGCTCACCAACATGTCTTCCAGTAAACAGGTAATGTCCACAGGATGGGGGCTGGTGAATGGGGCTGTGACTAAGGCTGCTGATATGCAGAGGATGTGGCAAGCATGGATGTGGCCTTAAGTTTGATCCTTCTCTATTACTTGCTAAAGGAGCTCATAGAGTCGCAGGTCAAAGAAGATGCGCTGTAGGCCAGGCTAAAGGGGCTTATAGCTCTCCCTATTTCCCCAATGAGACCACTAAATAAAGACTGATGGTGACTGGAAACTTGATTCCACAAAACCTTTATGTATTGTGATTAAGTATACCATGATGGATTGCTTGATGATCCATGTGAAAAGGTATTTCCAGGATTCAAGAGTCAGATCCTTCTTATTGACTTCCCTGCTTTTTGCAAGAGGGACTCCAGAGGATTTTCCACAAGTTAATACCAGTTTGTCAATGGAGAAAGTGACACAGGGATCCTGAGGCTCTTTCTGCCAGTCAAGGACCCATGTTGGACCCAGGATGCTGTAGGCTCCAGGGATGCTCCAATTCTGACAACCTATGGAGATTCCCTAGTCAACAGCCTGGGCTTTCTAGGGGGCTACACTCATTTGGTGTTTTCATTAAGAAAGTTAGAAGCAACTTTGGGTTGCAGTGAGAGTGAGCAATCCAGAGGTTTAGTCACTGTTTCAGTTAATAAATAGTTCCCACATTCACATAGAGACAGTGGAGTAGTCAACAGTGAGACTCACTACTGCAGCCTGGACAGCTGGACTGCAATGGGACACCAAGAGTCAGAAAACAGGACAAGATGTCTGAACACAGATATGATTCCAGAATAACACAATAGAGTCTTTTAGTGGCTGGGATCTGTGCAGTGTGGGAACTGTTTGGCCTTTATTGATTACTAGGAATTATGGTTAGATAAATAGGCAACAACCTTGAACTTCATGTCAGGGGCTCTGTGTAGAGTCTGACCTTCTTGATGGCCTTTTTTTTCATCTGAGCACTGCAAATCATACCTCATCCACTGCTGTGAGCTCAGAGCAGGTCCTTTCATGGGCCTGGGGTTCTCTGTTCTTTCCTTTGCCCCCATCTTCCAGCCTGTTTAGAGCTTCTTCAGCCTTGTGGTGCAGTCGAGCAGGTGATTCTGTTCCTGTCTGTACCACTTGCTTAATGACCTTGACCTCCCTGAGTCTCTGTTTTGTCATTTGTAAAATGAGAGCTGTAACATCTACTGGTTCTGAGGATTCAGTGAGGTCATGTAGATTAGGTACCTGGCACATCTTGGGTGCTGAAACATGCACGTGGCCTGGGCAGCGGGCTCTGGAATTGAGGGTAGAGGGAGAGGTGCGTGGGACCTGCTTTGCCACTCTTCTCTCACTCAGTGTAAGATGAAAGGACAACCCCCCATTACCCTGCCCTTCGACTCCTGTGCAATTTCCCAGTCTTTGTAGTGAGGAGGGAAAACATTTCTCTGTGCTCACAAATCTCAATCAGGGGGGCAGCCAGGCGCAGCAACCCTCTTTGGCAATACCTTCCCCTTTGAAAGGTTTATCAATCCATCTGCCGCTTGGTGAGCCCTAGACGGGCCTGTGAGTAATTATTCCTGTCTTTCCCAAGTTGACTTTGATGCTTGCTTGTTGAAACAAGTCCTCTGGATTCTGGAAATAGTCTCTTAATCAAAATTCTTCAAAATGCTCCCTCAGATGCTGCATATCCCCCCTCCACTGGACAAAGTTTCCAGCTGACCTTGAAGGTGCATGAGCAGCCCTCTAGAACCACCATGAAGCTTTCTTCTTGTCCTTGGACTCTTCAGGAGTCCGATGATAGAAATGGCTGGGATGATGTTGATGCTGATTACACTTAATAAGAATAAAAAGTATTCAGGTAGCACTTTTATCACTTACACTTCTCATGAACATTATCTTATCATTTTCTCTTTATTATAACTTCCTAAGAAGTACAAAGAAGTAAACTGAGGCTTACAGATGATAAATTCTAGAGCTGGGCCTCCACACTTTAGTATTTGATTCCAAATCCTGAACTCTTTCTATTAAACAATACATGCCTTCCAAGACCCATCTTTAAAATACCCATGATAACTGCTTTTCTTATGTCATTAATGATCAGGAATAAGAGTAAAAATTAATACTTAATAAACATACTATATTCCAGTCAGCAAATTTTCTTCCTATAGACTGAAGGAGGAGGAGGAAATGGGAAAGGCAGAATCAAGTAAAATGTGCCTTCTGACAGCACAGGGATCCATGATGAGAAAAGTTCACAAACTGTTCCTAAAACAAAAGATCAGAAGTGAGCTCCTAAAGAGACCCAGTGGCAATTCTGCTTTTCTTCTTTGTTTTAAAGGATTATTTTCTAAAAGAGGCATATGGGGGACTAGGAGAGGATTCCCTGGTCAAATACGTAGGGCAAAATGCTAGACTGAGCAAGTTAAGCACCACCTGGCAGGGCTTCTCAGAATCCTTCATGTGCTAATGTCCACACTGAACAGGGCTGTGTGGTGCACCCATGGAAATGCTACTTTAGAGCTACTTAGTATGGTAGGAGGGAGCTCTAGTGGCATAGTGCCTAAGGCATTTGACTGCTAACTAGAAGGCTGGCAGTTCAAACCCACCAGCCACTCCTCAGAAGGAAGACTGGGCCATCTACTTCTGTAGAGATACTGCCTTGGAAACCCAAGGAGGGGTTGTTATGAGTCAGAAACCATTCAACAGCAGTGAACTTTGTTTTTGAGAGTTCAGTATGGTTGGAAAAGCAGATAGACCTAAGCTAATCCCAGGTCCACTGATCCCCTGCTACATGACCACTGTAAGACTCAGTTTCTTCATTTATAAATTAGGAAAATTCCACCACCACCCCGACTCCCATCTCACCCCTATCTCACAGTCCCTGGGTGGTACAAATGGTTAAACATGCTTGGTTGCTAACCAAAAGATTGGATGTTCAAGTCTACCTAGAACCACCTCAGAAGAAAGGCCTGGCAATCTACTTGTGAAAAATCAGCTATTGAGTCATGAGTCAGAGTCAAATGGACAGCAGCTGGTTTTCACTCCAACCTCACAGAATATTCAAAGTGTCTAACAGAATGCCTGATACAGAGTCAAGTATTCAAAATGATAGGTACCTGTTCCTTCTCCTTTCTAGTAATTCTTTTAGGAGATGGTTGACACCCCTACCTTCTACTGACTCCTTCAACATTTAACTCAATCCTCAACCTACATGTGGTTAAGGAAGTTCTGACATTAAAATCTCAGGATTAGAACCATCTCTCACGCTCATTTCACCTCTTGGGCCTGGGCTCCAGATCACTGTTTCCCATTATCCTGCAGATACCAGGTACCCTCTCACCCAGTAAAAAAACAAACAGTTCAAGGGCTTTTCAAGGTAAACAAGACTTTTGTGCTAGCCAAATACCTAAGCTTTGGTTCCCACTGCCATCGAGTCGATTCTGACTCATAGTGACCCTATAGAACAGGGTAGAACTGCCCCACAGGGTTTCCAAGGCTATAAATCTTTACAGCAGTCAACCACAACATCTCTCCTGTGGAGGGGCTGGTGGATTTGAACTGCAGCTGGTAGGTTCGAACCATGGCTGGTGGGTTCAAACCACAGACCTTTTGGTTAGCAGCCAAGTGCTTAAACCACTATACCATGCTTTAACCACTATACACCACCAGAACTCCTTAGGCTACAGTAGATTTCAATAAATATGAATGAATGAATGAATGAATGCATTCAGAACTAACACATTTTAAATGCTTCCCAGTACTCTGGGTGCTTTTCCAATTATTTACCTTTCTTGGCCAACCCTCCACTCAGTAGGGCCAACCAGTTGGAAACAAGGGCAATATATGTTACCTATCAAGCAATCTCTTGTGTATTGGATTTTGACCTCAGCAGGAAACAGGAAGCAGTGCCCTGCTCAAAGATGGTGGCCAACTGCACTCCTTTGCATGTGCTCAGCTGCCATTTTTGAATGGGGCAGTGCTGCCTATTTCCTAAAACCAAAACAAACCCACTGCTGTTGAGTCAATTCTGACTCATAACAACCCTGTAGGACAGAGTTAGAGCTGCCCACAGGGTTTCCAAGGCTGTATATCTTTACAAAAGAAGACTACCACACCTTTCTCCCACAGGGTGGCTGATGGGTTCAAACTGACTATCTTTTTGGTTAACAGCCAAGCACTTTAACCACTGTACTATCAGGACCCCTGTCTGTTTGCTCAAACTCAAAAACCCACTGCCATTGAGTAGGATCCAACTCATAGAGACCCCTCTGTGGGTTTCTGGGGCAATAACACTATGGAAATAGATTGCCCAACCTTCCTTCCAAGGAGTGGCTGACTTGCAAGAGATTTGGTTGCTACGTAATGTGTATGCTGCCCTTGTTTCCTTCAGTCATGTTCTAACCTCTTTGTAGCCTTGGTTCAGAGATGGGAAGGAATCTGGCCAAGGTCACAAGGACGACAACTTCTGGAGCTGGGCTCCAGACTTGAGTCTTCTGAATGCAAACACTAAACTCCTTTAACAATTCTTGCCTTCCTAGCCAATTTTTTAAAATTGTGAAAATATGTATACTAAATATTCACCAACACAACTTCCAAATTTACAATTCTTCCTATCCATTTATAAGCCCCCATAATAACCCAAAGTTATATGGGCATAAGGCTAAAGCTAGGATTTGAAATTGTATCTGTCTGATCTCAATACTTCTTGTTGTCAAGACAGATGTGTCCTTGAGGGATCATGGATTATTTTTTAGGAAACTTAGGCTGGGACTTCTTGTCCAGAATCTTCCTGCAGCTACTCCCATCTGTCCTTTCCAGAGCACATGCTCCTCCTTTACCCTCTCCTCCTCAACCCTTGGGAGCTCTGGTAGCATAGTGGCTAAGACACTTGCCTGCTAACCAGACGGCTGGCGGTTCAAACCCACCAGCCACTCCTCGGAAGGAAGGTTGGGCAATCCTACTTCCGTAGTGATACTGCCTCGGAAACCCAAGGAGGGGTCGCTATGAGTTGGGGCTGACTCGACGGCACATAACAACAACAACAACCTCAACCCTTGGGTGCCA
This sequence comes from Orycteropus afer afer, assembly GCF_000298275.1. Taxonomy (NCBI): domain Eukaryota; kingdom Metazoa; phylum Chordata; class Mammalia; order Tubulidentata; family Orycteropodidae; genus Orycteropus; species Orycteropus afer. The sequence continues at coordinate 5,745,867 of NW_006921783.1, read as the reverse complement.
GCGAGTTACTATCTGAGTGGGCTGTGCTAAGCTCCTGAAAAACAATTCTCCCCAGTCTGGAAACACAGACTGCAGCAAGCACTGACCTCAGCTAGAACATGTGTGGGCAGACTGAACTCTACCTGCTGCTGCTTCACTTCCTAGTTTATAGGGAGGTCAAGAGAGAGCTCCCAGAGCAGTCGCTAGTCAAGGATGCTGACAAGAGGGAGGTAGGCAGCCTTGTCATAAATCCCTTGCAGCTGTTACTCTTCCTCCCAACCCTTTTTATTGGGTGGTGAGGCAGCATTGCCTGATGGTTAGGAACTCAGACTTAGAAGTTAGGTAGACTCAGGCTCAAATTCTACCACTTTCTACCTGCATGATCTCAGGAAAGAGTCTTAGCCTCTCTGAGCCTCAGTTTCCTCACCTTTACAGCTAAGAATAATGGAATTGTTGAAAGGTCCAAATGCAATAAGAATTGTAAAATCCTTCATTCAGTGCTTGTCCAAAAGGGAATATCTAGTACATGGAAGTTGGGTCACACTTGACTTTCCTTTCTGGCAACAATGAGTGTCTCTAGAGCTTTGGGAAGAGTTTTTAAATGACAAAGGATGTTTATTTCCCCCTTGTTGCTACATTCAGAAGATTGCAGGAAGTAATCTTCTATGTGGTTTAGAGAACATGTTTTGCAGTTGTGAGACCCTAGGCAAGTCGGTTATACTTTCTCTAGGCCTCAGTTCCCTTATCTGCAAGATCAGAATTAATTATGGTAATTATTTTTAATTAATAGAGCTGCAATTACTCTAACATAAGTTCATAAAAATAGAAGTGAGTTACTTATACTTGCTATCTTCACTTCCTCATCCTTGATTCTCTCTTGAGACCACTCCAGACTGGGTTTTATCCTCATCACACTCCCTGAAACCTCTCTTGTGCAGCTCACTAACACCTCCATGCCATCAAATCCAATGATAGCTTTTCAATCTTTATTTTTGACACAGCCAATCACTCCCTCCTTTTGTCACTTGAATTTTAGGACACTATTCATTCCTGGTTCTCTTCCTACTGCAAAGGCCCCTCCTTCTCAGTCTCCTTAGGTGACACCTCATTTTCCCATCCTGTATTTGTTGGAGGCCCCAGGGCTCATTCTTTGGCTCTCCTTTTTGACACTCACTCATGGGTGATCTCCTCTAATCCCATGGCTTTGGATCAAGCGTGCACAACAAGGACTCCTAAAATTCTGTCTCCAGTACAGACCTCTCCCCTGAATGCCCACTAATGTAGCAGATGTTGTTGTTACAAACAAAAACAAACCCGTTGCCATCGAGTTGATTCCAACTCATAGCAACCCTATAGGACAGAGTAGAACTCCCCCATAGGGGTTCCAAGGCTATAAATCTTTATGGAGCAGATGTCTTTCTTCCCGCTGAGCAGCTGATGAGTTTAAACTACCCACCTCTCCATCTTCTGGTTAGCATCCAAGCACTTAACCCCTGAACCACCAGGACTCCTTGTTGTTGCACTTAGATACTGTCAAGTCGATTTCAACTCAGCGACCCCATGTGACAGAGTAGAACTGACTCATAGGGTTTCCTGGCTATAATCTTTACAAAAGCAGATTTCTAGGTCTTTCTCCCACGGAGCCACTAGGTGGGTTCAAACTGCTAACGTTTTGGTCAGCAGCCAAGCACTTAACCATTGCTCTACCACGGCTCCTCACTGCCATTAAGTCAGTTCTGACTCATAGTGACCCCTACTTGGGTTTCTGAGGTGGTATCTCTGTGGAAGTAGATTGCATAGTCTTCTTTCCAAGGAGTGGCTGGTGGGTTTGAACCATCAGCCTTCTGGTTAGCAGTCAAACGCTTTAGGCACTATGCCGCCAGAGCTCCTAGATATATATAAGCATCTCAAATAGAACATGCCTAAAATAGGAACTCTCCATTTTGCTCCAATTTCTGTACCCTGACTGCTTCCTCCATGGGCTTCTCCATTTCAGCAAATGGTACCAGCTGTTAGGTGAGAAACTTAAGAGTACTCTTGTTTTTTTCCTCCACATCCCACATCCAGTATATCAATAAGCTGTGCTAAGGGTCTTTCAAAATGCATCCTAAATCTAACTCCTCCTCCTCACTCCCATCAGTACCTCTCTAGCCCAGGCCACTTTATCTCTCATTGACCTCTTGCAGTGGCCCACTAACTGTCTCCTGCTTCCATTCTCATCCAGCTAGGGCCTGTTTGCTACACAGCCACCAGGATAATTTCTTAAAAAGAAAAATCAATCATATCACTCCCCTGCTCAAAACCTTCCAATAGCTTCCCATTACAATCAAAATAAAATTCTACAAGGCCTTGTGTAATTGCACTGTTGCCAATGTCCCCATTCTTACCTCATTCCTTTCCTCTCTGGTTCATTGCTTCAGCCATACCAGGCTAATCCCCACCTCAAGGCTTTTGCATTTAAGGTATCTTCTGGTTGGAACGCTCTAAACTTGCATCTTTGCATGCTTGCTCCTTCATTTCTTTTTTTTCTCTCTCCCTCTTTTTTGTTGGTAATTATTTTATTGTACCTTCATTTCATTTTGCTCAAATATCACCATTTCAAAGAGGCCTCCCTGGTCCTCCTCTCTAAATTATGCACTTTTCCCTCAACTCACCCTAACTTCTTACCATGCTTATTTTCCTACAAGAGTACTTATTTCTACCTAAAATTGTATTTGTGTGCATGTGTATGTATATATCTTTGTTTACTTATTTATTGTCGAAACCCCCCAATAGAACATAAGCTTCATGAGGACATGGACAGTATCTTTTTCACATTTGTATCTCCAGGGCCTAAAAAAAAGTGCTAAGCACATAGTACCTACCACCCACCCACTGCATCTAGTCGATTCCAACTCATAGCAACTCCCACTGGGTCTCCAAAGCTGTAAATCTTTATGGAAGTAGATTGCCTCTTCTTCCTCCCATGGAGAAGCTGGTGAGTTTGAACCACCAACCTTCTGGTTATCAGCCAAATGCCTTACCCACTACATCACCAGAGTTCCTTAGGTGCTCCAAAATATGTTAAGTAAAGGAATAATTACCTACTTCAAAGGAATGATGTAAGAATTAGTTGTTATGATGCTTGGAAAGCACTTACCATGGTACTGGCACAGAGTATGGCCATGATAAATGTTAGCTATTACCATTATGTAAGGGATCCTCAAAGAATTAGGGTGTCCTTACAGTCCCCACAGCTACCACACCTTTCAGATACAGGGCTTCATAATCACTCAGAAATCCTCTGGGCAAGGCCCTGTGGGGCTGGGTGTGTGGGCCTCCAGTTCTGAGGGACTACAGTGCACCCCTTATCAGATGTTTGTGTTTAGACTCTGAAGGGGGCAAATAACTCTAGTTCCTCTGACAACATTTAGGGCTCTGCCACCATTTTATTATGTGAGCAAACATTTGATAGCTGGGAAGCCCATCCCTAATGACAGGTCATAGAATCTTGCTGGCGTCTCCTTATCTGCCCTCCTTATTTGCTCTTCTATTGAAACTTGCAAGGTCACTAGCCATTTTCTCTCTCCTCCACCTAAAATCTGAAAATTGGAAAAAGGCTGATAGTGGGAAGTAAAGAGACTTGAGAGGATGGGGGTGGATAGAGGGAGGAAGAGGAGGCAAAGGGTATCAGAGGACTCTGACCAAGGCCTAAAGAATTTAAAAGACTAAGAAACTTGTCTCTTCAAATGAATTGCAGCTCAGTCTCAGTCTTACGAGGACTCAAGAGAGCATCACAGACTGAGGAACCCTGTGCAGTATGGTATTAAGAATAACAATTTTATCAAGGACCATTCTCTGAATTTCACATGTGTAATTCCACAGCAACTTCCCTGAGGTAGGGGCTCTTATCATCTCATTTTATAGGTCAAGAAACTGAGGCCTGGAAAGAGTATCTTGACCAAGAGTACAAAGCTAGTAGAAGGTTATCAAACTCAGAGCATCATAGAAAGAACACATGCTTGCAGGTCACCCAGAAGTGGGCTGGAATCTCTAGCTCCACAGTCTCCTAGTTCTTGGGCAATTCACTTCTTTGAGCCTTATTTTCCTAATCTATAAAATAGAGATAATGGTAACCTATAATGCTATGGAATGAGGTAATAATGGAATAATAGACCTTTAGTAGCGAGGGGTGTGTGTGTGTGTGTGTGTGTGTGTATGCATTTGAGGTGAAGCCTTGAGAAAATAAGCCAGGAGGCCAAAAGGCAGAATCTTCCCCTTAGATATGAACAAAAGCAAAAGGGGAGGAGGTAGAGGGAAGCAAAAAGGAACTCCCTGGAAGAAAAAAGGAGAATAATGATATTGCATGATAGTTAAAATGAATGCGGCCCAGAGCCCTGGAAGGGGTGGCTGTCCGGGACTGGGTCATCTCTCTGAAGGCTTGTCTGGACTTGCTGGGGTTCCTGCCCTGGCCCCAGGAAGTGTGGCATCAGAGGCCTTTAGCGCTTGGGTCCTTCCCCTGGTCCACTCTTCCTAACAATAACAAACCTGCAGAAGGCACTTGCAACTCTTAAACTTCCTTCCCTGACGGATAGTTTGAGTAAGTGGTAATTTCCTCGTGTTGTTTATGGCTTTGCTGCTCAGAATATGGACCATGGATGAGCAGCGCCAGCACAATCCAGAGCTTATTAGAAACACTGACTTTAAGGCCCTAGTCCAGGCCTGCGGAATACAATCTGCACTTGTATGCACATTAAAGTTTGGGAAGCTGTGGTTTAGGGGATTCCTGTTCTTTGCGGTGTTGAGATCCTCATTTCCATGAGAGGCAAGAGGCAAGACCTTCCCATTCAGCTATCTTTTGAACCACACTTAGCAGTCTCACAGAAAGAGGAGCCCAACTTCAGGATAAAGGGTAGCAAACTAGAACCATCTCAGGGTCCCCAGCAGTTCACTTCTCTCTTCTGAAGTGGCCAAGAAAGCTGGCTCCCAGGTTTCCTAAAGGGAGTCTGCTTTTGGACCAACACTGCAGAACGAAGCATGCAGTGGGTCTGCAGCCATCCACCCTGTCTTTGCTGGTTGATTTGGGTGTTGGCTCCCTTGGAGAGGCCAAACTAATGGCCCATGCCCCTGCTAAATTCACACCACTGAGCTCTCTTTTCTCTCTCTGCAGTGTCCTCTCCAAGCCTGGTGATGCTCACACATCACTTACTCTGTGTGTAGCAACAAGGATCCTATTTTCCACACCATCACCCTCCGGGCAGCCGTCACGGAAAAGCCCAGTGACCTGACAAGCATCTGCGAGAGGTCCCAGCTTACCTGACATCCTGCTGGCGTCTAGGACAATCCACTCTTGGAAGACCCAGCCTGAAGCCCAGCTTCCCTTCTATACAGTATTGTCACAATGCCTCTCCTCAAATCCTGTCTGTTCTAGACATGGGAGACAAGAAACCGTGGAAGAGGAAGAGAGAAAGCTGAAGTATCTACATTATGCTCCTTTGACGAACAAACTCACGAGAAAACTTGAATCTGTTACTGAAATGAGGAGAGGAGGACATGTGCTATTGAACTGAGCCAAACACACTGTAAATATCAGCAAACTCCTTCCCCTTGCCCCTGTTCCCAAATGATCTTGAGATTTCTTTTAAAGAAGTAAATTTGTCTAATGGGTGTAAATTATAAACTACTGTAATTAAGTGCAATTTCCCCTCTACTTCCTCTCCCTTCTGCCCTGTATATAAGACTAAAGTGTTTATTAGTTTTCTTTGTAAAGGTCAGAGTTAAACTTTTAAAAGTGATTCACTCCCCCTCACTTCCCCCACAGAGAAATACGCTGAGTCAGAAATGAAGTCCTTTGCCCCTTCCCTCAGCCCTAGACACACAGACTGACTGTATATTTTGGACTGACTGCCAGGTAACTCCAGTTTCCTGATGGTAAGACACCTCCGGATCCCTGGAGGGGCTGAACATAGGGTCAGAGTACCATCCTAGCTTCCTCTGGGGTTAGGGGTTCAGCCAAGGCATCCCCAAGAAACCCCAGGGTAGGAAAACTGGCTGTTAGGTAGCAAAAGATAAGTTGCCCTTTCAGAAAGCCTCGCATTAAAACAATTTATTTTATCACCACCCAGAGTCTCATATTTCTGTCTCTGACGCTTCTTCTGCCACAGTTCCACCAAGAAGTCCTCGACTCCTCATCTCCTCATTTGCTAGGATCAAAGTGTGCAGTCTGAGAGTAGAGAGGTGGATGACTTTCATTTTCTGTCATGTTCAAGTGTCTTTATGGTGGCCTTACTGCTAATAAAGGCAAAGAAGAGTTTATTCCCCAGTGAGACTCCATGGGTCAGAGCAGGAGCCAACACCCTTTTCTTGCCTGCAACTCACAGGAGTAAAGCAATAGAGCCAATTCTTGGTTAACTTGTGATCACAGGAACAGATAAAAAGCAGGAAGAATGGAAACCCTGTGTATAATTTTTCAACCTCATTTTAAATATTAATTCTAGTTTTCCCTCCCACCCTCCCTTCCTTCTAGAGGGCTGTTAGTTAATAGAAGGGGCTTTTGTAGGTGTTTCCCCCACCCAAGATTTTTCTCTCTGGCAGGGATGCTAATGAATATACATAGTTCTAAAGGTGAATAGGCAAAGGCCTGGAGAATCCCTCAGCAGGATGATCTTGTTGTTGTTGGTGTTATGTGCCGTCGAGTCGGCCCCAACTCATAGCGACCCCTCCTTGGGTTTCCGAGGCAGTATCACTACAGAAGTAGGATTGCCCAACCTTCCTTCCAAGGAGTGGCTGGTGGGTTTGAACCGCCAGCCTTCTGGTTAGCAGTCAAGTGCCTTACGCACTATGCTACCAGAGCTCCCAGGATGATCTTAGCCACAGGTAATTCAGGAGCTCTGGTGGCATAGTGGATAAGGCATTTGGCTGCTAACCAGAAAGTCAATGGTTCAAACTCTCCAGCCACTCCATGGAAGGAAGATGGGGCAATCTACTTCCGTAAAGATTTACAGCCTTGGAAACCCATTGGGAGTTGCTATTAGTCAGAACTGACTCAATGGCAGTGAGTTTAGTTTGGTTTGGTAATTCAGTGCTGATTCCAGGAGTAAAGAGAATGGACCTGTCTTTTTTACTCTCTCCTATTTTGCATAGCAAAGATCCTCATGTCTGTAGTTTTTCACTTCTGGACAGACCACTGCTCAGGGAAAGTGTAATCAAGGGAACCATGCTGACCAGTATGCCACTGTCGGGGAAGATATGAGTCTCATTAAGCCGGGCAGATTTACTGAGTATCTACTAAGTACCCAGGGCAGGGATGGATGGATATGGAAAGGCTGACCTCCATTTGTTCCCGGATCCCCAGGACAATGTAATTTGGCTGAAGTAGCCAAAGCTCATGGTTGAGTTGAGAAGGGCTGGGGACAAGGCCAAGCACCAAGGAGTTTAGAGAAGCCAAGATCTGCTTTCACTAGCCAGGATAACCTGATGGATCACTCCAGCTGCCCATGGGCCCTGTGAGTTCCAGGAAGAGGAAGGAAATAGAGGCCTTAAACTCTAACCTTAATTGAAGGCTTATATCTAGACCTATGTTGTTTCTGGGACAGCAAGTATCTGCATTTGGTAGATTTTAGATCTTGCACTATTGCCATAACTCAATATGGAAAGCCATATTGATAAAAGAACTTACACGGGCAGAGATATAGGTGGAAAGGAGGGAAGGTGTGTGTCTGAGGAAGGACTAGCATCAATCTCTGAAGACACTTCCTGACCCTGGCAACTGGAAGCCCCACAGAGGTTAGCACCTCCCTTCTTCTAAGTTAAACAGGCACCTACCTCTACTAGCTGTAAGAGGGACAAGGGGTCCCACTATGTGTGGGCCCAGGTGGGAAATTTCTACTTTGAAGATTCATGTGCAACTAAAAAACCCCAGATATCTTCTTGCCATCATTTTATAGACCAACATTTTCCAGGGTCTCTCTTTATACCGTGTGCCTAGGCTAATAGACAGGTGGTTTTGTTTTTTACCATAACTTGCTGTTATTTTCAAGGTTGAGCTCTGGGAAAGGCAGATTTATTTTAACATCTGCAAATAGGAAATTAAATTAAGGATGAAAATTTGCCTTTAAAACTATTAAACTTTTCCATGCCAAACAGTTATGGAGTAGTCCCTCCAAAAGCATAGATGAAGCAGTGTTAGCTGCTGAATTCAGATGAATAAGAATACAGTGAGACAGACAGAGAGAATCTAAGCTCTTGGGTCACAGTTAGGGGCAGGTCTTTCATATTCTTTCTGGAGCCAGAATGCCTTGATTAGACACCCCAGCTACACCACTTCACCTCTCTGGTCCCCAGTGTCCTCCTACAAAATCGGATAATACTTTGTACTACTTCACAAGGTCATCTGAGGAGTAAATGAGTTAATCTATCTTAACTGCTTAGAACTGTACCTGGGACATAGTGGTATGTAAGTATCAGTAAGGACACCACTCCTCACTTATTGATATGGTTAGGTTCCAAAGACCAGGTCCTTATGCAAAAGATCAGAATTATGCAAAAATGGAGGGTAACCACATCAGATCACAAAATGGCAGATGACCACATTATTACAGAAGTGCCAAATTAAATCACTACATAACTGCCAAACCACCAAGCATGATGGCCTAGCCAAGTTGACATACAAGCTTAACCATCACAGCCAGCATTAGTTTCATTTCATACCTCAGCATTCGTACTGCTAGATGTATGTTATCAATACGCAAAATAGTTGTAGAGCAGATTTTTTTACTATTGTTGTAAGTGCAAAATGTCAGGTAACAAAATAATAAGTGAGGAGGAAGTGTATTGATACTAGGTCATTGCAGAGTCCCATCTCATATAGTCTTTGGGCTTGCTTGTTATTTCCTGATAACCTAATGACAAGTCTGTTGCATAGTTTAAAAAAAAAAACAAAAAACTGCCAATAATTGGTAAAGTGACTTCATTCGTTGCTATACCAAACCCCACTGCCATCAAGTTGATTCCAACTCATAGTGACCCTATAGGACCGAGTAGAACTTCCCAGGGGGTTTCCAAGGCTGTGGAGCAGACTGCCTCACCTTTCTCCCACGGAGGAGCTGGCAGGTTTGAATCACCAACCTTTTGGTTAGCAGCTGAATGCTTTAACTACTGAACCACCAGAACTCCTTGTTCATTTCTACAGCATATGGCAAATCAAGCAGTGAACCAAGGATGAGTAAGGAAGGGAAGGTCTAAGGAAACAGAAAGGCCTTACTGGGGAGTCTTTGTCTTTCTTAAGAAAAGAAGATAAAATGTGATGATTTTGTGGTGAGTGGGAGGGACACACAGAGCTGAGAGGCTGGGACAAAACCCAGTTTTGTGCCTGCAAAGGGTTTGAAGCCCAGGAGCCAAGAAATGTGTGGGTCAGGAAAAAGCAGAAACTAGTACCCAGGGAAAATCAGGGCTGATGTGTCCCCTTTGAATTAGGAATTAATTCAAACAAATACCATCAAAATCTGCTCTGGAAAATAAGAGAGTGTCAATATTGGATGGAGCTGTAGAGTATGACACATTCATGTTTCAATACTTTGAGCATGTCCCAACCACATCTAACAGGCTGAATATTTACGAGAAATTACAATCAGCTGAACCAAATGCCTATAAGGCCTTACTCTCAAAGGGGCAGAGGTCATTTCTGCTAGGCAAACACTGGGTTGTCAGCCGAGATTTATAACATGACTATATTTTATAAATTACTCTCTGGGGTGTGCAGGACTTCATACATGCATGGATGAACATTTATTTTTTCTTGGTGTATGTAAAGTGATATGTGCAAGTACACACACTTTTTAAAGGAGAGAGAACAAAACAAACATGAGGACAACATCAACAGTGTGAACCATCCAAGCAGATTTCATGAGGTATGTATACATACACTTAAGCCAACAGATCCTCACAACACAAACACCACCTTTTTATTTGCCATTTCCACATATTACCAAATTTCCTCACCAGATACACGGTGCTGTATTCCCGAAAGGCAGGTTTACTTTTCCTGTGCCATATTTCCCAGACATCCTTAAAAAACTGATTCTATTACAATATTCCCAGTTAATTATGAAAATGATAAAACAAAGGTGATTTTTTTTAAAAGGACAAAAAACAAAACAAAACAAAACAAAAACCCAGCATAAGAAAAGCACACTATTGAGAACATCTTCTACTCTAAAGTAACTTTTCCCATTCATTTATTCAAGAAATATTTGCTGTCACCTACTGTGTGCCAGTACTTTTGTTCTAGACACTGGGGATACATCGCTGGCCAAAACAGACAAAATCCCCTCCTTTGTGGAGCTTATACTCTAATGAAAAGAGATAGGCAATAAACAAATACGTGAGTATGTGTATGGGGGGGGGTGAGTGTACATATATGCAGCAGATGAAGGTGGTGAGAGCAGCAATCTTAAACATGATGGCTAGAGAAGGCCTCATTGAGAAACTGATATTTGAGAGCCCTGACGTTGCCAACGGAGTGAGCCATGTGGACATCTAGTAGGAGACCATTCCAGAAAGAGGGAACAGTGAGTGCAAAAACCTGAGGCAGGAACAGAAAAACAGAGATGTCTGAGAGGGAGTGGTGGGTCAGAGAGTAAGTGGAGTGCAGCAGCACAGTGACAGATGGCATAGGGCCTTGTCACCAGGTGTTGTAAAGACCTTGTACGGCTTTTACTCTGACTGAGCTGGGAGCCATCAAAGAGTTTTGAGTTGAGCAGGAACAAAATCTGACTTATGTTTTAAAAGAATCCCTCTGTCTGCTGAGCTGCAGTGGATCAAGTGTGACAGCAGAAGGCTTTTGCCATAATCCATGCAAGAGATGATGGCGGCTTAGACCAGTGGGTGGTGATAGAGATTTTGGAAGGTTAAGTGCCAGGATTTGCTGATGGTTTAGATGCAGAGTGTGACAAAGAGAGGCACTGAAAATGATTCTAGGGTTTAGGGCATAAACAAAGTAGAAAACAGAAATTGATGTAAAAAATGGGAGGGGGGGGAGTGTTATCTGAACACAATATCTACCTGAGTTACACTCCTCGGAAGGAAGGTTGGGCAATCCTACTTCCGTAGTGATACTGCCTCGGAAACCCAAGGAGGGGTCGCTATGAGTCGGGGCCGACTTGACGGCACATAACAACAACAACAACAACTTATTTATTTATTTTTAAAATTTAATTGTGATTTGGGTGAAAGTTTACAGAGCAAATTCATCTTCCATATAGCAGTTCACATACACTTTGTTTCATGACATTGACTGTAATCTCCCACAATGCAACTGCTCTCCTCCCACTTCCTCCCCATAGCCACCTCTTCCCTGTTTCGTTCCCTCCCAAGCACTCCTACCCCCTGAGCTGCCTCCCTGTTTATGCATAGCCTTTCTATTCTCCCATGATTGATCTCTCCAAGAAGCGTGTCTACCCAATTTTTCAGCTATTTTCTAAAGTGCTACTTTAGGAAGCATCTTAGTGTGTCATGCTATGATGGCTGATATTATCATATCCCAAGGCTCTTTAGGCGGTAGTAACATAACATTCACTCATTCATTCAACAAATTGAGTGCTTTCTGTGTGCCATATACTCCTCCAGGCACGGGGAAAAGGCATTTTTTAAAATGTCACTTCTTTCATGGAGTTTACATTCAACTGAGAGGGAGCCAACAATAACTAACTAAATACACAGCATGCCAGGTGTTGATGTACTAGGAAGAAACACAAAGCAGAAAAGGGGTAGAGGGAGGAGGGGGTGGAGAAGAAAGAGGCCAATTCATTTTTGTAGGGGGACCTCTTTACCCTTGCTTTTCAAGCCAGGATTTCTTTGAGCATCCTGACTAAAAAAGACTCATGAGCATGTATTTCTGAATCATTTGTATTAGAGGCTGAAGACTTCAGGGCTTACTCCCTTTGCTGCTTCCTGCTCTAGGAGATTCTGCGTTTCCTGTGGCTGCTATAACAAATCACCACAAACTTGGAGCTTAAACAGCAGAAATTTATTCTCTCACAGTTCTGAAGACCAGAAGTCCAAAATCAGTATTGCTGGACCCAAATCAAGAAGACAGCAGGGTTCACTTCCTTGGGAAGCTCCAGAGGAAAGTCTCCTTGCCCCTTCCAGCTTTTGGTAGCTGCCCCTTGGCTTGTGGCTGTATTCACTCCCTGGTCATGTTGCCTCCCCCTCTTCTGGGTGTCTGTGTTAAATCTCCCTTTTCCTCCCTCTTAAAAGGATACATGTGATTGACCAGGATTATCTAGGACAACCTTCCTTACTTCATTGTATCTGCAAAGATCTGTTTCCTTATAAAGCAATATTCATAGGCTCCAGGAATTAGAACCTGATATATTTGGGGCTATTAAGAGGCTTTATCACAAATCCAGAAAAGAGAGCTTAAGGTGATATTTTCTTTTGCACAAAACCTAAATCAACTTTTTCAATTATAATTCATTATTTCTTATGAAATAGGTTGTCTTTCCAAGGAAACATGGATGTAACAAGAAAGATGCTTGATTCCTAATCATCATAAAATCCGCCTTCGACAGAGGCCACACTTTGGAGAAGGTTGAATCAGTAAGTAAATGAAAAACTGACACATGTTGCTCATGTTTGTGTCATGGAGGCAAAACAAAAGGTTGCCACTGCAGTTAGGGTTAACCATTCATCCATCCATTTATTCATCTAGTAAATATTTACTGTTGGCATACACAGTGTGCTGATGAACTCAGACTTGGGAGCTAAACAAATCTGGGTTCTAATCCTGGCTCTATCATATACCAACCATGTGATCTTGGGTAGGTTACTTAACCTCTCTGAGTCTATTTCCTTACCTGAAAATAGAGTTCTCATAAGGATTAAATGAGATACAAAGTACATAAAAAACCCTTTGCATGGCACATAAGAAAGTGCTCAAGAAATGTTACTAGCATCCAGCCCTGCTAGGAACACAATAGGGAAGAACATGATTGGTCTCATCCCTCCCACTAGAATATCTTCCCTTCCCCCACCAAATACAAATTCCACGAGTGCAGGAACTTTGTGTTTTGTTCACTGTTTTGTCCCCAGCAGCTGGTACTTGAAGTATCAGTCATTAGTATTTTTTGAAGGGATGATTATATATATCATGAACTTTACTAGTCTTATGTCTGGAAAATGACCCAAATACATACCTACCACCACCACCACCATTGCCACTCTCTGGTGTCTCCTAACATTCAAAGGAAGGAGCAAGTCCTTGGTTCTTTTATAGATAGAGGTAAAGAGAGAGAGATGAAAATGACTAGTCCTTGTAGCTAGTTTAGTACCATGGCTAGTCAGAACTGTGGCCAGTTTAGTACTATTCTAAAAGTGAAAGTTAAAAGAATTGAGAGAGTTCATAAACAGACCACCTCTCAAACCCATTCTAGTTTTTGAAACGGCACTCAAAGAGGGGAAAAACAAAGCAAAACCAAAAAACACTTCCACCTACCCCATTGATCTGATCTTACTCCCCATCTGCAAACATTCCTACTATTCACAGGCAGATGGCCAGATTGCAAACCTCTTAAGGACCTTATCTTGTTCCTCTCTTTACCTATATGGGGCCTAACTCAGGATCTTCATTCCTTTGACTATACTATTTGTACATTTTCAATATGCAAAGCATCTAAGTGTGGTGGGGAGAAATACAGTAGGTATCCATTTACTCATTCATTCAACAAACTCCATTTGCACACTGTCTTTGAGCCAGGCACTGTGGTGGATGCTGGGGAGGCCAAGATGCCCTGAAGAAGTTCACAGCCTGACCAAGGAAACAAGCCAGTTAACAACTGATTGCAATCTAGTGTGTAGGTGTTAGAAGGTATAGTGGACAATGGAGGAAATTCTGCTTGGATGGAAATCAGAGGTTTCTTGGAAGACACTTGAACTGTATCATGAAGAATGAGTGACAGATCACTGGGTGAATGGGAGTTGTGAGAGACATTCCAGGCTGAAGGACCACAAAAGCAAAGTGAGTGTCTAAATCAATGAGTTCTTGGTGTTATTTCAACCCAAGTCTTCTTCTGTCCTTACAGATTACCCCAACCTATCCTCTGCATGCCTGGGACCCTTGCCTGAACTTCTTTTGCCCTGGCTCTGTAAATCATGATCTGACACAGTGAAATGTGTTCTCCAAGCTCCAGGGTCCTCAGGTCAAGGTAATGGGTCACTGGCAAGCCAGTGTCTCAGCAAAATGAACTAGGGCCTGAGAATCAAATATGTGGGCCTCACATCCCAGATGAGCAGAGGTAAGGCATGGGGCAGGGCATGTGATGTTTACGTTCAGAAACTGCAAAAGCACTAGCTTGCAAAGTGTCATTACGTCTGCAGGTGGAGGGTAATTTTTCTGTTACACAAGGACTCCTGATCGGGTTCTGATTGGTTTCTGAGGAATTGTTTTATGACCCAGAGCCAGGCAGAGGTAGATAGGAGATGTGGTTTGGTGGGCAGGAGTTTACAAGGCAGGAAATTGCTTCACTAAGTACAACCATTCATAGGAAACACCTCTGGGAAAAGGAGACCTAGGCTCCTGGCAGCTCTCCCCTGGCAGCTCTCCCCTGGCATTTGTTTACATCAGCAACAACCTATGTTCCTGGTTACACAATGTGGCAGCGTCACTTTGAGTGGGGGATCTTTGCCCCTTGGAAGAATAAACACATTCCTCACTTGTAATGGAATTAGCAGACCTCAAACTTTTCATTGACTCCTGGAGGCCTTAATGTCATGGAAAGGTGACTAAACATTATGATTAGGTGTGCAACCTAATTCACTCCAAATTCAGTTGTATTTTCCTTTAAATGGCAATACTAGGTTAGATTAAGATACTCCTAAGGTGAAGGGTGAGAAAGGTCAGTCTTTTGTTAGACAGTTGCCAAAGCCTTGCTAGGTTTCATAGGAATAATCTAGTCTCCTGGTTTGGGAGTCACTGGTCAGTCTTTGGGGAGAAGGCGACAGGGCTATGTTGTTTGGATAAGTTCCAAAGCCAGCATTTCCATTGCTTTACCAGCTCTGCTATTCCTTAGCTGTGTTCTAGAGTTCAGGGTCTTTAGCACGTAAGGCCACTGAATCTGCACAAGCCATTAGGAGCCTGGTAAGGAAGATAAGGGGCAGTGGCCAAAGTCTTTAGACCTACAGGGGTCTGTCTGGTGAGTCACTGGAGGACTCCAGTGCCAGCATTGTTCAGTAGAACCAATAGTCATACCCTGGGCCTTACTTCTCCCCACCTCATTGGTAAGCCCCATCTCAGGCCTGGCCTGGCCAGGTGAGCTTCAGCAGGCTGCTTCACCTTTCTAAGGTCTCAGGTTCTGTGTCTGAAATGGTGGAGAACCACGCCACTTAACTTTGCAACTCCAATGTGAGGATTAAATGAAATAATGAATTTTATTACTCTCAAGCATGTTTCAGCATTCGGAGTTTGATGCTTTGTCTCTGGGGCAGTTGAAAAGGTGAGGGGACTTGGAGAATATAATTTTAGAAATTTTTACTTTCATATGAGGAATTACAGACAACTCACCATTACCTGTGACAATCCACTTAGTACAAGATCTAACAACTGTGTGTTTACCATTGCTATTGGACAGAGCAAGTCACCCCACATCCAGGGCCAGGAACAGTCAGTAGCAGAAGGCCCTGGGGTTGCCCCCTCCGAACTTGTTGCATTTGTTTCCCTGGAGACTATTTAATTCCGTCTCCCATACTACATTGCACATTCTAAGGAGGCCAAAGTCATGTCAGTCTTACTCATTACTATTTCTCTAGTACCTCATCCCATGCCTGGTGAAATAGTATTCTCTATAGAGACTTAGTAAACAATAAACAAATGCATAAATGCCTTAATGCTTCAATGAATACATAAGCGGGTTGTACTTCATTGAAAATGTAAAAACCATTGATATAGTGAATCTATAACAAATCTACTATGGACCTTGGATCACTTAATTTCTGCATCATCAGCCTACCAGGCAGTCTTGACTCCTAGTTTCATTGTACAGATGGAGCAGCTGTGTCACGGAACGTGACGTGGGATATGATGATAAAGCCTACCAAGGCAGTTGCCAGGACAACCTCTAGCCCAGGACCTTTTAGTTAATTAGCTCAGTAAGCATCCATGTTAAGTTGCTTTCAGCTTTCTCAGGATCTTGTGCTATTGCTGCCCATGCCCTGCTCATTCTCCATGAAGGAGACTGTAAAAAGTTTACAGCTACTGCCTCTAGATATTTAGAGACTAGGATTACTGGCCACCTGATCTTCAAGTCCTGCTAGAGGGACAGGAGTAAGCCCAGAGGAGGAGAGAGGATCCTGGGGGCAGGGGTGTGGGGGTGGTCAGACTGGGAGAAGTGTGGAACCGGCGCAGCACAGAATGCTAGATGAGAACATATCCAGATGAGTGTCTCAGGATCAAGGGCATGAGCCATGCAAGTGTGCTAGGGACCCACACTTTGGGGTGGTACCCCTGAATGTGGTACATGTGTATGGGCCTGGTGTCTTAAAAGCTATGCGTCTCAAACTGGGGTATAGGGCAACAAGCTAGGGGCTACACGAAGCCACAAGAAAAACAGGTCATCTTCTGGAGCATCAATTTTATTCAGAGACAAATAATGTTAGCTAGATGTTCATATGAAAACAAATTGATGGATTATGGTAAAAATGCAAGATGACATGCATTTTTAAGATCAAACTTAGGGCTCAAAAGGGCCTAGGTGATCTAAAACCCCAAGCCCCTTGAAAAAGTATGAATTCACTCTTCTCTTCCATTAATGGTATTTCAGTAGAAAAGTTTATGAAGGACTGGCTTGAAAGAGCCACACAAAAAATGTCACCCATGGACAGTACCTCAAATTGTCCATACACACTGCTAGGCCCCCACCCCATACACTGAAGGTCCCTCAATGCAACAACGGCATTGACCTGAGAGGCCCCCTCACATCAGTTTTGGTGGCCCACTGTCCCCAAGAGATCAACTTGTTGTCTTTCTTCTCACAGGTTCTCAGAGATTTAAGCCCTGTCTGGGAGGAGGAAGTATGTCACCTGTGCTATTATTTTCTCCATTCCTAGTGGCACAGAACTCAGCACACAAGAGGCATTCCATAAATGTGTGTTGGTATGAATTGACTCTATATCCTTCCCTCTATCCCCTCTTTCCTTCTTCTTTAGGGTAGAGGCAGCTCTGCTCTCAAATCCCAGGGAACCTGTTTTGGTTATCTAGTGCCGCTCTGACAAGAAAATGCCACAAATGGAAAAAAAAGAAAAAAAAAAAAAAAGAAAATACCACAAATGGGATGGCTTGAACAAACAGGAGTTTATTTTCTTACAGTTTGGAGGCATTTAGTCCGAGTTCAAAGTGCCAGGCTCTAGGGGCTGGGTTAAAGCCCCTCAATCTTGGGCTTCAGCTCTGCCTCCTGCTTGTGGCCCACTGGAGCTAGAGGCTTTTCTTCATTCAGACAGCTGCTGGCTGCTGAGACTGACAAGCCCAAGGTTGACAAATAAAAAGGCACAGTCCTGACGTTACCAAACCACATGACAGGCCATTAATTCAAGTCCATTGAAAGTCCCAAGGTTGGCAGAGCATAGCAGGCTGAACAATGACATGGCTACATGCAGGGTTCAAGTGTTCCATAAACTAAAGACCATTCCCAAAGCTGTTTCTTATATATGGGAAGCAGACCACATCCCTAAATCAGCTCTTCAGCTGCTTGTGGTAGATCCCACCATGGAATTGACTGCCAGTCTCATCATGGGGAATAACTACCACCAGCTGCCCAGCCACTCAACCAGGTCCAGCCAAATCGACACACAAACTTAACCACCACAGAACCCAAACCAAACACCATGGGGAACAGCTAACAAATGTGGCTTCAGTTGGGTTCAGTAGGAGCAAATTTTGCTTCCTTTGTCCCCAGGCTTAAAGAGTTGAGATACACTACAAATTCATTTAACATTTTTTTAAAAAGAAGACACTGAAATCATGTAGGGAAAAGCTGAACATACTAATAGTTGGTGTTTTAGTTATCAAGTGCTGTTACAACAGAAATACCACAAGTGGATGGCTTTAACAAACAAATTTATTCTCTCCCAGTTTAGGAGGCTAGAAGTCTGAATCCAGGGTGCCAGTTCTAGGGGAAAGCTTTCTCTCTTTTGACAGCTCTGGGGGAAGGTTTTTGTCTCCTTTCAACAT
Organism: Orycteropus afer afer; assembly: GCF_000298275.1. Taxonomy (NCBI): domain Eukaryota; kingdom Metazoa; phylum Chordata; class Mammalia; order Tubulidentata; family Orycteropodidae; genus Orycteropus; species Orycteropus afer. Next base: position 5,727,692 of record NW_006921783.1, on the reverse strand, counting down.
CTGTAGGCCTGACGTTCCTTATAGATCTCCATGTGTCTTGGCATCAATCTTCCCCTGGGTCTAGGAAGTTCTCAGTACAGGGGCCCTCGGTCTTGGTAGTACTGAGCTTATTTAATCTTCTTTATAACTCAAAAGAGATTGACTCAAGATACCTAAACCTGTATATTGTGCCCTGCCTCATTAACATAACTGCCTCTAATCCTGCCTCATTAATATCATTGAGTTTCCAAGGCAGTGAATCTTTATGGAAATAGACTGCCTCTTCCTTCCTCCAAGTGGCTGGTGGGTTTGAAACACCAGCTTCCTGGGTAGCAGTCAAATGCCTTAGGCCCTGCACCAACAGAGCTCCTTCTATTAATATCATAGAGGTTAGGATTGGCCACACATACGATAATTATATCAGATCACCCAATGAAGAATAATTACCTAATACTGAGAATCATGGCCTAGCCAAGCTGACACGTTTTTGGGGTGATATAATTCAACCCATAACAGTTAGTGAGTTATCAACTCCACTCTCGAATATACTGAAATTGAAGCTGAATGAGTATCTGGGTCTGTGGGGCCAACTTTCTAAAGAACCTAGGTCTTCAGTTGCCAAAGCAGATTTCCTGGGGGCTCCAGCCCCAGCACTCTCCACTGACCTGGCAAGTGAAGCTTCCCTTCGTCTTCCTGACTTTAGGACAAGCACCTGAAAGTAGGAATGATGTCTAATTAATTGCTGTACCTATGCTGCCCAACGGAGTCACTGCACACAAGACACCTCAATAAATATTTGCTGGGAATAAGTATGACAGCATTCACTGAACCACTCAACAAATATTTTTGTGCTATGCAGTCTGCTGAGCACTAGGGATTCAGTGAAGAATAACAGTCTCTTCCCTCAAGGAGCTCACAGCTTAGTAGGGAAGGCTGACATGGAAAATGCAAATTGCAATGCAGTCTAAGTACCATCACAGAAGCATGTACAAAATAAAGAGGCGGCACCAGGGCACATCCACCATCGTGCTGCCTGATTTCTGCCAGTGGACTCAGTAGCTAATGTGAGGACTTCTAAGGTCACAGAAGTGGGCTCAGCATTCGGTAACTGAAGTCATGGAGGGGCAAGGAGAGGGTTATATTTGAAGGTGGGCTTTCACAATCACAGGAATGTCCAGAGTGGGTGGGCTGGAAGATGACCTCCTCATCACCCTGTAAGAAAATGAGGCCCAGCTAACACCTGTTGAGACAGGTAACTCCCATTTACCCATTGTCCCATGTTTGCAGAGGAGGAGCAGAGAACTCCAGGGGACGGGTCACAACCAGGTGAGTCTCCTTTGGGCACCACAAGCATTAGCACAGAGATAGGGTGGCCCATTCTGGGCAGGATTTATAACTCCAGATTTCAAGGTCTTATCATAAACAAGCTCTTTCTCAATTGTAACATGTCAGGAGTTGGGGAAGTAGGCAGGCAGCAACAAAGTGAACAGTAGTGCTGGGGTAGGGGTGAGTACTAATAACAGTGTGCAAAGGAGGAGGTCGATGAGGAGCTTAGGAAAGAGGGTGAGAGGAGGAAGGAAGAGGGAGAAGAGACAGAGAAGGTTGACTGTTCATGGCTACTATTTTATGGGAACAGTGAAAGGCATGATCATTGCCTTTCTGGCTAGGACCACAGGAGGTGGGATGACTAATAAAGCATGATTTATAACAATGCTTTATTAGTCATCCCACCCCCTGTGGTCCCAGCCAGAAAGGCAATGATCATGCCTTAGAACATAGTGAATCCTGGGCAGACCAAGAGAGCCTATACTGTGCGTACATTGTCTTGCCCAGGTTTCTGCTCTTTGGAAACTTCTCCCTCCTCTCCAGGATTCCTTGTCCAGTATTTTATTTATTGGGAGAAGGAGGATCAGTATCTCTGGTCACTTCTATAGCTTCTGAGTCACAGCCGTCCCTGGGGTAGGGCAAATTGCCCCCAGCAACTGTTTTGGTGGTGGAGGGGAAAGGGGTGGAGCACAGGGTCAGGAGATTTGTGAAGGGAACCCGGCAGAGGGTGAAAAAGGAAGGAAGAGACTGTGAGTGGGGTCAAGCCTCCAGGCAAAGTGAAGGTACCTGCTTGTGGCCCCTGACACGTATACCAGGCTCCCCCCTTTTCAAGTCTTCCTTTTATGTTCATTTTTACCTGGTGCCACTGAATAAAAACAGTATCCAAAGGAAGTACCCATGTTCCGCAATTTGCCTTGGACTGTATCCTTTAAGAGGAGCTCTGGTGACACAGTGGTTAAGGCATTTAGCTGCTAACCAAAAGATCGGGGGTTTGAACCCATCAGCTGCTCCATAGGAGAAAGATGAGGCAGTCTCCTTCCATAAATATTTACAGCCTTGGAAACCCTATGGGGCAGTTCTACTCTGTCCTATTAGGTCACTGTGAGTTGGAATTGACTTGATGGCAATGGGTAGACACACTTGAGAGCACCCTGAAGGGAGAAAACTGGGCATTTCCTTCCCTCACAGGCCTGTCAGGGGCTCTTCTGGCCTCAGGCCTGGCCTGCACTCTGCTTCTTGGTGGACTGTAGGGTCAGCAGGAATTGAAAGGTGTCCTGTGGAGGACCTCTGGAGTGCACCTCCCTCCTCCTGCTTTTGCCCAGACATCAAGCACACTAAGCCTCCAGCTGGCAGCTGGAGTTAACAAATACAAGTTTGGAGGAGGCTTGTAGGCCTCTCCTTCAGACTTCTAACTCCAGCCTGAGCAAACCCCGTCTAGAACTTCAAAGCCAGCAGCTTGTTTGCCTGACCACAGGGCACCAACAATGCTTTCCCTTTTGACCTAAGAAAGCATCCCTCGCATCACTGCTGGAGGGCTGCTGGCCAGGGGGCTGACCAAGGGCATGGAAGCCTGATCAGGAGCTGTGAGTGGGCATTCCTGCTAGCCCAACTTGCTGGTTCAAGACCAGAGGGATGCATTGGGCAGGCCTGATAAGAACCGTGTCCGCCAGGCTGCTGGGTACACTCCCGGAAAGGATGCCCCAGCTAAGACCAGGGCAGAGAAGGCAGGCTCCACTTACCCAGCAGGGCATGACTGGCCACTTTAATGCACCTGGGAATAGAGATGGCACCAAGATGCACATGCTGATGTTCTGAAGTCTACCCTTGTTTCCAGAGACTTCTCATCATGAATGTGGTGGTGGTTGTGCTTGTCTGTGTCAGGTGTATGTGTGCCCCATGCATGCCTGTACACATCATTGTACACAACCCAGTGATTCCAGTCACTACCACAGAGTTGTCTAGGAACTATGCCCTCAGATCCTGAAAACAAATGTTTGTGTTTGATCTAAAAAGGCCAGAGAATGGAGAACAAGCAGCAGTAACTTCATTCCGCCAATCAGCTTAGGAGATGAAGCATTCTGTGATACAGCAGGAACACTGCA
>NW_006921783.1:5711447-5722345 GCF_000298275.1 Orycteropus afer afer | reverse complement strand
TTTTAGCAGTCCATGGTACTTTCACATTCTTCGCCAGCACCACAACTCAAAAGCATCAATTCTTCTTCGGTCTTCCTTATTCATTGTCCTGCTCTCACATGCACACAAGGCAATTGAAAATATCATGGCTTGCATCAGGCGCACCTTAGTCCTCAAGGAGACATCCTTGCTCCTCAGCACTTGAAAGCGGTCCCTTACAGCCAACTTGCCCAGTGCTATAAGTCCTCGGAAACCCAAGGAGGGGCTGCTATAAGTCGGATTTGACTCAACAGCAGTGAGTTTGGTTTTGGGTTTTTTGGGGGATAAGATGTGATTTCCTAGGTAAGACCCAAAAGTATAAAACTGTAAAGGATATACTTACTATATTGAAATAGAAATTTAATTTATTAATTATTAAATATATTAATCACATGAAATGGAAAAGATACTATAAACAAAGTGGGAGAAAATATTTACAATTACAACTAACAAAGGTTAAGTTACAGAGTATAAGGAGTTCTAACAAATTAGTAAAAAAGGCAAACAACTCAAAACAAGAATGTACAGAAAGTATGAACAAACAAGTCACAGAAAAGGAAACACAGTAGTAGGAAATACACACAAAGGTCCTCAGCCTCACCAGTAATTAGAGAAATGTGACTTAAAAATCACAGAAAGAGAGACTTCCAGGTACAGAGGGCAGACTGAACACACTGCCATCTCTTCTAAAACCCACACTGAAATGACAGCAAAGACAGTTAAGTTTCTCTCTTTCTTTCTTTTTAAGGCATAAATTAGCAAAGATAAAGCGAACAGGAGAGATGAGTGCAGCAACAAAATTTTGGAAGCTAGAAAACAGATAAATGAGAGATAATGGATTCAGTAGACCTAAGAAAGCTGACTCCCAACCCAGAAGTGGGGAAAGTAAGAAAGTAACTCATATTGGTCTATCAAGTACCTCAAGCAATGAGGATGAAGATGGAGTGAAAAATATGAAAACTAGATGGGAATCTGTAAAAGAAGCTTCTTTCTTTGATTCATGCAGTTAGACCTTTGTAGAGAACAGGCAAAGCTGAGGGCAGGTTACTGTGTGGAGAATAAGAGGGTTAAATGAATGTTTATATAGCCACTCCTCACTTATTAACATGGTTAGGTTCCAAAGACCAGGTTTTTATACAAAAATCAGCAGTATGCAAAAATGGAAGATGCCCACATCAGATCACAAAATGGAGGATGATTACATCATGACATCACTGCCAAATTACATCATTACATAACTGCCACACCACTGAGATTCATGGCCCAGCCAAATTGACACATAACTGTAACCATCACAGCAGTATTACTCTCACCTTGCACCCTGATATTCATTACTGCCAGACAATGTTAATATGCAAAATAGTCAGATAGTAGATTTTTTACTATTACCATAAATGCAAAATGTCAGGTAATGAGATAATAAGTGAGGAATAGATATATACCAAATGCTGAAAATCACAGGTATCCTTGGGATGAAATCAAGGCAGTCTGTACTCTCCAGGTAGGAGATTGGGAAAGGTGCTTCTCTAGGAATTCTAACCAGTCAAAGAGAAAAAGCTTAAAACTATTGACATCAGGAACTCCACCAAGGAAATGGCCCAGCCAGATGACCCTGCAATGAACCTTATAATTGGCAAGCTCTACTCACAAGCTCAGAGCTTTCCATTTTTTTAGTGCCCCACTTAAAAATATGTGTGAGCATCCAAGAATTACCAGATTTCTAATGAAGGCCTCTAACATGAAAGATAGAGACCAAAACAAACAAACAGAAAAAAGTAACCCGGGGAAAACAGATTCTATGCAGGAAAAGGAAAGAGAAACAAACAAAAGACTATAATTATTATTCTTAGAGAAGTAAGAATAGACATTACATCCATAAAATAAGAGGAAAGCTGGGCAATCTAATTCTGTAGTGATACCACCTTGGAAACTCAAGAAGGGGTCGCTGTGAGTTGGATCTGACTTGACGGCAATGTGTTTGGTTTTTTGGTATGATAACATCAATGAAAACAATAGTAAATGGGTTGGAAGAGAAAGGTAAGAAAATTGGAATAAATGAGACTTCCAGAAGGTTGAATAAAAACACATACACAAAAAAGTGTTAAAACAAAAATCATATTATGCCAACGACAGAAATATAATTATATATTATATTTAATATATAATTTGCAAACTGGGGTAACATTTTGACTAGGGAATCAAGGCCATTCCAAAGATTAAAGAATTTCCAAAGATTCTCTTACCCCATGTTACTGATATTGCCATGGAAATGGGGCCAGAACAGTATGTTTCTATAATAACAATTTTACGCTGAAACACAGCTTCCAGTATTACACTGGAGTTTCTGTTTCTGGAAACTGATTGCACATAGATAATTCTTCAAAAGAGCACAATGCCTAAGGTGAAACAGTCTTCACTAAGCTACTTGCTAGACTATTGCTTGATTTAAACGTGACTTTAGGAACACCGGTTTTCTCAAGGCTAAAGGCTCAAAAGAAGATTTCAGGACAATGGCCTGGTGGGTAACCCCAACTCCATGGACCTCAAAAATATGGATTCCAGGAGAATTAAAATTGTTTCTAAGAAGAAAAATAAAACAAAAGGTCCAGTCTAGGAGGTCCAATATCCAAATAACTGGAGTTTCAGGGAGAACAAAGAAAACAGACTAGAGGAAATTTTTAGATGAATAACCCAGGAAAAATTTCTCAGAAATAAAAGATGACTTTCAAGATGGAAAGGGCCCTTTGGGTGTCCAGTATATTAGGTGAAAACTGATCCATCCATCCATAAGATAGATATTATTTATGAATGTATGAAGCCACAGGAGTGAGTTCAGTTCCAGACCTGAAGGTTAACTGGGGCCATAGTCTTGGTGGTCTCACTAGGTTCTATCAGACCAGCAGTAAACCTGGTCTCTCTCTTTTTTTTTTTTTTTTTTTTTAATGATTTTGAGTTTTGTTCCACATTGTTCTCCCACTCTATCCAGGATCTTGAAGCTCATTTTGACTCATCACCCTCTCCACATCCTAGATAAATTGTAGTATATTTTAATAATTTACTAGATAAATTGTAGTATATTCACACAATGGAGTAGTATATACAAGAACTTTTGATACATGAAACAACATAAATGAATCTCAAAAACAAATAAAAAAAAAAGCCCTATACAACAGAACGTAAAATCCAACACCAGGCTAAACTAGCCTATGGTGATAAAGCCAGAAAGTATTTGCCTTGGAGGAGAGCAGAAGGGGTTTTGGGGATTGACTGGAAAAGAGCACAAAGAACTTTCTGGGGTGATGGAAGATGTTCTGTATTTTGAGTTTAGTGGAGGTTACATGAATTTATACAAATGTCAAAATTCATTGAACTAAACATTTAAGGCTTGTCATTTTATTGTATGTAAATTATACTTCAATAGTAAATGAATGAATTAATGAAAACATGAAGTGAGAAGAGCTGGTGGCAAAAAGGGGCTTCAAGATTAAATTTTGGGTAGAAGTTCATGGTCTCCACTCTGTGACCCTATGGTGTCTATAACCTATTGTGTAATGCGAGAGTCGATGTTCATAGATGGCCTCACTATGTCTCTTTTGTGTTTTTATCTGCTCCAGAGTCCATGTGCAATGATACCAGGGTAATGGTCTGCTTCAAAACTAGCCAAAAGGCCTAGCCAAAACTGCTTCTATTGAATTACTCACAAGTTAAGAAAATTCACAGAACCTAGATCTTACCTTACAACATCCCTCACAAAGGATAAACCCCAGAGTGACAAAGAATTCCCTCCTTCCCAGTCATAATAACAATAAAACTAATCCTTATTGAATGTTAACTATGTGTTGAAACTGTTCTAAGCCCTCTGCATGCATTATTGACTCATTACAAAACAGCTCATTCTGCCAAAGTTGGCCAGCTCTGACTGCAGAAAGTTCAGACAGGGCGCTAAAGTTTCCCTCCTCGTAGGTCTCTTACTGAGGAGGAATAAAGGTTTTCATCTTAGAATAGGGTGCCCATGGAAATCACAGGGAAAGACAGAGTTGGTGTTACATATTTATCATCATATGCACAACCTATACTGGGCTCTAAAGTAATAGCAATAGTAACAGTTAACATTTATTGAAACATTGTGCTCACTTTATGTGTATTTACTTCATTTGATCCATATTCCAACTCTGTCTTTCTACCAATAAGCAAATTGAACCTTTGAAAGATTAAGTAAACTATCCTCAGGTCACAGAACTAGTAGCCACATCCTAGCCCAGGCTGTCTGACCCAGAGGCTGAGCTGTTAACTATATCTGTTTGCTCAAGGTTTTCAAAGTTAGTACCCTTCTATGATGCATGGAATAGAAAAATCTCTGAACTGGGTGTGAGAAGAGCTGAGCTCTGCTCCCTTTTCTGCCACTTTCTCTGTGCCCTTGAGCAAACTGCCCTCCTTATACCTGAAACAAGGGAGCTGGATGAGATGGTCCCTTAGACTCATGTCTAACTCTGATAATCTATATTCTAAACTGAATGTGTCTGTAATTTATTCCCATCTGTGATGTGCTAAAGTAATTCTTGGGGTATCCAATTAACATGTGGGGATTATGATGATGATAAAGAAATGCACCAATGAGTGAATGAATGAGGTGGTTTCCTGGATTCTTAGCATTTTCCTTTGCAGAAAAGTGCCACTGGACAGATGTTTTTGGAGGAGAAAAGGAGGTTCTTGTCTTTCTTTTCAGCTTCAGCTACTTTTCACCAGTTGATCTCAAACTCAGGGCATAAACAAATAAAGCTAGTTTTGCCCCAGGTCTTTCTCTCAAGGCCCAGCTGTAGGCTAGAAGCAGAAAGTGAATATGCACAGAGTGACCAATTAGTTCACTCAGTGCCCTCATGACCTCTGACCCCTGCTGGGCCACTAGTCTATTAGCTGTCTTCCTCCCCCTCCGCCCTCCTCTCTCTGTTTGAATCATTGTCCTGCCATTCTCTTTCAGCAAAGAAACATGTTCAGGCATTCAGCCAGCCGCTTCCACTTTCGAATGTTCTTTTGTCTCCTCTCTCTGTTGCCCTTGTTGCTAACCTGGTCACCACTCCTTGACCCTAGGCTCCTGCCCCTCTTGGGGGGCGGGGGTGGGGCAGTATTCCAAAGCAGTACTCTTTGCTTTTCCTTTTCACCTGGGTTTCATCCAACAAACTGGTTTTTAGCCACTGCACATCTGTGCCCACTCCTCATCACAAGAAATTCCATATAAGGATTTCTTTCAAAGTCAAGTGTTTTGAAAACGTCCATGTTGGTGAAGGCAGCAGTGGTTATTCCTCTTAAGGTTGGGGCGGGGGGGATGCATTCTGTTGAGCCTAGATAAAGGCTAGTTTGAAATTATGTATGTGTGAACATTTATTTGTGAGTAAACATAAACACCAAAAAAAGAAAACCAATGAATTAATTTTTAATAGACTTTTTTAGAGACGTTTTAGGTTTACAGTAAAATTGTGCAGACAGTACAAAGAGTTTCCATACACCTCCAGCCCCTACACAGTGTTCTGTTATTAACATCTTTCATTCCTTGAAGAAAACCAAAGATTCATGGAAACAATTAGTCCTAGCAACTGGTACACCATGTGATCCGCAGCCTATATGACTATGAGACCAGAAGAGCTAGATGGTCCCTGGCTACCACTGTCAACTACTCAGAGGGGGATCTATGTAGAGAGGGAGAACAATGTGGAACAAAACTCTAAATCATTAAAACAAAAAAGGGGGGGAGGACACCAGGTTTGCTGGTCTGCTAGAGCCTGGTGGAACCCCTGAGACTATGGCCCCTAGCTGCCCTTCAGGTCTGGAATTGAACCCACACCTGTGGCTTCCAGCCAAACAAAAGATAGGCATATAAGCTGAACATTTACCTGAAGTAGATACACTCCTTGGAGAGAACAATCATGGGGAAAAGAAGGGCTGTTTGTGCACATGGAGACAGCTCAGGGGGCAGAAGTGCACGAAGGGATAGACAAAGGGAAGAGATAACTACTGGGAGGGACTGGGAGGGGAGCTGTTGCATTATAGTAAATTGTAGTCAATGTCATGAGACAAAGTGTATGTGAACTGCTGTATGGAAAGTGAATTTGCTCTGTAAATTTTCACCCAAATTACAATTTAAAAATAATAATTAAAAAAACCTTTTATTCCTGTGGTACATTTGTTACAATTGATGAATCAGTATTGACTGGTACATTATTATTAAACAAAGTCCAATAGGGTTCACTTTTTTTTTTTAATTTTTATTGTGATTTGAGTGAAAGCTTACAGAGCAAATTCATTTTCCATACAGCAGTTCATATGCATTTTGTCTCATGACATTGACTGCAATTTCCCACAATGTAATAGCTCCCCTCCCACTTCCTCCTCATAGTTACCGCTTCCTTGTGTCCTCCCCTCCCAAGTACTCCTGCCTCCCCACCCCACAGCTGTCTCCCTGTGCATACAAAGCCCTTCTATTCTCCCATGATTGAGCTCTCCAACGAGTGTGTGGTAGTTAAGGTGGTATGTCAACCTGGCTAGGCCTGGTTGAGTGGCTGGGCAGCTGGTGGTAGTTATTCTCTATGATGAGACTGGGAATCAACTCCATGGTGAGATCTACAAGCAGCTGAGTAGCTGCTTTAGGGATGTGGTCTGCTTCCTGTATATAAGCAGCAGCTTTGGGAATGGTCTCTAGCTTATGGTATGCTTGAACCCTGCACGTAGGGTGGCTGTTGTTCACCAGCGTGTAGCTGTGTAGCATGTAGCTGTGTCGTTGTTCACCAGCCTGCCATGCTCTGCTGACCTTGGGACTTTCAATGGACTTGGATCAATGGCCTGCCATGTTGTTTGGTAACATTGGGGCTGTGCCTTTTCATTTGTTGACCTTGGGTCTGTCAGCCTCAGCAGCCAGCACCTGTCCGAGTGAAGAAAAGCCAGGAGTAGGAGGCAGAGCTGAAGCCCAAGGTTGAGAGGCTTTTACCCAGCCCCTAGAGCCTGGCACTTTGAACTCAGATTTAAACCTCCAAACTGTAAGAGAATAAACTCCTGTTTGTTAAAGCCATCCCATTTGTGGTATATTCCTGTCAGAGCAGCATTAGAGGTAACCAAAACAGAGTGTATCTGCCTAATGTAAATGTTCAGCTCATATGTCTGTCTTTTACTTGGCTGGAAGCCACAGGAGTGGTTCAATTTCAGACCTGAAGGGCAGCTAGGGGCCATAGTCTCAGGGGTTCCACCAGGCTCTATCAGACCAGCAAACCCAATTCCTTTTTTTTTTTTTTAATGATTTTGAGTTTTGTTCCGTACCACTCTCCCACTCTATCCAGGATCTCCTACGTAGATCCCCCTCTGAGTGGTTGACAGTGGTAGCTGGGCACCATCTAGTTCTTCTGGTCTCATAGTTGTATAGGCTGAGTATCACATGGTATACCTGTTGCTTGAACTAATCATTTGCATGTGTCTTTGGTTTCTTCATTTTTCTTTGCTCTGGATGCAGAAAGATGCACAGTTGCATCTAGATTAGAGTTCACTCTTTGTGTTGTTCAATTTTATAGGTTTTGACAAATGTATAATGTCATGTGTCTATCATTACAACATAACACAGAATAGTTTCACTGCCCTAAAAACGCCCTGTACTATACTTAATGCATAATTTTATTGTATTTTTAAAAAAGTCTTCCAAATGTTGATAAAACCAAAAACCAAATTGCACTGCCATTGAGTCATTTCCAATTCATGATGACCCTATAGAACAGAGTTGAACTGCCTTATGGAGTTTCCAAGGCTGTAAACATTTATGGAAGCATATTGCCTCATCTTTCTCCCACAGAGGGGCTGGTGGGTTCAAACTGCCAACCTTTTGGTTAGCAGCCCAATACTTTAAGTGCTGCACCACTAGAGCTCCTCTCCAAATGTTGATAACATCTGATAACTCTTTAGAATGCAAGCTTGGAGGGGGAAAAAAAGGGGGGGGGGAGCGCTGGCAATGAGTTTGTTAGAAAAAGGTAAGATCCTACCCGCAAGTCAGACTTGCTGGATCAAAATTCAGATTCTGCCATGTGTTGACCGGGTAACTTTTAGTATAATAGTTGATCCTTTTTTCTGGGTGTGCTCTATGTGCCAGACACTTTACACACATTATCTCATTTAATCCTCATAGCAATTGGTAAGGTACATATTATCAAGTATGATCTCCATTTTAGAGATAAGGTAATGAAGGGCAAGAGAAATTATTTTCACAAGATTGTGGTATAAAGAGTAAATGGCTGAAAAGGAATTCAAACAAGGTATACATAAATCCAAGGAGTCCTGCTGCCACAGAAGTTAAAACCCTCAGCCACCAACTGAAAGGTCTGTGGCTTGAATCCACCAGCCACTTGGCAAAAGATGTGACAGTCTGCTTGCATAAAGATTTACACCCTTGGAAGCCCTATGAGGCAGTGCTATTCTGTCCTATGCAGTCACTGAGTTGTAATCAAGTCGATGGCAGCAGGTTTTTGGTATATGTAACTTTAGAGTTTTATTTTTTTTTCTAATTGTTATTTGGGTGAAAGTTTATAGAGGAAATTTGTTTTCCATTCAACAGCTCACACACATTTTGTTTCATGATAATGACTGCAATCCCCAAAATGTAATAGCTCTCGTCCCACTTCTTTCCTGTGGTTACCTTATCCTTATCCATACCTGCCCTCTGAACTATCTCCCTGTGGAAATACTGCCCTTCTGATCTTCCATGGCTGACTGTTTTAAAGAATGTACTTACCTGGTGTAATTGTTCACCTTGTTGGCCTATTGTTTGGCTGGAAGTCATGAGAATGAGCTCAATTCTTGACCCAAAGGGTGATTAGGGGACACAGTCTCAGGGGTCTTACCAATCTCTCAGACTAGTAAGCCTGGTCTTTTTTATGATTGAGTTTTGTTCTGTATTTTTCTCCCTCTCTATCCAGGATATCCTATTCTAATCCCTTTCTGAGTGGTTGACAGTAGTAGCTGGGCACCATCTAGTTCTACTGGTCTCAGGGTCACATAGGCTGAGGTCCACATGGTCCACTAGTCACTTGGAATAATTGTTTCCATGCATCTTTGGTTTTCTTCATTCTTCTTTGCTCTAGATGAAGAAACCAATAGTTTCATCTTATGTGGCCACTTACAAACTTTTAAGACCCCAGTTGCTACTCAACAAAGTAGGATGTAGAACACTATTTCTGTGTAGTATGTTATGTCAAACGAGCTTGATGTCCCCCACAACTATGGTCTGAGCCTGCACACCCAGTGACCCACTCCCTCAAGCTGTCTGGCTATGGCTAAGAAGTTTTAACTTTGTTCTGTTAGCTCTATTATTTATATGGACTTTTTTTTATTGCAAATTGGGTGAAAGTTTACAGAGCAAATTCAGTTTCCATACAACACTTCATACACACTTTGTTTCATTACATTGATTGCAATCCCCATAATGTAACAGCCCTCTTCCCACTTTCTCCCTGTGTCCTTCTTTCCTAGGCATTCCTGCCCTCTGAGCTATATCCCTGTGCAAATACTGTCCTTCTGATCTTCCATGACTGATTGTTCTAAGGAGTGTACCTACCTGGTGCAAATGTTCACCCTGTATGCCTGTCTATTGTTTAGCTGGAAGCTATGGGAGTGAGTTCATCCCAGGCCTGAAGGGTGACTAGGTCCCATAGTCTCGGAGGGTTTTACCAGTCTTTATCACACAAGTAAGCCTGGTCTTTTTTTTTTTTTTTTTTATGATTTTGAGTATATATGGTTAGCAGTCAAATGCCTTAAGGCACTATACCACCAGAGCTCCCCCACCCCATTTTTTTAATGGACATTCGTATAGCACATAAAAATACATGTGTAGAAATACCATCTGCCAAACTTATATATGGTCATGGGTATATTCCCTTTTGTCGAGCCATACCTGATCATTTAGGTTGTCTACCTATGTATCCATCCATAGAATATCACTAATAATGCAAGTGTGTAAAAGTGTTTATCTGTGTTGTCTGTACCTTTTGTGCTCCTCTCTGTGTGTGTCCTTTTCCTTAGTGTTACTGTGGTGGTCTCTTGCTTTTGGTATCCTGCCTTTCCCTTCACCCAAATCAATACTTGTCTCTTACCTATCTAGCAATTTTCTCCCCTTCCATCCCTAAAAACCAATGAAGTTTTCTTCCATATATAAACCTTTCCTTGACTTTTTATAATAGTGGACTCAGACAACATTTGTCCTTCTGTGAATGACTAATTTTACTAGGCATAATGTCCTCCAAGTTCATCCACGTTGTGAGGTGTTTCATGGATTCTTCATTATTCTTTAGTGTTGCATAATATTCCATTGCGTGGATGTACCATAGTTTGGTTATCCATTCATCTGTTGATGTGCACTTAGGTTGTTTCCATCTCTTTGCTACTGTGACTAGTGGTACTGAAATGAACATGGGTGTGCATTTATCTATTCCTATCCTGGTTCTCCCTTCTTTAGGGTATATACCTAGTTATGGAATTGCTGGATCAAATGGTATTTTCATTTCCAGCATTTTAGGATTTCCATGCCATACCATTTTCCATAGTGGTTGTATCATTTTACAGCCCCACCAGCAGTGTGTAAGAATTCCAATCTCTCCACATCCTCACCAGCATGTTATTTTCTGTCTTACTGAACTCTGCTACTATTGCTGGGGTGAGATGGCCTGGAATTGAGCTCATTCTCATGACTTCCAGCCAAACAAGGTGAACAATTACACCAGGTTAAGTACATTTTTTAGAACAGTCGTTGTTTTGATTTGTATCTCTCTGATGGCAATGGGAGTTTTTAACTGCAGTATTTTATTTTCTCCAAGTTATAAAGTTGTTATGTTGTTGTTGTTATGTGCCGTCGAGTC
>NW_006921783.1:5710343-5711066 GCF_000298275.1 Orycteropus afer afer | reverse complement strand
CCAGCCACTCTGTGGAAGGAAGCCTGAGCAATCTACTTCTGTAAAGATTTACTGCCTCAGAAACCCAGTGGGGGTTGCCATGAGTTGGAATCCACTCAATGGCAATGGGTTTGGTTTTTTAGGTTTGAATACACACTATATTTAAGGCATTTTCTAAATGCTTATATAACTCATTTAATTTAATCTTCACAAAGTTCCAATAAATAGGAACTATTATTTTCCCCTCACCACTCATCTGCCAGTTTGTCGTACTGTGGTGACTTGTTGTTCTGATGCTGAAAGCTATGCCACTGTTATTTAAAATACCAGCAGGGTCACCCATGGGCGACAGGTTCCAGCAGAGCGTCCAGACTAAGACAGAGTATGAAGAAGGACAATCTACTTCTAAAAAACTGGCCAATAAAAACCTTATGAATAGCAGCAGAACACTGTTTGATGTAGTGCCGGAAGATGAGCCCCTCAGGTCAGAAGGCACTCAAAAGATAACTAGGGAAGAGCTGCCTCCTCAAAGTAGAGTTGACCTTAATGACATGTATGGAGTAAATCTCAGGACCTTCACCTGCTGAGGTAGCACGACTCAAAACAAGAAGAAATAGCTGCAAACATCCATTAATAATTGGAACATGGAATGTACGAAGTATGAATCTAGGAAAATTGGAAGCTGTAAAAATGAAATGGAATGCTTGAAGATAGATATCCTAGGCATTAGTGAGCTGAAATGCA
>NW_006921783.1:5707358-5707973 GCF_000298275.1 Orycteropus afer afer | reverse complement strand
GAGGCAGTATCACTACGGAAGTAGGATTGCCCAACCTTCCTTCCGAGCAGTGGCTGGTGGGTTTGAACCGCCAGCCTTCTGGTTAGCAGTCAAGCGCTTTAGCCACTATGCTACCAGAGCTCCCTATCTATCCTAAAGTACAACATTGTAAGTGATAGGATATCCATATTCATACAAGGAAGATCAGTTGATATGACTATTTTTTTAAATTTATGAATCAAGCACTAACACAAAATATGAGGAAACTAAAGATTTTCACCAACTTCTACAGTCTGAAATTGATCATCCATATAATCAAGATGCATTTATAATTACTAGTGATTGGAATGTGAAAGTTGGAAACAAAGAAGAAAAATCAGTAGTTGGAAAATATGACCTTGGTGACCAAAACAAAACCAGAGAATGTTATGACAGAACTTCGCAAGATCAGTGGCCTACTAATTGGAAATACCTTTTTGAAACCATATAAACAGTGACTATACACATGCACCTTGCCAGATAGAATACACAGAAATCTAATTCACTACACCTTTGGAATATAATAGTCGTATTAACGGGTCTTCCTTGTAGGCGTATGGATATCACTGACAGCATTGTACTTCAGGACAGATCTTG
>NW_006921783.1:5680388-5704129 GCF_000298275.1 Orycteropus afer afer | reverse complement strand
GACTCGATGGCACTTAACAACAACAACAACACCTTTGGAAAGAGATGATGAAGAAGCTCAATATCATTAGTCAGAGCAAGGTGAAGGACCAACTGTGAAAAAGACTATCAATTGTTCATATGCATATTCAAGCTGAAGCTGAAGAAAATTAAAACAAGTCTACAAGAGCCAAAATATGACCTTGAATTTAGAGATTATCTCAAGAATAGATTTGACCCATTCAATACTAATGCCCAAAGACCAGGTGAGTTGTGGAATGACATCAAGGACATCATACACAAACAAAGCAAAAAGTCATCGAAAGGATAGGAAAGAAAGTAAAAACAAAATGGATGTCAGAAGAGACTGTAAAACTTACTCTTGAATGGAAAGTAGCTAAAGCAAATGGAAGAAATGATGAAGTAAAAGATCTGAAGAGATTTCAAAGATCAGCTTGAGAAGATAAAGTATTATAATGAAATGTGCAAAGACCTGGAGTTGGGAAACCAAAAAGGAAGAACACACTCTTGGCATTTTTCAAGCTGAAAGAACTGAAGGAAAAATTCAAGCCTCAAGTTGCAGTATTGAAGGATACCATGGGCAAAACACTGCATGATGCAGAAAGCATCAAAAAAACAAAACAAAAAAAAAAAAACACAAAGTCAGTGTGCCAAAAACAAGTGGTAGCTGTTAACCATCTTAGCAAGCAGCATATTCAAGAACTAATGGTGATGAAGGAAGACATCAAAGCTGTGCTGAAGGCTTTGGCAAAAAACAAGCTTGCAGGAATTGATAGAGTATCATTTGAAATGTTTCAACAAACAGATAAAGCACTGGAGGTGCTCAATGGTCTATGCCAAGAAAGTTAGAAGACAGCTATCTGGCCAACCTATTGGAAGAGATTCATATTTGTGCCCATTTCAAATAAAGATGATTCAAAAGAATGCAGAAATTATCAAACAACATCATTAATTTCACAGGGAAGAAAAATTTTGCTGAAACTAAGTCAAAAATGGTTGCAGCAGTACACTGACAGGGAACCACCAGAAATTCAAGCTGGATTCAGAAGAGGGATATCATTGCTGACATCAGATGAATGTTGGATGAAATCAAAGAATACCAAAAAGCCGTTTATCTGCATTTTCCTGATTATGCAATTGCATTCCACTCTGTGGATTATGAAAAATTATAGATAACAATGCAAAGAATGGGAATTCCAGAATACTGAACTGTGTTCATGCGGAACCTGTACATAGATCAAGACACAGTCATTCAAACAGAAAAAGGGGATGCTGCGTGGTTTAAAATGAGGAAAAATGTGTGTGTTAGGCTGGGGTCTCTAGAGAAGCAAAATCAGTAAAGCTTATATATACATAGACAGAAATTTATTTTAGGAAAATGGCTCACAGTTACAGAGGCTGGCAAGTCCTACGTTCCAATCAAACAGCAAGCTGGAGGCTTTTCCTGACTCACACACATCAGCTGCAGGGGCTGATGAGGTCAAGGTTGGCAGGCAGTATACTGGCTGTTGACTTCGGCAGATGAAGAATCCAAGATCACCAGGAAGAATGGTGGATTGTTCACTCATGCACAGTTGTAGGCAGCACAACAGGATCCAGATCCATAGAAGGGTCTCTATTTTTCCCAGGATGTCCATATATATATTGGAAGTACACCACACCCCTAGGGAAACTACCTTTCAATGGATTGGCTGCATAAAGCATATACATCAGATCTCATCATGGGAATAACCACATCACAATTGTTTAAACTACTCAGAATTGTGATTCAGCCAAGTTGAAACACAACCCCAACTATCACAGTGTGCATCAGTGTTGTATTCTTTCACTATGCTCATTCAATTTGTATGCTGAGCCAATAATCTGAGAAGCTTGACTACATGAAGAAGAATGCAGCATGAGGTTTAGAGGACGACCCATTAACAACCTGGGATATGCAGATAACACAACCTTGCTTGGTGAAAGTGAAGAGGACTTGAAGCACTTACTGATGAAGATCAAAGACTACAGCATTCAGTTTGGATTATACCTCAACATTAAGGAAAAAAAAATGTCCTCACAACTGGGCCAATAAGCAACATCATGACAATCAGTGAAGTTGTCAAGGATTTCGTTTTACTTGGATCCACAATCAATGTCCACAGAAGCAGCCGTCAAGAAATCAAATGATGTATTGCACTGGGCAAATCTGTTCCAAAAGACCTCTTTAAAGTGTTAGAAAGTAAATATGAGGACTAAGGTGCACCCAACCCAAGCCATGGCATTTTTAATCACTCATATGCATGGGAAAGTTGGAAAATGAAAAAGTTTAAGACCAAAGAAGAACTGATGCATTTGAATTACGGCATTGGCAAAGATTACTGAATATACCATGGACTGACAGCACAGTGAACAAATCTGTCTTAGAAGAAGTACAGCCAGAATGCTCCTTATCAGCAAGGACTGCAAGACTCTGTCTCATGCACTTTGTACATGTCAGCAGGAGGGACCAGTCCCTGGAGAAGGACATCATGCTTACTGCATGAATAATTTTTCAGAAGGATCACAAAAGGCTGGTTCCCATGAGGCAGAAGTTTAAAGATGTCTCAAATGTCCAACTTTTCCAAAGTGCTGTACAACTCCATCATCTCTAACAACTAGTCCTCCTTTCCTCAAGACTCTCCCTCCTGTCTTAAGGTTCCATAATTCATTGCAAGTTCTCACAGAATTCATGAACTGTCAAAGAAATGGCTCACATGGTCATGGAGCATGACAAGTCCTAAAGCTGTGGGGTCATGCATCAATCTGCAAGACTCTCCTGAGTGAAGTGGTTGCAGGTCTGACAAACCCAAATCAGCAGGTCAGATGACAGGCAGATGGCTCCCAGGGCTGTGGAAGCTGGTGAATGAGGTTAGACAATAGGCTTCTGGTTCAAAGTCCAAGAATCAGAGATCAGAGGATAATGAGCCAGATGCAGGATCCAGTCTTTGCAAAAGCCTCCATATATATCGGATGCAGACCATGTCCTCAAGGAAACTAATCCTGCTTCATTGACATAATGGACAACTCATTCCAAAATGGGACCATAACCACAGGCATAGAAGCTAGAATTTATAATACATCACAAAATGGAAGACTATGGCTAGAAGGGCCATATTAAGTAGTTTACTGAATCACACTTGGTAAAGTAGAGGGTCAATGAAGAACGGAAAGACCCTCAACAAGATGGACTGACACAGTGGCTGCAACAATGATTTTGGGGTTGGCACAGGACTGGGCAATGTTTTATTCTGTTTTATATAGGGTTGCTGTGAGACAGAACTGACTCAGAGGCACCTAACAACAATTACCATCCCCTGTTTTACAGATGCAGAGAGTGAGGCTTAGAGAGGTTAAGAAACTAACCCAGGTCACACATGGCTAGTAAGTGATAGAGCTGAATTTTTAATTTGAGCCCATTTGGTTCCAGAGCCCATATCCTTTCCACTCTATGATATTTGCCTTGAGAAATCCTACTGAAGATGAGAAAGACACACAAAGAAAGTGCTACATGAACATAGGGAAGTAGGAAATTAGTTCCAATTGAGGGTACAGGGATGGCTTTACGGAGAATATAGAGGAGATTCAGTGACAGAAATTCACTTTAATGCCAGAAAGGCTCAGGGATACATATGTTTCATAAAGTGAGACACCCCTATCACTATTGATGCTATGGAAGAAAGAATGATCCTTGCCATAAACATGCCTAACAAATAGTAAGGCAGGGGAAAAATAGTAAGGTGGGTACTGTATTTTATTCATCTTAGTATTACTCTCCCACACCTTCTTCTCACCCCATCAGCATCTAGAACAGTACCTTGAATATAGTTGTTGTTGTTGTTATTTGCCGTTGAGTCGGCCCCGACTCATAGCAGGCACCCTATATATCTCTCCTAAATGAATGATAACTCAGGAAGGATTTGGTTGCGGGTAACCAAGCTTGCTGGTTTGACAGATGTTGCAGCCCCACAGCTGGAAGACTCTTTCCCTCTCATCTCTTTCCTTGCAGCTCCATTGACAAGACCACAGGTTGAGTGATAGGGGGCCCACTATGTACCAGAGATGATTTATGGTTGTTTTACAGATCCTTTCACATTCCTCTCATGCTTTTTGCCACCAATTCATCATGATATTTAAATGAAACTTTAGATAGTGAGCTATGGCTCATAGCCTTGAAGATAATTGTTTAAGGTAGCTTCTCTAGTATTCAGATCTATAAAAAGATCCCTTCTCCATCAGGATTATCTTAGATCTTTCTGCTCCTCCCAAGGACCTAGGGAAATGCCTTTATTTCTAGCTTAGACAATTTCAAGTATTTATTTAGTGAGCCTGAGTAATGAAAAGAAAGGAGGCAGCATGCAGCTTAACTGGCCATAGGAGGCAATGCTCCACAACTGTTCTGTAATTAAAATAATGGAGGTCCTAAGGAAGATATTTCAGCCTGGGCAGGGTAACTTGCCAAAGACACCTCAGAAGTACCTTACTCGATACTCTGGGAATGCCATCTTTATTTGGTCAATCTGTCATTAAAATGAAAAGTGAAATGCTTTTCAAATTTGTCATGCTATTAATATAAGCTGAAGTTGTTTTGTTGGATGCCATTGAGTCAATTTTGACTCATATACTAATCTAAAGTTAACTTTTGTACCAGTTATAAGAGTAAGACAGGAGTAACCATGTCCTTCCCTCTGTTATTAAGCTTATTCAACCCCATCACTCCTGAGAATAGCATATATTCTGCCATAATCTTGACTGTATCAGTAGAGTCAACAGAGACTTAAAATCTTAGGCAAAAATCATATTTGCCAGCACAAGATCACGTAGAAGTAGCCACTTTTAATTTTATATATTATTATATGTTGTTGTTGTTGTTATGTGCCGTCGAGTCGGACTCAACTCTTAGTTACCCCTCCTTGGGTTTCCAAGGCAGTATCACTATGGAAGTAGATTGCCCAACCTTCCTTCTGAGGAATGGCTGCGGGGTTTGAACTTCCAGCCTTCTGGTTAGCAGTCAAGTGCCTTAGGTACTATGCTACCAGAGCTCCTATATACCATCACCTTATTGTGAAAAGAACTCAGAGCTGCTAGGTATTTATTATATGGTTTTTTAAAAACCCAGATGAGAAGGTGATTGATACTTTCTAATCGCCTATTGGGAGCTCTGGTAGCATAGTGCCTAAGGCACTTGACTGCTAATCAGAAGGCTGGTGGTTCAAACCCACCAGCCAACCCTCGGAAGGAAGGTTGGGCAATCCTACTTCTGTAGTGATACTGCCTTGGAAACCCAAGGAGGGGTCACTATGAGTAGGGGCCGACTTGACAGCACATAACAACAACAACAATTGCCTACAATCAGACCCGGCTCTCAGCAACCCCTCCTTGGGTTTCCGAGGCAGTATCACTACAGAAGTAGATTGCCCAACCTTCCTTCCGAGGATTGGCTGGTGGGTTTGAACCACCAGCCTTCTGGTTAGCAGTCAAGTGCCTTAGGCACTATGCTCCCATTGCCTACTGTATATTGCTAAAAAAAATCTCACTGCTCCTCTTTGTATCTCATTTTCTCTTTGTATACAATTAGGAGATGCACGTTTTGCTTACTGTCCTCCTAAAAGACAGAAAACTCAAAATGCAACATGAAACAACAAAGAGATGTTTTATAAAATGTTGTTGCTGGGTACCATCTAGTTGATTCTGACTCACAGCAACCCCATGTGTGTGGGGTTTTCTCTATGGGCTGTAATCTTTACAGAAGCAGATCACAAGTCTTTTTCCCCACAGAGCCACTGGCTTGATTTGAACTGGTAACCCTGTGGTTAGCTGTCGAGTGCTTCACCTTTGCACCACCAGGCCTCCTTGTTTTATAAAACAGTGTTCTAAACAGCTGGGCATATGTCTTAATTTCAGTGAACCACATCATACTTTAAATATACCAAGGAATCTCACATAACATTTTTTGTAAAGCAAATAATCATCCTTCCTATTATGGTTTTAAACATTCAAATTTTAAAGTAATAAAAATGCATTAAAAAAAGGTTCAATTAAACTTGCAATGTTCCTTGAGTTCACACTATGCACTTAGTAATATAAAATATTTTTATTACTGATAGTATATTATTATACTATCAGATGAATCATTTATCATCTACTGTCCTTCCTCCCACCCCATACAGGCAAGTATTTACCTTTGACCTATATGATATCAATTTTTATTGTTCATTCCAAGATGATTCTGTTTCTGTTTTGCTGTCTACAGAATAGAAGTTTATCCCCAAATAATTAAGCAAACGTATATTTAAAAGACACATGGAGAGCATGATTTTAACTTATTAACTCTTTATATAATTTGTTAACATTCACACTATTAAGTAATGTCAAATATGACAATCTGATTTTAGTTTCCCCCATGAATTCTGTCCCCAAAACCAAATAATAATTCTGCTAGACCCACAGTTCCCAAAGCACTCTATGACGCCACAAGCACCATAGCATATTTTAAATTTCCAAAGGAAACACTGTGATTCTCATTATCTCTCATAAATTGCATAAACTACTAAAAAAAAAAAACTTCACTGCCATCGAGTCGTTTCTGACTCATATCAATCCCCATTAGGTTTCGGAGGCAGTAAATCTTTACAGAAGCAGATTGCCCAGTCTTCCTTCTGCAGAGTGGCTGGAGGGTTCAAACCACTAACCTAGTTAGCAGTCAAATGCCTTAGGCATTACACCACCAGAGCTCTGTGCATGTACTGTTGTTGTTTTGTTGTTGTTATGTGCCATCAAGTCAGCCCGACTCATAGCGACCCCTCCTTGGGTTGCCAAGGCAGTATCACTATGGAAGTAGATTGCCCAACCTTCCTAGTGTAAGGTAAACTATGGTTTCAGCTTTAGATTGTTATCCTTTTGATACCATATCTTTCCAAAGCTGGATTTTCTGCAGTTGCTTTGATAAAAAGCAAGTCTTACATGAATATCAATGTGGAACAGGAGTGTTCCAGTGTCAATCTGATCCTAAGGTTTGAGAAAATATGCAGTACCCAACAGGCTTACACATTATATAAAAGTAGTGATCATTTGAAAAATGAAATAAAAATATTTTTATTTCAATTTATATGTATATACTATGTTATAAAGCCATAAATATGTATTAAGATATTTGGATCTAACAACTTAATAAATGAAATTATTAGGGTTTTTGTTTTGTTTGGGTTTTGCCTGAGTTGCCATGGAAAAAAAATTACTGAGACACTAAGAGCACAGTAAACTGAAAACCTTTAGGGACTTTAGTTTTCTGAATCATAAGTTGAGACTGATAACAGTATCTACTTCATAGGTTGCAGTGAGGATTAAATGAGTTAATATAAAAAAAGTACTTAGAATAATATGTGGCACCTCGTAGCAATAGGAGTATTATAACCTCATTACCAAGGACAGTTCTCTTTGGTGATTTTATACTCATTTGTAAGTGATAGGAAAAAAAAGTTTTAGGACATGTCTGCATTAGTAACATCAAAACTTTCTAAGTGCTGTCACAATCAGAAGTTTCGATTTACATTTACTATCTGAGAAGAGAGGTGCCCTGATGGCACAGTGGTTAAAACACTCAGCTGGTAACTGAAAGGTCTTTTTCCTCTAGAGGAAGGTATGGTAGTCTGCTTCCATAAAAATCACATATAGACTTGGAAACCCTATGGGGCCATTCTGCTCTGTCCTATAGGGTTGCTTTGTGTTGGAATCAACTCGACGGCAATGGGCTATCTGGGAAGAGAATAGAAATGAGTCCATTCCTTTATTTTCTCATTTCCTTGATTTTTGGTTTCTGGGATTTGAAATCATCATCAGTTTTTTTTAAAAAAAACTAGAAACTAGTAAACAACTGATACATAACAGAGAGCTTTAGAATACAGTTAAACTCTTTCCTAACAGGTTTATATCTTTTCTAAAAACCTTACCTATTAAGGTTTTTGTCCTCCTACCTTCCACCCCCAAACTATGGCATTCCATAAACTGTTTTGCTAAGGAGGCGAGAACTTGTTATACATTGGTTATGCAGCCTTTGTCTCATAGCTTAGCAAATTCCCTGGAAATGCTTTGCTTTCTTTTTAATTTTGATATTACATCAGATTTATAGAAAAGTTTTGAAAATAGTACAAAAAAATCCCTGTATACCCTTCACTCAGATTCTCCAAATAGTGACATTTTACATTTGCTTTGATCATTCCCTTAATGTGATGTCAGCCAGGTTTCTCCACTGCAAATTTTTTTCTCATTGTAATTAATAGATATCTTGTGGGATATATTTTATGACTTTGTAAATATCCTGTTTCTCATTCAAATTTCCCCACAAGTTTTACCATCCACTGATGATTGATTCAATTATTACTGTGATGATTGACAAATAATGATTTCCTAATTCTATCGTTCCTTTTACATTTAATTGACATTCTACTGTATGAACTCACTTTTCCTTCTTCTCCATTTTTTCTTTTATATATTTATATGCCTATGGATTCTTATTTTATTCATTGAGTTATAATTACATACTTTCATATTTAAATTGTCCTAGATTTGGCCACTGGGAGCTCCTTCAGGAGAATTCTTTGCTATTCTGACGTATTTCCGTCACTCTTTGAGCACTTCCTACCTTTCCAGCATAATAAGATTCAAAGGTCACCTTGTACTTTTCTAGCCCCTGAATTGACCAATTTTCCAGAGTTCTGGTTCCTTCACTGGCAAACAGAACTTAAAAACCAAGATCTGGGTGCCAAGTATGCTCAGTGTTCTTGGTATGTCACTGGTTTTAGACTTTCTCAGTGAACAGAGTTAGGTAAAACACACATCCACAGCTATCCGTCTATATTAAAAACCACAAGTTCATATTGTCATGTCCAATTCTAATCCAACACTATTGGATTCATTCAACTCTTCCCTTTCCATATTTGTAACCTTCTTCTCTATCAGTAAGAAACTTGAATTTCATTATCCGTATTTGCTTATTTGCCCAATCCTAGAATACAGATGATAGTTTCAGAATTGCTAGGGAAAAAAAATTGAATCCCTACTGCAAAAAATAACCCACTAGAGTTTAAAATTTGTTTAAATTTTTCCTTTTGTCTGAGAGTACACAGTAAAAAAATTGTATTCTATGTTACTTAGGTTAGGTTAGTTCTCCCCATACCCTGCTTTTCAGTGTGATTACATTATTCACTCAAAACAGGTTAAATTGTTTATATCCATTTTAGGGCTCCCTCCCCCCAATTCTCTCTCTCCCTTTTTTTAAATATAAAACATTAATATGGTTCCAAAAAATAGAATCATACAAAAAGAAATATTCCTGTTGGTTATAAAATTTTATAACAACAACAATGAACTATTCAAGAGAAGTGGTCACTCCTTATCCCCACTTCATTCCATCTTTTTACCTCATTCCCACCTACCTCTTCTGGATAACCAGTCTCATTAGTTTCTGATTTATCTTCCTGTTTTTCTTTTTGGTTAAAAAGAAAAAAGACACATGTACATTTTCTCACTTCCCTTTCTTTCTCACTCAAAATGTGGCATACCTTTTCTTGTACTTTGTTTTTTTTTTCACTAAACAATATACTAAAATTCACTCCATTATTGGTTCTTAGACATGTCCCTCATTCTTTTTACACATGCATAGTTCTCTACTATGTGCAGGTTCCATAGTTTACTCAAATACTCTTCTCTTTATGGGCATTTAGGCTGTCTCCAATATTTTGCAAATACAAACAATGATGCAATCGATAACTTTGTGCATATTTATTTTCATATTGTTAGAGGTACATATTCCAGGTAAATGCTTAGAAGTAGGATTACTGGATCAAAAATAAAGACATTTGAAGTTTTGTTAGATATTTAGTAAAGCTTTAATATAGATATTTAAAGTAGTTTTTGTGAAAATATTAATTATTTGTCCACATAGATATTTCTGTTGTAGATCTGAGTCACCAGATTTTGTTGTATTTGTACATCTTTTTATCAACACACTTAAATCTTCACAAATGTGTTCTGGTGATTATAAACAAATACATAACCAAAATTCTTCCTAATACCATATTTTTATGTATTTATTACATAGATGTTAGCTTCCAGAGTAAGGCTGTACAAAATAGTAGGGGGTGGAGATCCCTTAGATCTAAGAAACAATGGGTATGGAGGGACGGATCACATTCTGCCTATGGGAATAATCAGGGCATAATATTTTTACATCTCTAAGAAGGAGGTATTTCCTCCCAGCAGAGCTGATGATCTGAAGTTGCTGGAAACATGATGAATAATGAAGGGAGTTGGTCTGCTGGTGCTACAGGGCTGGTTAATTATACTGTAAATCATGCAAACACCGACATGTTGAACAAAAAGCTTCTCCAGTTATTTTCTCCTTCTCACTAAAAGAACAGTTCTTTACAAAATAGGCAGATTGGTAATTATCTCAGGTTGAGAATACACCAAATGCTGACTTTAATCCCTAAAGATACAGAGAAGCTTTATGGCTTTAAAATCCATAAGGTATTTAAAAAATGTTTAATAAGTAAGATTTGACACTCTTCAGTGAGGACAACTTATTCCCACCCCCATAGTCTACATTTAGTACAATAACATTATTCTGGAGTTTTATTATTTGCATTTTTCTCTTGGGGGGCTTCCCTTACATAGAGTTTAATGTTCACCAGTATATTCTGTATTCCTTAGAAAGGTAAATGTTTCATTTGGGAACCTTTGTGGGATTTGGGCTTTCATAGATGGAGATCAAAGATGGGACTTAGCTCTCTGCTCTGCTGCTGACCAATAATGTCAACAAGTCCTCCCTCCCCCTTTGTCTTTTCCACTATAAAAGCAAAAGAATTTCTCCCTATGGCCCAAAGATGTGATAAAGAGTTTCAGGAAGAGGTCTCAAATTCACAACAGAGATTCTCACTAAACCAAAAACAAAACAAAACAAAACACTGAATTGTCATCCAGCAAATCTGGACTCCTAACAATCCCATAGGACAGAGCAGAACTGCCTCATAAGGTTTCCAAGGCTGTAGTAACCTTTATGGAAGCAGGCTGCCACATCTTTCTTCCATGAAGTGGCTCGTGGGATTGAACTGACAACCATGATAGTTAGCAGCCTAGAGCTTCACCACCATGCTACCACAGCTTACACATTTAGTTCTCTAGTGAGAAATGAGGTTTTCACTAGATCTCCTTAAATGTTATTACTTAAAACCACTTCATGCCAGCCTATTACCAGGAGAAAACCAAGTTTCATTAGTTACTTCTTGGCTCTTGGTATCAGTAACATAAGGCCGTGCAACCTTGTTTAAAGAGCTCAAGCTTTAGAATCATATATATTGGGTTAACAATCCAGCATGGCTAATTACTACCTCTTTGATCTGAGGCAAGCTACTTAAATGCCTCTGAGCCTGTTTCTTTCTCTGAAAAACAAGAATAGTATCAACCTCAGAGGGTTGCTGTGATGGTTAAAGGCACACATGAGATATATGAAGTACACAGGATGGTAAACAGTATGTAGCAGGCATTCAATAAGTACTAGCTATTAATAAAGTAATAATGAAGATATTATTTTGGTGAGTTTTGAACTCTGATTAAATTTATTTTTTGGATAGAGACAGTCTGCAATATTGTAAACCTACACTGTGGATCTAGCCTTAGCTCAGAATAGATTTAGAAGCAGAATAGCCTATCTTCCTCCATAAATTCTCCCCAAGAATCTAACCAGTGGGGTCTATGGACTCCAGAGTTCATGTCAACTCTTTACTTCAACGTGGACAGTCTGCCTACTTGGAGGTAAGATGATTCCAAAACCCAAACCAAACTCACTGCCGTCGAGTCGGATCCGACTCATAGCTACCCCTCCTTGAGTTTCTGAGGCAGTATCACTACGGAAGTAGATCGCCCAACCTTCCTTCTAAGGAAGATGATTCCAGAGCACTTTATTCCAGTAAGACTGGAGTGCCACCCTGAGGTTGGCTGTGGTCCTAGAGATATTCTGTCCTGATTACAATATTTGAGTCGTTACATTTACATTGCATTGCATATACAACTACACTTTATTAACTTTTTATTGATGGCAATTTTTTTTTAAATATATGAACTTGGATTTCTTAAATTCTCATTTTGGATTTCTGAAGTACTAACGTATTGGATTTTTTTTTTTTTTTTTTGGTTTATAGTATTGGTGTTAATACAAAAAAAGAAAAGAAAAACCAAACCCACTGCCACCGAGTCAATTCCAACTTGTAGCAAGCCCCACTGGGTTTCTGAGATAGTAAATCTTTATGGAAGTAGATTGCCTGGTCTTCCTTTTGCAGAGTGGCTGGTGGGTTTGAACTGCCAACCTTCTGGCTAGTAGTCAAAATAGTTAACATCCTTGGCTGCTAACCTAAAGTTTGGAAGTTCAAGTATTCTAGCCAAAGGGTGATCTACTTTTGAAAAATCCTACACTGAAAACCCTAGAGAGCACAATCCTACTCTGATACACATGGGGTCGCCATGAGTCAGAGTTGAGTATTGGTAAATCTTGAGAATTTAAAATTGAAAACTTTGTGAAATTTTTGTCTAAGTGTGAATGGCTGGTGGGCTTATCTACATTAATCACACTCTCTTCAATTTATATTTTAATTAAGACCTTGAAGCTATGGTCTAGTAGATTCTAGCTCTCTGTGAAGAAATAATACTTCCTATTTCCACATTACTATTAGAATTCTCATTCAGGTGTCCCAGAAATCTCAATCTACCCAAAACCACACTTCTTATATTGTCTTCACCCAAACCTATTGTGGTGGTGTTGTGTGCTGGCAAGTCGATTCTGACTCATAGAGACCCTGTATGACAGAGTAGAATAGGGTTTAAGAGAGCAGACTGTCAGGTATTTCCCCCTGTGTAGCTACTGGTGGATTTGGACAACCAACCTTTCTTTTTCTTTTTTTTTAATTGTGATTTGGGTGAAAATTTACAGAGCAAATTCACTTTTCATACAGCAGTTCACATATACTTTCTCTCATGACATTGACTACAATTTACCACAATGCAACAGCTCCCCTCCCACTTCCTCCCGATAGTTACCTCTTCCCTGTGTCCATCCCTCCATGCACTCCTGCCCTCTGAGCTGTCTCCCTGTACATAAACAACCCTTCTTTCTCCCATGATTGTTCTCTCCAAGGAGTGTATCTACCTCAGGTAAATGTTCAACTCATATACCTGTCTTCTGCTTGGCTAGAAGCCACAGGTGTGGGTTCAATTCCAGACCTGAAGGGCAGCTAGGGACCATAGTCTCAGTGGTTCCACTAGGCTCTATTAGACCAGCAAACCTGGTCCCCCCACCTTTTTTTTCCCAAATGATTTTGAATTTTGTTCCACATTGTTCTCCCTCTCTATCCAAGATCTCCTACATAGATCCCCCTCCGAGTGGTTGACAGTGGTAGCCGGGCACCATCTAGTTCTTCTGGTCTCATAGTTGTATAGGCTGCAACAACCAACCTTTCAATTAGCAGCTGAGCACTTAATCACTGCACTACTAGGGTTCCTTCACACAAACATAACCCTCCAATATTCTCCACCCCCATGAACAGGGGCACTCTTACCCCATCCCTAAGTTTGAGACCTACAAGTTATTCTAGGTTTCCAGCTCTCTCCCTGTATCCTCCCACCCACAATCACCAAGGAAATACTCTCAACTTTACTCCTTCTGGGAGCTCTGGTGGCGTAGTGCCTAATGCATTTCAGTGCTAACTAGAAGGCTGGTGGTTCAAACCCACCAGTCACTCCTCGGAAGGAAGACTGGGCAATCTAGTTCCATAGTGATACTGCCTCAGAAACCTATGAGTCGAATCTGACTCTATGGCAGTTAGTTTGATTTTGTGGTTTTACTCGTTCTGTCCTTCAGACCCTCTCCATTCTTTTCTTCCCCACTGCTACTGCTTTGTTCTCATTAAACTATGACTGTAACAATCTCTAGTTCTCAGGTCTCCCTGACTCTAGACTTGCCTCCCTTCCACATTGCTGCTAGTGATCTTTTATGTCTCAGAGCCTATAAAATCAAATCCAAACTCACAAGCTAGTCCTTACATACCTCCCCACTCCCCAGTCTAGTCTTCCCTTCCTAATATATCATTCCCTTCCAGCTTTGTTTTTTGTTGTCATTCTTGATCCCCAAACACAAGAGGCTGTTTTCACTGCTCCTTACATTTGTTTCTGCTCTTCCCTCCACTTAGAATACCCTTACTCATCTTGTCTAATTGGTCAACATCTTATATTTTAAGGCTATGTTTAAGCTTCACCTCCTTTATAAGCCTTTTCTAATTCTCTACCCAGCCAACTCTGCCACCATAGCGACCACTCTCTCACTTCCTATAACTTAGTACTTAGAGAATGATCTTACTCTGTTTGAAAAGAACTCTGTATCCCTAATAGACTTTAAGCTACTTGAGAGCAGGGGCTGTGTCTAATTCATCCCTGCACCCTAGTCCTAGTCCATTCCTGGCACACAGTAACAACTGATTATTGTTGAATGACAGGCAGGTAGGTAAGGAGAAAAAAGCTTTCAAAAACACACTTTTAAGGCAGAGAATGATCACTCTGTTCATAACAAGATATTCCAACTAGTTCCCATTGCGGTTTTTATACAGACATCATGTTCTCACTTGCTACAGTTGAGAAACCATGTGTGTCTACTAAGCAAGCCATACTGGTTTTTGGAGAAATTCCAGTTGTACAAAACCATGACTTAATTTCCTCACCACTTTTATTGACAATGCTTTTATATAGTGAAGTAAACAAAATACTGTGGCCAGAGCACTGTTTTGTTTTTTCCCAAGAGGAAATGGTCCCTTAATGAGTCAGCTGAGCACTGTCAAAGTAGGAAATGGTACACTTCAGATATTTTCCATTTGGCTTCATTCATTCATCGACCAAAATTTATTACCAAGCACCAAGCAAAAGAGACAAGTCCATCCCTAAATTCACAAGGCTGTAGTTTTAGGGAGGGATTTTTGTCTATTTTATTTCATTTCATTATTTCAACAAGATTTATTGACCATTTACTACGACCCAGGCCCCATGCTAAGTAAATGTAATATAAAAATAAACAAGATGCAGGCCCAGACTTACAAAAGCTCAAAGTCTGCACAGGACAGATGTGGAAACAATTACATGTTAACAGGAAAATAACTAAAATAGAAGTACTTACAAAGTTCTATGAGAACTCAAAGAAAGAGTTGGCCACTCCCCAGAAGGAAGGTTGGGCAATCTACTTCCGTAGTGATACTGCCTCAGAAACCCAAGGAGGGGTCGCTATGAGTCGGGTCGACTCAACGGCACATAACAACAACAACAACATGTCAAGGAGGGAATAGCCAGGGTAAGCTTCGCAGAGGAGAAATACGTCAACTGAGTTTTGAAGGACATAAGGTTTTTGCCAGGGAGAAAAGGGAGAAAGGACATTATAGTAGGAAAGAAAAATAAGTACAAAGGTTCAGAGCTATGAAGAAGTATAGCTAAAATGAGATGAGAAAACTGAAGCTTAAAGGATAATTAACTTGTTCAAGGTCACACAGTTGATAACTGATAGGGCTGGAAGCTGAACCTAAGTGGAAGTTATTTATGGAAGTATGTCATATTTGTTGAGATGCTGAAGCAGAAAAGGACTGAGAACCACTGCTTAGAGAGCCTGCTGTGCCAGTGACAGGAATCCCAGGGTAGCAAAAATGGTTAAGCACTCAACTACTAGCCAAAAGGTTGGTGGCTCGAACCCACCCAGAGTTGCCTCAGAACACAGTCCCATCAATCTGCTTCTGAAAGGTCTCAGCTTGGAAAACTCTATGGAGCAATTCTACTCTGCACACATGGGGTCACCATGAGTCAGAAGTGACTTGATGGTAACTAACAACAACAGCATACAAGGTACAGTAGCTTAGACAGTTAGTAGACAGTGGGGAGTCATTTGAGACTGTTAAGCAGAGAAGCAACATGGTTCCATTTGGACTTTAGAAAAGTAATTCTGGCAGTGATTCTTAATTGTCACTACAATTAGAATCACTTGGGAAGCTTTAAAAAAATTACAGGCCAGGAAGTCACCCCAAGACAGTTAAACCAGAATCTCTTGAGGTCAACCCAGTTTTGTTTTGAAGCTCTTTAGGGATTCTAATGTATGGTTAGGGTCAAGAATTAAAGCTCCAGGAGGATGAACTGAAAGATGGAAAATAACTAATAACTATTAAGTATCTACTGTGTTTGAGATTTTACTCCAAATGCTCTAAACAAGAACTACAATGTAGTATGATTGTATTAATAGATACAGGTAACTAGTATTCCTGACCCATCTCAACCATTGCAAGCCCTGTGTGGTAAACAATTATGTTAGTCATAGCCTTGAAGGTAGGTAATATAATCCCTAGTTTACCAACAAAGAAACTGAGGCACAGACCAGTAGAATAACCCACCCACAATTATCAATTAACTGACACAAATGCACTCAACCTAAGTCTTTCCGATGTCCCCAAACACAAGCTCTCTCCACTACACACCACTGCCTGTGAGCCTAGATTTGATCCTCAGAACAATCTCAAAGTAGGTATCACTATTTTCATTGTACAAATGAGGAGATGTGCCCAAACCAGGTTAATGTGCCCAGCTGTGAGGGATTTAAGGTATGACAAAAACAAAATGTGATGAACTAAATCATGTTGCTCTCCCTAAAACATTTTTAATAGCTTGCCAGAGCACTTAGATTAAAATTAAAATTCTGTATAGTGACTTTGTTGAAAGGTTCTATGAGCTTTGGTTTCTGTTTGCCCTTCCAACTTACCCGTACTACTCTTCCTCAGTGGAACTTGACTCCAGTCACCCTGGGCGCCTTTCTGTCTCTGCAATGTTCCAGAACTTTTCCCTCCTCAGGCACGTTTCCTCTATCGAGAAAGCTCTTCCCCAGATCTCAGAAAGGCTGCCTTCTTCTCAAGTCTTAGCTCATATAGATTTCATCAGAGTGAACTTGACTAATCTGCCTAAAAATGACCCCCTTTCTCTATCAATTACACCGTTTCATTTCTTTCATAGCATTTTTGGAGATTATGTTGCTTCTTTGATTGTTCACACTGTGGTTAAAGCATTGGGCTGCTAACCAAAAGGTGGACAGTTTGAACCCACCAGCCGCTCCCCTGAAAAGATTTACAGCCTTGGAAACCCAATGGGACAGTTCTACTCTGTCCCATAGGGTCGCTATGAGTAGGAAATAACTCGATGACAGCGGGTGATTAACTCTATCTTCTCTTCTCACTAGAATGTAAGCTTCCTGAGATCAACCTTAGGATGTCGTTCACCAAAGTATTCCTAAAAGGCTAGATGAGTGCCTGGCAAAAGAGGGTCTCGATAAACAGTTTATGCACGAAAAGATAAATAAACCACTGACTGACTATACGACGATAAAACACGCGAGCCCCTCACTACTGCCAGATTCCGCCTCCCAGAGCTAGTTCCGCCCACACCCCCGCGAAGGCTGTTGGAGACGAGGAAGTCCTCTACGCAGGCGCCCTTGGTCCGCGGGGCTTTCTGGGTAAAGATGGATGTCCACGATCTCTTCCGCCGGCTCGGCGCCGGGGCCAAATTTGACCTGAACCGCTTCTCCGCAGACGCAGCCCGATTTCAGGTACAGTACTCAGGGGAACGGGATGATCTGGAGGGCCCAGTAATTGGGAAGGAGCAGAAGCCCGAAAATGAACCGGATGCTTGGGGAGTTGGTGCACCCGGAGACCCCGTGGCCTGGCTGTGACCATTCTTGGGGACTTTTCTCTTACGTTCAGCTTACCTGCAGACATAACTGATTCAGTTCCCGCCTTCTGAATGAACTGTTTTTCCGATTCGCTATAGATTTCTGGCACAGAAACGTTCTTTTCCCCCTTAGTTTATTCAAGGTAAGGCGGGAATCCTTTCAAAAAGAAACGTTACTTTGATGGTCTTTTATAGTTTTATGTTTTACATTTAAGTCATTCATCCACCTGGAGTTTGTTTTTGTATGTGTTGTGAGATATGGGTCCCGTGTCATTTTTCTGCATATGGATATTCAATTTTGTCTGCACTATTTGTTAAAAAGACTCTCATGCCCGTTTAATGAGTTTTGGTCTTTGTCCATAGGTGGTTGGATTTACTTCTGGGTTCGCAGTTCTGTTTCATTGCTCTGTGTGTCTCTGGTTGTATCAGTCTACTAGGCTGTCTTGACAACCGTAGGTGTTTAGAAGGTTTTTGAGATCTGAAAGTCTGATTGTTCTTATTCTTTAGTAGTGCTTTACTTATTTGGGGTCTCTTTCCTTTCCATGTAAAGTTGATTAGTTGTTTTCATCTGCTTAAAGAATGGTGTTGGAATCTGGATTGGGATTGTATTATATCTGTAGATCGCTTTGGGTAGTATTGACATTTTCATGATGTTAAATCTTCCAATCCATGAGCATGATCCATTCTTCCATTTATGTGTGTCGCTTTTGGTTTCTTATAACAGCATTTTGTAATTTTCTTAGTATAGATCTTTGTCTCTGTTGTTGTTGTTATGTGCCCTTGAGTCGGACCTGACTCACAGTGACCCCTCTTTGGGTTTCCGAGGTAGTATCACTACGGAAGTGGATTGCCCAACCTTCCTTCCTAGGAGTGGCTGGTGGGTTTGAACCGCCAGCCTTCTGGTAGGCAGTCAAGTGCCTTATGCACTATGCTACCAGAGCTCTTCTGGTTAGATTTATTCTTCAGAACTTCATCTTTTGAGCGGATATTCTCAATGGTATTGTTTTCCTGATTTCTTTTTTAGAGTCCTCTTTGTTAGTATAAAGGAATCCGACTGATTTTTGTGTGTTAATCTTGTTCTCTGCCACTTTGCTGAATCTTTCAGTTAGTTCCAGTAACTTTCCTGCTGCGTCTTTGGGATTTTCTGTGTATAGGATAATATCATCTGCAAATAGAGATAGTCTTACTTCTTCTTTGCCAATTTGGATGCCTTTTATTTCTGTTACTTGCCTTACTGCTCTGGCTAGGACTTCCAATACAGTATTGAATGGGAGTGGTGATAAAGGGCATCCTTGTCTAGTACCCATTCATAAGGGAAATTATTTCAGTCTCTTCAACTTGAGTATCTTCAATATTAAGACTAGTATTGGTCATTTGTTCTGTAGATAT
Source organism: Orycteropus afer afer (assembly GCF_000298275.1). NCBI lineage: Eukaryota > Metazoa > Chordata > Mammalia > Tubulidentata > Orycteropodidae > Orycteropus > Orycteropus afer. The sequence continues at coordinate 5,684,936 of NW_006921783.1, read as the reverse complement.
GCCCTTAATTATTTGATTATGTTGCGGAATCTCCCTTCTATTCCTATTCTGTTCAGAGTTTTATCAGGAATGGGTGTTGGATTTTGTCAAAAGACCACCAAAGAAAAAAAAAGAGACAAATTTAGGGGCCTGAATACATGGCACAAACTATCAAACATAACTAAAAGTGCACAAACACCAGGAGACAAAATAGATGACTGTGACCTCCTAAAAATTAGACACTTAAGTATATCAGAAGATTTTATCAAAAGAGTGAAAACAGAACCCACAGACTGGGAAAAAAATTTTGGCAACGACATATTGGACAAGGGGCTAATCTCCAAAATTTATAGAAAACTTCAGCACCTCAACAACAGAAAGACAAATGATCCAATTTAGAAATGGGCAGAGGACATGAACAGACAGACACTGCCAGAAGAAGACATTCGGGAGCCAACAAATACATGAAGAAATGCTCATGGTTATTAGCCATTGTTGATATTATGTGCTATCAAGTCAGACCCGACTCGTAACGACCCCTCCTTGGGTTTCTGAGGTGGTATCACTACGGAAGTAGATTGCCCAACCTTCCTTCCGAGGAGTGGCTGGTGGGTTTGAACCGCCAGCCTTCTGGTTAGCAGTCAAGTGCCTTAGCCACTACACTACCAGAGCTCCTGTTGTTGTTGTTATGTGCCATCGAGTCAGACCCAACTCATAGCAACCCCTCCTTGGTTGGAAACCCTCCTTGGGTCTGAGGCAGTATTAGTACGGAAGTAGATTGCCCCATCTTCCTTCTGAGGAGTGGCTGGTGAGTTTGAACCGCCAGCCTTCTGGTTAGCAGTCAAGTTCCTTAGGCACTATGCTACCAGAGCTCCCTCCAGAGCTCCTAGAGGGATGCAAATCAAAACAACAATGAGATATCACCTCACCCCAGCATTAATAACTAAGTTCATGAAAAAACAAAGCAAGAAATGCTGGCGAAGGGGTGGAGAGACTAGAACCCTCATATGCTGCTGGTGAGACTGTAAAATGGTGTAACCACTATGGAAAACAGGATGGTGCTTCCTTAAAAAGCTGGAAATGGAAATACCATATAATCCAGCAATCCCACTATTAGGTATATATCCTAGAGAAATAAGACCCAGAACATGAACAAATACATGTACACACACCTATGTTCATTGTAGCGCTATTCACAATAGCAAAAAGAAACAACCTAAATGCCCTCAGTTAATGAATGGATAAACACAGTGGAATAGTATGCAGCATTAAAGAGCCATGGTGAATCAGGGAAACATAACATGGGTGAACCTAGAGGACATTATGCTGAGTGAAATTAGTCAATCACAAAAGGTTAAATATTGTATGAGACTAAAAGGAAAAAAAACTCACTGCTTGTCGAGTTGGATCCAACTCATAGCAACCCTTCCTTGGGTTTCCGAGGCAGTATCACTATGGAAGTAGATTGCCCAATCTTTCTTCCGAGTAGTGACTGGTGGGTTTGAACCGCCAGCCTTCTGGTTAGCAGTCAAATGCCTTAGGCACTATGCCACCAGAGCTCCCATTGTATGACACTGCTATTGTAAAAATTCAAGAAAAAGTTTACACACAAAAAGAAATATTGTTTGATAGTTGCCAGGAGTGGGAGGGGAAGGGAAGGTAACACTAACTAGGAGATAAACTAAAAAACCAAACTCGCTGCTATCGAGTCCATTCCGGGTCATAGTGACCCTTCCTTGGGTTTCCGAGGCAGTATCTCTAGGGAAGTAGATTGCTCAGTCTTCTTTCTGAGGAGTGGCTGGTGGGTTTGAACTGCCAGCCTTCTGTTTAGCAGTCAGATGCCTTAGGCACTACGCCACCAGAGCTCCGAACTAGAGGATAGACATGTTACTTTGGGTGCAGGGGAAGGCAGTACACAATAAAGGGGATACTTGTTTCATAGATTGCTTGTTAAATTTAAAAATGTGAAATTTATGTATTTTAGGTTGCTTCAGAATGACTAAATAAAATAGCCTATATCCCATAGTTGCTGGAAAATAATAGATGCCAAAAAAATGTTTTTGAATAATTCAAAAAAATTTTTTTTTCTCCAAAACTGCTGGAAAGGAATTTTGAAAACAGAAACACTGAAAATGGAGAGTACAGATATTTCACAGTAGTCTATCCAGATTTGGCTTGGTATACATATAGTTTTTTTGTTTTTAATTTTTGTTATGATAGAGCAAATTCACTTTCTGTACAGCAGGTCACATACACTTTTGTCTCATGACATTGACTACAATTTTCCACAGTGCAACAGCTCCGCTCTCACTTCCTCTCATAGTTACTCTGTTTCCTTCCCTCCCATGCACTCCTACCCACCCCCAGCTGATCTCCTTGTGCATACACAGCCCTTCTATTCTCCCATGATTAATTTCTCCAAGGACTGTAGCTACCTAATGTAAATGTTCAGCTCACATTGCCTGTCTTTTGTTTGGCTGGTAGCCATAGGAGTGGGATCAATTCCAGATCTGAAGGGCAGTAGTCTCAGTGGTTCCATCAGGCTCTATCAGACTGGCAAACCTGGTCCTTTTTTTTTTTTTATGATTTTGAGTTTTGTTCCACGTTGTTCTCCTACTGTATCTAGGATCCCTTACAGAGATGCCCCTCTAAGTGGTTGACAGTGGTAGCCGGGCACCGTCTATTTCTTCTGGTCTCATAGTCGTATAAGCTGAGGATCGCATGGTGTACCAATTGCTTGGACTATTTGATTCCATGTGTCTTTGGTTTTCTTCATTCTTCTTTGCTCTGGACGAGGAGAGACCCATTGTTGCACCTAGATGGCCTCTTGCAAGCTTTTAAGATCCCAGTCGCTGTCACCAAAGTAGGATGTGGAACAATGTTTTGGGTAGTATGTTAGGCCAGTTGTGGCTTGGTATACATACAGTTTTATTGGACATGATTCTTACTGTCCCAGCCACACACATGTTAAGTAACCAAATGAGAAGAATGGTTCAGAAGTAAGGGATCTTGTATAGGGAAGTGATGAGTGATAAATTGGGAGAAGTCAATTGGGGCACAGTTGTGAAAAACCTTGAATGTCAGCCTTTCCTGTTGAGATTAGAAACTCAGCAGTAGATAACCACAAAAAGGTTTTTGAGTGACACGTGTGCCTTCTCTTCTTTCTCTGACCAGCATTATGGTTGTGGTTAAAAATTTGAATTTTGGAACCAGATTATCTGGGTCCAAATTCTGGTTTTGCCGGTTACTAGTTTTGAGACCTTGGTTGGGCTACTTATCCTGTCTATTCCTCGATTTTCTTATATATAATAATATTGTTTGTTTCATTGGGTTATTGTAAGATGAAATAATTACATGTGGAAACATGCTTAGAAATATGCCTGATATAGTCACAGATATACGTAAGTGTTAGCTGCTATTATGATTATTATTATTTTATGAGGTAAGAAAAGATACCTTCTTGGATTTCATTTGCCCAGACACACTTATCAGCTCAACAAATACTTGGTGAATATATTAAAAAAAAAAAATGAAGTCATTGAACTCAAGCCTTTCCTACTTCTAGTCTTGCTTGGGTGAAAGCAATGCCATGCTATCAGTAATTTCATTTTAAATTTTTTGGGTTTTAGCTAGGAAAGAGGAGATATGACTTTAATTCTTCAGAAGTGCTGCAGAGACTGGACTTTTTTGGAAACAAGAAGTCTGTCCCAGTTGAGGGTGGAGCATCAAGAACACATCAAGAGCTCCAAGATGAAGAGAAGAAAGAAGAAAGCCTGATTGAAAGGAAGAAGGAACAGAACAAGAAAAAGAGAAAGATGATGACTTCAGGTTAGTGCTTGGTTTTCTTGAATTTTTTCAATTATAAAAGTAATATAAAATTATGGTTACAAGTCAGACAGTGTATCAGGTGATGACATTAAAGTTGTTTCCAATTATTTGCCGCTACAAATTTTGCTACAATAAACTTGTACACAGATGTTCATAGCAACTTTGTTTGTCATAGCCCAAAACTGGAAATGACCCAAATGCCCCTCAACAGGTGAATGGATAAACAAATGGTTATCTATCCATGCAGTGGACCACCTAGCAAAACATAAAAATTAAGAGCTATTGGCATTTGACTGCTAACCAGAAGGCTGGCAGTTCAAACCCACCAGCCGCTCCCTGGAAGGAAGATTGGGCAATCTACTTCTGTAGTGAGACCACCTTGAAACCCAAGGAGGGGTTGCTGTGACTTGGATCCAACTCGACCTCAGTACATGCAACAACATGGGAGAATCTCAGGAATAACTATGCTGAGTGAAAGAAGCCAGAGCAAAACTAACACATTTTACAAGATTCCATTTATATCAAATTCCAGAAAAAGCAAACTAATGTACAGTGATAGAAAGTACATTTGTAGACGTAGAGAGGTACATGGGAAGTACAGACAACAAATAGGAACCCTTTTGTATATACAGTACTGAGTTCTCAGTGAAGGCAAACATGGGTATATGGATGGATAGATAGGTGGACAGGCTAAACGATTAGGTATGTCTATGAAAGAGGGAGTGTATCTAAGATCATATA